>NC_067115.1:41384391-41710945 GCF_021347895.1 Acanthochromis polyacanthus
AAACTGTGCCTGTGTGAGTTGCAGAGGGATATTGAGTAACATAAAGGACGTGTGTTCTAAGTGGATTTCTCTGGGCATTTATGAGCTGAACAAATTTTGCATGGCTTTTATTTAAACACAGAGTAATTACTGAGTCATAGATATTGATCAACAAACCCTATCATCCCCAGATATGCTCATCCATTTTTACCAGGGGGCAATAAAATCCTTTATCGTTCCGTCTTTAAAGGCTCCTGGTGGGGTGTTGGCGAGAAAGTAATAAACAGGCAGTAACCAAATGAGCAAGTCAATCTCTTGGTGGTTAAACAACACTGGTGAAAATTACTGCTCTGATCTGTGAAAATAAATACTTTGGTATTATTCTGGAAAATAACAACAATATAAAGGGTAAAGAGCAACACTGGGAATTAATATCTTTAATGATTTTTTTCAGTGTCATGGAGAATGAATTAAACACAAAATTTAGAGAAGTGTGTGCGTGCGTGCGTGCGTGCGTGCGTGCGTGCGTGCGTGCGTGCGTGCGTGCGTGCGTGCGTGCGTGCGTGCGTGCGTGCGTGCAGGTTTGAAGACCAGAGGGTGAGGAGGTGGTTTTTGAGTGGCACCTGTGCTTTGAGCCAAACACACTCATGCACATCACATGCATAGGGCCATGCATGTGCAGCCTTCTCTGCTTCCATCTCCATCAGTGTGATGAGCGGATGGAGGCTTTTAACTAATCACATCATCTAAAAGGAGAGAACAAAGGAGAGAGTGAGAAAGGAGCAGGAAGGAGAGAAAAAAAAGGGAGAGAAAAAAATCAAAAGCTTGTGTGAAAGGAAGGTGAAACATTTCTTATGAATGAGTCATCCACTTTCAATTACTTTACCTCCTTCTTTCTCTCTGTCTCCCTCTCTCGGCCCCTTCCCTCCACCATCCCCTCATCCCCCACAACTACTACCACCCCACTCTCTCAGGTCTTATCTCACTCATATTGCACACTCAAGGTATTTGTAATCCGCTTATACTTGTTCAGTCTTCTTCTACATTGTAACTTAATATGGGCCCTGCCCCTGTATATGTGTGTATAACTGATATAAGGTAACTCTATTTACCACCTGCTATGGTGCATCCCTGTCTCTGTCTTTCTCTGTCATACACAAACACACACACACACACACACACACATAGATAAAGAACCCAGGGTGAAAAGTTCACAACACAGCTGCTGTTGTGATGATGATCGAGTCCTGGCCTTTGCACAGTATGTGTACTGATTTTCATGGTCCCAGGGGATGATTTCCAGTGGTTCCTCTGGTGCCATCATTTGGTCAAAATATCAGCTTGTACTCCACAAATATTTCTGATAGAGAAATTGCTCCTTTCAGACATGCACTCCTTTTTGTTAATCTGATGCCAACTGAACATGAATGCTTCATGTCTGAATGAGAGCCCTGCTCACTTTTCCAAGTCAGAGCAGCAATCCTAGGAACCTAATAGCATTTCTGTGCTATTTGCTCTGTGTACAGCAAAAGTCTGCAATACAGATAGGCGTGCTCAAGTGAACAACTTAGAATTTTGTGAAGAGATTTAGGGAAGGCTTTTTCCACATTTCAGCACCAATATTGGTCCAAAAACACTATAGAGAAAACATAGATACAATGTGTGTCAAAATCACAAAGCATCTTTCCCCTCCACTTTGCTCCACAATTTCCTGTAGTATTACTGTCACTCACCAATAGTAAATGAAATTCAGATTTTAGACAAAATGTTAACAGGAACAGTTCCAGGTGTTTTTCTGAGTCTTTCTCTGACTTTATCAAATACCTGCAGCATCAGACAGCACCTGGATCTATATTAGCATCTCCAAAGAGAGAAAGAGCTGCTGCATTCACACACATGGGACACCAGCAGTAACTTTAATTACTCACAACTGTAAATTATCCCTGACACGGGGACAGCATTGGTGAGGATCTAATGGCACTTCACACTGTGTGCGTTTTTTGACTTTCCTTTTCAGGTGAATGGCACACACAGAGTCACAGTCGATGAACTGCTGTTCAATGATTTGTCACATCACAGCCGACCTCGTGTTGAGTCCTGAGCTATAGTACAGCTGTCAGGATGTTTTTGTGTTACTGTTGGTAAAGTATGAAGTTATTTTCACACATGGACAGAATTTTTAAAGTTTAGGCTATTATTTATTCGGACAATTTGATAAGCTGTGGTTAGTTTATATTTAGTTTAGTAAACTTTTGTTTATTACAGCATTTGAATGTACACATTTTGGATTGTAATGATTATTTGAACCCCTAAGGGTCACTGTAAGGCGGACGAGTAAGGCATAGACCTTTTATTCTTTGTAACAGCAAATATGAGAATATTATTGCCACATGCACTATATGGGTAAAATGACTGCAAATGAAATTGGTGGCTTTTGTTGTTCTTTTAATCAGCTTTGTGCTTCTTTCACAATCCTCAAACAGCGAGAAACTTTGAAACCTCAAGCCCAGTTTGAGCTGGATGAATAGCGCCCTCTTTGTATTGCGTTGCATGAGGCAAGCCAAATATCTGACTCGAGGGTAACGCACAGTCACACTGTGCATGCGTGCGTGCGTGCGTGCGATTTCTATGAAACAGAGAACTACGCCATAGCCAAGGCAAACTAGCAAATATCATTACCAGCTGGAGACCATGTTCTTTTAGGCATGCTCATATGCACTATTTGCACACATACACATACACATACCCACATTCACACATCTGGTCCTGGAGTATACAATCTCTAATTAAAACCTTCTATTTGTTTTTAACCTTACGTAGACTCTCTCCTAATGCACCAAACACACACACCCTTTATAGGCCTTCTGTATCTATGGGACACATAAAATGAAAGAGACAGATGACGAAAACAGTGTTTTTATTTCTCAGAATGTATTTTCTGTGGTTGTTTTAAATAACCTGAAATGTTCAGTTCAGTTCCTTTTTCTGAATAACAATTCAATGTAGAAGTTGAGTTGTTTCTGCATGTGTTTCCCTGAAGCAACACTTAGAAGTGATTCTGTATGTGATGTTAATAGTAGATGTTTTATATAATGTATAAAATGAACACTGAAAAAAGTAAGTGAAACGACATAAACAAGTATTTCTAGTAGTTGCTTAGTATGAAAACAAAGCTTAATGCAGGATAAACATATAAAACATGCTCTTTATAATTTATGTTCCAAGACAGAAGTCGGTTTAACCAATAAACTGTTTCATTAAAAACAAGTCTGAAATGCAGATTAAAAACTCAAAGCTGTCGTAATACCTATACATTCTGTGCATGTGCAGTTCATTTGTGTGATTTTGGCATGATCTCTGTAGGCTTTTAGCAGAACGTGAAAAATGAAATATACTATCAAGAAAGTGACTTTGAGCCAGAATAGACAGAGTTGTGAAGCGAGAAGAAGGAATAACAATGAGAACAGAAAGCAGCAAATCAACTGTAAGAATCTGCTGCAAATCACTTTTTTGAGATGGGGTCCAGGTTTGATCCAAATGGTCCCTTTGATCTCTTAAAAGTTTTTAACTGTTATTGATATTTGACCAGCTTTGCTATGGCAAGGAAACCTGAGTTGATAATCTATCATAATGTGTGTAAAGTTTCAAACTTTACTGAAAATTAAAGTTAACATTGTAAAGGAAAAGACAAAAGCCTTCTCAGGAGTCTGCCCTGCAGGTAAATATTAGAAGAAGTCAGTGGCAAGGCGTAAAAGGGATGTACTCGTGCACTAATGTGGTCGGTAATGGGTTGGATTTTTTTTTCTTTTTTATATTTTGAATACTATCCAGCCACATCTTAGGAGAATAACTCATGAGTCTCTTTAATCTCAGTTTAAATCTAACTTGTCAGATAGGGGAATTTTTCAGTAATAGGATGCAATGAAAATAAATATTATCTATTCTTAAGGGAGGTGCCAGGTCAGCATAGGTTTTCATGGCTTTCTATGAACCAGATGTTATTTTTAATTTGACTCTGTTTCCTACACACTAACAAATATATCAAGTTTACATCACTGTCATGAGCACATTTTGCGTCCTATTACCAGAAAAGCTCCTTTTGTCACCATTCCATTTTATCACACTTTCAAACACACTTTTTTGTTTTCTCTCTTGACCAGAGGATAATTCTTTATCTCTCACTCATCGCTCTCATTCATTCTCTCTGTGCTTCATTTCTCACCTCACTTCTTTAACAAAGGAAAAAGACAATGAAACTGTTTTTTCTGTCACCTTTTAGAAGGTGTTTCCTTTGCATATGCAGAGTATGTACAAGTGATCAGCAGACCAAATCCTCCCAAAATGTTTTCAGTCACATGAAGGTACCAAAATGACTGAATAAGCAGTGATGATTGACATTGCTGGTGTAAAATATGTTGGAGTACTCCTGGAATTTAAACAAGTGTATGTGTGTTCTTTGGACATGTCTTTTAATGAACTACATAGTTTGAAGCACTTAGTAGCTCAGTAATGCACATACAGTGTACACATTTCACTACACTTTTGTGTAATATAATCCATTTTCATTGAAAAAAACAATGCCATATTTGAATTCTCAATACTTATGTTGTTTTGCCAACAATAGGATTCAGTTTGACAAGTAATAAAAAAATAATATAAAGATTTTTATTGTGTATTATGTCATCAGTGTATACTACATAGTCCACACTGTTCACAGACATGTCTAAAAACAAGAGAAATTGTCATATTTAGTATGTGTGTGTGTGTGTGTGTGTGTGTGTGTGTGTGTGTGTGTGTGTGTGTGTGTGCTAAACTGACACAGACTATCCTGTAAATTTATGTACACTTTGATATTTGATAGCTGAGAGTGACATCCGAAGATCTTATTCACACATACTGAATTAGTTTTTTCCATAGAAACAGAGAGAGTGTGTACATGTTCTCTTTATATCAACCAGTTTTTTGTATGTTTGGAGCTGTTTGACAAGGTTGAGTGTGTGTGCCCAATCATTACATCTTTGTGTGACTCTGAAAAGGTACTAATTTGCGTGGGTTTGTGCATGCAGTTATTATTATTTCCTTTTTATTTATTTATTTTTTGTTTGTCTGGTTGTTTTTGCGTGCTTCTGTGTTATTGTACATTGCGCTTAAACCACAGGTGGGTAAAACAGCAGGTCGCCATCATTTATCCTAAATGGTTTAGTCCACCCCCACATGATCTTAGTAATCACTGTTATTTAGAATGGGCTACACAAAGGTTGACAGGGTAATGTGCACGCACACACCGAAATACCAACACACACACTAACCACCTTAACACACACGCGCGCGCGCACACACACACACACACACACACATTTGTAGGCTGTTCTCTCTTGCTCACACACACAGCTACGGGGTGCACTGGTCAAGATGATTACAGTTATTTCTTAGTCTGGCCAGGAGGTTGAAACGTCCAAACTCAGAGTGGCTCTCACACTCATACACACACAGACACACACACTACCATCAGTGGGAGTTACACTACGTTATCTCACCATCGACTCAAATCCCCACATGCTGAATAAAGGATTAAGAAAAAGAAGAAAGCTCTTTTTCTTTTTCTCTCTTTTTCCTTCCTTCTGCTGGTTTAGAATTCTCGCCTCATTGCTTTTTTAGCTCTTTAATTCACCGGTTGGCTTGTTTAAGCCACTCTCTCTTTCTCACACACACACACACACACACACACACACACACACACACTTTGTCTTTTTCTTTCTGTCTCCCTCTCCCCTGTTTTGTTTTGTCCTCACATTTCTCTTTTTTTCCATCTCTCTCTTGCCTTCTCTCCCTCAAAGGTTGTGAACTTGCCCAGTAGGGGTCCCATACAATGAAATGAAAGAGCTTAGGAACCCGTATCACGCACACTAATACACAAATACACACACACGCAGGGTGTTTAAATGGCGGGAACAGCTGAACTTGCACACACACACACACACACACACACACACACACACACACACACACACACACACACACACACACCTTCCCCTCTCTATTGATCACACACACACACACACACACACACACACACACACACACACACACACTAAAGGCCTATAGAGTCTATATTCTGTGTGTCAGTGGGGGGCACCAGCAAATACAGTCGTGTTAGAAAAGCCTCACTCCTGGAAGGATAGAGACGGAGATAAAGAAAAGAAAAAACAAACTGTCCACTAAGTCCAAACCTCTTTCTGCAGCATTCTCTTTCCGCAGGGAATGGGGACCAAACTTAGATAAATAGAAGGCCATATTTTCTCACCAAAATTTAAATTTGATCTGGGATATTGTTCTATAATGCATGAGATTCAAATGCAATCCCTTCTCCTCGAAACATTCCTCTTTTTGAGTCAGGCACTCTGAAGCAGAAAATCGAGGACATTTGACTTTAGGGACTATCAGTCACATTTAAAGTCAAAGATACAGTACATTATTAGATGACTGGGGAGGAGAAGAAACTAATAAACTACAAATTCTCAAGCTGACAACTGGAAGAGAGAAAATAATAACAATTTCCAGAAGCAATCTGTGTAATCACAAAACTTTTGTTGTGATGTGACCTTCATGTATCAAGTAATGAATTATATGGAGCTTACGATAAAAAAAAAAAATCTGACAGTCAAGTGAGTATAACATTTTGCATGTCTAGTAATCTTGATCCACCTACACATTCTTAGCAGTGCAGCTCTGACTGTGGTTGTCGTTGAGTGACAAATCAAGGAACAACACACCACAACAGTGAAGACCCAATCAGAAACCAAACATGGATGTGCGTGCTTACTGTTTCCTACAGTCTCTGTTTCTACCCATCCAGACTAAAACACAATCACGTTTTCGAGCTCAGTTGTGATCAGCAGTGTCTCCATGTAGTGTGAGGACTACAATAACGGCCTAAATACAAAAAATGTAAATGTGAATTTTCTATTTGAAGCTGCATGTGAAAAATATATAGTTTAGTGTAGTGCTCACCGCTTGTTCTACATTTCGGGGATCCATTGTCTGTTCTGTAAAGTACAATATTAGACTGGTAGTTCAATGGTAAAATCAGATATTTGATGACCAATACTAATGTTGCCAACAACTTCATTAAGAAGCAAATTTCCACCATGCGCTTCTGATCAAAGTACGTTCTTTTATAGGCATGGAAGTGACCATGGTTTGATTCTGGCCAGAGTTTGCTACGTTATTGTGTTTGTTACCAAACCAGTAAGGCTACAGTCTGGGGTATGCTTGGAAACAGATGAGATGATCAGAAATTAAAATTGTTATAGCTGCTCTTAACAGCCATGCTCAGTGTGAAAAGACAGCTGTTCAAATGGGAATACTCATGGTGTTGCACTTGACTGTCAGCAACAAAGGTGACAGAAAAAAAAGAAGAGAAAATTTAAACTATCTTCTGTCACACCTCTGGCTGTCTGGCAAATTGCTGCATGAAGTGGACATGACTGTGGGTTTCAAAAAGCAAAAAACAATGCCCGACAAAACCATCTGCCTTGACATCAGAAAGGTGTGCTGAGAATACTACTGGAACATTTGACAAACACTGCATATACTGATCCCTTCATCCTCTTTGACGTGTCTGAAAAAGTATTTTTGCTGCAGTGGCAGGTCCTTCCTAACAGGCAGAATATGTTTATCAAGACCAACGTTGAAGAAACAGGTCCTTTCCTGGCTTCAGAAGCTGCAGTCACATGACTTATATTGGCAATTGTGTAGTTCTTTTTTAATTTAGTATTCCATGCAACACTGACTTTAGACTAACTTTAAACAGCTTGGATAGTTTTAAACTCCTTACACATTTATTACAAAGGACGGTCTCAGTTTGACAGCAATCCATTCTTTTCATACTTCTGGAAACTGGAAGCTACCAGGTTTTTATCAGCAGTTACTATAAAACAACTCCGTAATTTTCAACTGTGAATATCAGTAATATCAAAATGACAGAAAAACCTTTTCATCATAAGAATCTCAGACTCATAGTGTTGTTTGTCAAACCTTACAGAAATATTTCACTCTTCTGCCACTGGCTCATTTATTGTGACAGGACTCCTGTTTAGTGGGAGATTACTTGCTGCATAATCTGACACTCACTTCTTGGTTGGCTTCAGTCCTCTGACTTCCAGTGCGCTGTTTCAGGGTAGCCAATACGGACCCTAGGCAGGACCCCTGGTCATGGTGAGGTGCAATAATGCATTTACAATAAGTACATTTGTACGGAGATATGTAGTGAATGCATATACCAGGGAAATGTCTAATAAAAACTGAAGTATTAAGGATTGGAGATAATTCCACACTTTATTTTCTCATCTCCTTGCCAACGGCCCCTATGCCAAAATCAATACACCATTAACCTCTATGGGAGATGATGCTTATATCATTAGCTTCTGTGTGTATGTGAGATGATGATGTATAGATTAATAAAATATTTAGGTTGTGTGTGCAGTTGTGTATGTTGCTAAATTAGGTCTTTGGGCAGAAGATCATTTATCTTTACATTTCAGATTCAAATGAGCTCATGAAATGATCTAGCCTAATTTTATGAGAGGAAATAAAATGAGCATATCCTTCCATGTGTCATTCATATGCATGTTTTGTTTATCATTTGTAACACACTATTTTTCCCCACATCATCCTTCATGAAAAATCATTGGGTTCTTTGTTGAGCTCATAATTTTGATTTTCATTTGTAGCAGGATTTCTTGAAGTCAAGCTACGGTGTATGTGCATATGCTTTACTTTGTGTTATCTGGTCAAAATCATTATTACAATAGAGAATGTATTTGAAGTGTATTTATTGTTCTGCAGTAACACTACTCTATACATTATTGACATAATGTGGCCATAAAACTTTAATACCAGTTCTTTCAATTTGTCAGTTTTAGCACTTTTTGTGACCTCACCATTTTGTGTTTATGGTTGAAACTGCAGCGCTAAATGTGCAGGAGATTGCTAGATATGGACATTCCTCGAACCAAGGCTAATGAATAGAAAACACATAGTTCAAAGTCTTGGTACCTGGACAGAGGCTACAGATCACTAGTGCACACGGTAGAATTAAAGCTGCAGTGGGTCTTGCAGTAATTTCTTTGATATATATTTGGGATCATACACACTTCTTTCTTAACACTCTGTCAGTCTCCCATTTTGTTGCAGTCCTTGTTATTCTACTCAGAAGGGCTACTACATATAAACACTGCAAAATGTATGTGTTTTTCACATGTGAAAAGACTGCTGTCTTTTTTGTCTTGCCCCTAAAAATTTTCTTAACGTTTGGGGGAAGACACTGAGTCGTATTGCATGTCACTGTCACAGTTGTTCTGGAGGACCCTGCGCTCATCAAGCCTTTTCACTAAACGCTGCCTGCCTTTGCTTTGTTGAAGCGGATGTGTCATATTGATGCTCTCTGTGTGATCACTGCAATGGCATTATGGTCCTTCTCTTGTGGCTTTTGTGCAGTGAAGTCATCCAAACCGAACTCATGTTGTTTTGTCGATTCTCTCTTTAGAGAATGGAAAAGGAGGACAGTTTGGTACATGCTTGTGTGTGCAGGGGTAACAAAACTAAATAGTTTGAGTGATTTTCGGCCCCCTGTTACTGATGTAGAACTGGACGAACTAACAGTCATGCATAAACTGTGTGTCTGTGTATCTGTCAAGAGGGAACTGTGGCTTACAAATTGCAAAGACTGTTCTTTTTGCTGTCATTAATTTGAGTGTATTTTGTAAATGAAGGTCATCTTGTGTAGATGGTTTTACTCCAAATATGTTTATTGTGTCAGTCCTTTCACACTTAACAATTCCTGTGCTAATTGAAGCTTCTGTTAATTTATATGTCCTCCACAATAAAAAAATGCATTTTTAAAAAATAACACTATAACAATATCAAAAGAAAATAAAAATAAAAATAAAAGAAATACCAAAAGGAAAAATGATCTATAATGAGACAAGTTATTTTAAAAGTGTTTTAATGTTCCAGATCAACGATCAGTTTATCACTCTGTTCAGCTGTGATATTTGAAATGTGGTGTTTAAAAATATTATGAAATTTAATTTAAATCATTGATAGTTAATAAAAAATTCCTAGAAAAATGCAATATTATGTTGATTATTTAGCTTAAAAAGATTAATGTTGAAGGTTTTCTGTACTCACAAAATAAGTGACAGCTGCAGTCACGTGTAAACACACTTACACAAAACACACACGTACAGCTTTTCTCTGTAGATCTATTTAACCGATTTACTGTCAATTCACTGTGAAGCGCACACATTTAAAAGAACACTGAATATTTGATTATGTATTTACTGTTTTAGATTTTTTAAAATTCATTTAAATGTAAACATGAAACGTACAAATTTAGGAAAAAAACTTGAAGAATTAAAAAAAAAACCCTGAATAGGAAATCTTGTGAAGCTTTCAAGTGTGTGTGTTCTGTATGGCTGCCTGCATGTGTGTGTTTGTCTCACGTCCGTAAGTCCTTCTACTGTCGAGCTCCGTCGAGGTAATTCTGAGATACACGAGTGATTGGACCCTACACTCTTCCATAAGTGGGTCAAAAATGACGTGTAAGAATTAATGTGTTTTTATGCCGTTTTTGGTCATTTTGGCTAACAATAATAATTTACATTGTTGTTTGTATTGTATTGTTGTCCACACAACAATGAGTTCATGTTTGAAATATGTTTATTTTTCACTTTATAACTGATTTTGAACATTTTGATCATTGAAAAAGAAGAAAATTACACCAAACAGAAATGGAAGGATGCCAACATCCATTGTGTAGATATTTTTCCACTCTTTTCCTTCAGCTGTTGCTGCTCTCCGTCCCTCCAGCTTTGTGCGCTGCATCACCTCTTGTATGATATTATCAGTGACAAAGAGCTTGGGGTAGTAATACAAATATTTCTTTAAAAGTATAAAAGGTAACTTACAAATTTAAATGGAAAGATATCAAAACATGTTTTTCAAGGAATAGCTGGAATATGACATGATCCAAAAAACTTATTATTACAAGGGAACAACCTCACCAGGTCATTTTAGACCCACTTATGTGTCTAAGGTTAAGCCCAGTGGCTCCTCTTTCACTCTGAGTACCTTTGGTTTATACAGCTGCCTCAGAGCCTAACTGCTCCTCACACGTAGAACTGCAGAGAGTGTGCAAATGTGTGGCTGTGAGACAGAAAGAGAGGGCTCATGTATAAGCGGCTGAGAGGTGTAGCTGCTCTGCTATGAATACATATGTGGTCATGAAATTGGGGAGATCAGAGCAAAAGAATGCAGAGGGAGAGAGGGAGTGCCTCCTTCCACACATCTACACCTCCAGCCTCCAAATGCAGAAAGCAGAAACCCAGCTCCTCCCTCCCTCCCTTCCCCTCTCACTCTCTCTACCTCACTCACCCCCTTCTTCCTGTCAGCCAATCCCAGCCCTCCCTGCGCTCCCCCATGCCCTCACGGCTCCGCCTCTCTCCTCGCTCACCCAGCAAGAGAGCTTCAAACTTGCAGAAGCGGACGGGGGAGGGAGAGGGAGAGAGGGGAGTCAGACGGCGCGCACACACACGCAGCAGAGGTGGCAGAATAGGCGAGCAGAGAGAGAGAGAGACGGCGTTCACGCACACTCACACAGGCAGAGGAAGAGGGAACCGGAGCGGAGAATAAAGGACGGCAATCCCGGCTCTCCTGCAGCTGACAGAGGAGGGAGAAAGAAGGGAAGAGAAGAGGTGAAGCAGGAGCGCGGTGCCCTCCTCTCCACTCTGTTCCATTCTCCATCCCTCGCATGGAGCCCAGAGGCTGGACGAGAACAAGAAGTCAGAGAAAAGACTGAGGCCGTCCCACAGGCAGGGCAAGACAGAAGTGACAGCAAACCTCCGAAAACAAGGCTGGTGTTTTTCTGTGAGAAATCAGAGCGAGAAGCCAGACGGAGGTGTCCCGGTGTTCTCCCATCGGTAGCAGGGCCACTCTGTGTTGATGCCAGCCTCCTCAAAGGATCCTATGTGTTTTTTGGAAGCGTTAACCCTTTGAGTCGGGCGAAACTGGAGTACTCACACAGACAAGGTAGAGCACTCAGTTGGATTTCCTTCGTTCCTTTCTTTCTCAGCTCCACAGCCCGGCGGTGTCTCAGTGTGTGTGTGTGTGTGTGCGCGCGCGCGCGCGTGTGTGCATGGCATAGCAAACTGCTCGCTCTATAGTCAATTGTCTGTCATTGTGTTAATTCACTGACTCAATGTAAACTCATTGACAAAACAACACAACCAATCTGTGTGCGTGCGTGTGCTTGTTGCGTGTGTGTGTGTGTGTGTGTGTGTGTGTGTGTGTGTGTGTGTGTGTGTTAAAGCAGTGCCAGACTGGGGCCTCATAGTTAGATTTGGTGAGGAAGTGGCAAAACAGAGCGACAAGGAGAGGGGAGGGAGAGGGAAAAGCCTTTACGCATCTGAGCCAAGCAGTGTATTTCAGTTCTCTGGAGTTTACACCCCACCCCCTTTCCCTTACTCTCATTTCACTTTTATTCGTTTTTTGGCCCCCCCATTTCCCCCCTCTATTTAATGTCTTTGTTCTGTTCCTCTCCTGTCTTCTTTTTTCACGTTTTTAAAAAAAAACTTGGTCACACTTTCCCAACTGAAGCAAATGGCAAGTTGGTAAGTCAGCAGTCATTAAGCTGGCAAATAGTCAAACTTTGGAATTTCTTTTAATTTGCTTTTTGAATTGAACTTTTTTTTTATATCTCAGCCACTTACTAGTCAACAAGCCACTGCAGTCATTTACTATATCAGTCAATCAGCAAAGTTGTCAAAACTACCAATCATTTAGTGGCTACTGCTTTTTATCTTTGTGCAACAATCCTCTTAACACACACCCACGCACACACAAACACACACAGGGACACTCACATGTATAAATATTTCAGTGCTTAATCATATTGTAAGCATTAGCTTCAAGGTCTGGTTTTGATTTTGAGGCCATTATATAGGGGCAGCATTCGAAGGAAATGGACATGGCATTATTACCTTCATTATGCTGCCAATCAATGTGGAGGACATGATGAGAAATATTTAGCACAAACTCTTATCAGTCATGGTTTTCGGCAAAGTGGCCGAAGACATTAAAAAATACATTTAAAGAGTTCCTCCTCATCCAGAGTAGAGCTGTTTCGTGTGTGTGACGTTGAAATACTCCGTAGCTGCACGATTACTCATCCTGTCACTTTTCATGATGCGGTTGTAAAGAAAAACAGAATTATGTCCAGTACTAACATACGAGAAAATACTGGACATCATAAGGTCAACAGCTGTCAGTGTGTGTGAATTAATGGCTTATTTTTTTAAAGACCTGCAACAACTTACACTGTTCCAGCAGTCAACATTTAAGAAACAACTGGACTGAAAATACACCAGAAAGTTTCATGTTGGCCTTTAAAGTTAAAAACTGTCTTGCAGACAGGGTGAACTGTAGAGTGGAATGGTGAAAAAAAAAAAGCATCCAGCACGTCATTTATACTGCGTACTTTTAAGCTGTTTAAGTTATCTTTGATACATCTAAAAAGGATGAACAGATAATACATCTGTATATGAAATTATTTTACTCTCACACATTTGTATTATAAAGATTACTTTTAAAATGCTAAACGTTTTTCTATGTATATATTTCGTGGTTTTTGTCACTCTAAATTACACTGTTAGTGGGGCAGAAATCCTTAGCATTGGTTTTCGATACACCTCAGACTCTGCATGTGTCCGTGTGTGTTGCAGTAGCTGCAGTCTAATGCTCTTTAGTCAAAGTCAGCCTAATGTCTTCAGATCAGTACTTTTCTTTTACCTCTCACTGATGACAAGGACGCATCGCTTCCTTGTTGGCTGGACTTTGTCTGTGAAGTCATTCCTTCTCTTCAATCTTCACATTTTATGAAGAGGGTTTGGATCTTAGCTCCAAAATACAGAATGTAAATGGACGAAGAACACTGTCTTCAGTTTGTACTGAAATACTTATTTTATTTATTAATAAAATACCATGCTCATGCATTTATATTTTTATCGTGTGTGTGAGTCTCACACGAAGCAGCGATATGTTAATAGGTTGGGTTAAATAATGGTTAGCGTACACATTTTCTTAAATGATCTAAAAATATAGACGTAAACCCAAATCTTCCTATCTGACCCACCATTAAAAACATCTGTCCTCGATTCACTTTGATTTCTCATAAGCGGAAAAAATTGAAAGAATGATGAAGTGAAAATGGAAAAGCATGTTTACATGTGTAACCCTATCCCCTCGCTGTCTGTCACAGTGGCAGAGGTGGGTATAGTATATTTAACCCAGGGAAAGGTGCATAAACTCAGGGACGTATGAGTCGATCTGATTTGGCTTTCACGCTTCTGCTTTTACTATTGTGTATTTTCAAAGGCATAATGGGTTGTGTGCGTGCGTATGTGTGTGCGTGTGTGTGTGTGTGTGTGTGGGATGAGGTGAGGGTTAGGGTGGCTGGACTGGACTGCTCAGATACAGAAAGAGAAGACGGGCTTTTGCTTTTTGCCTAATCGCTTCCAGACACAGAGATTTGCATTCCATTGCGTTCTCTCTCTCTCTCTCTGTGTGTGTGTGTGTGTGTGTGTGTGTGTGTCTTTTGCAGTGTTATCCTCTTACTGCCCCCTCTACCTTTTCAATTGGAAACATAAATTTTGAGACGCTCCTTAAAACATGCGTCAGTAACGAAGCAAAAGAGGAAGTAGGTGATGGATTAAAGGAATTAAACTGTCAGTGTGAGAGGAAACATGCTTAAAAACGGCTGTGGATGGACAGACCATAAAGAAAGGACGGCAGAGACAGTAGTAGAAAGACGAACATGTGCAACTGATTAAGATTCCAGCGGGCCTATTAGGAATGATAAGACATCAGAGGAAGAATAAAGGGGCTATAAAATAGCACATTCTTTTCTTATTGAATTCATCGGCAGTTTTGCATAAAAGGGCAAATAGTAACTTACTTGCTTGTATGTGTTCACTTATGTGTCTTGATGAGGGTTTGAAATAGCTCAAAGTGAGAGAATTATTTCTTTGGGAACATTGCTTCCAATATTTACATCTCCTGGGCTTTATGCTGCTTGAGTGCTAAGTGCCTGTGCTAAGGATATGTTTCATACTACTACAAGATAGTATCATTTCTTAATGTTACTGTGATTTTTTTCCTAACAGGTGTTTTGTGTAACATGAGTGGGTAAAAATTTAAAAATATGTTGTTTCTAATAGTGCATATGTGGCTTTCAGTAAAAAATAGAATACATTTTCAGTAAATCTCATCAAGGATTTGGCTAAATATATTTTGGTGGATACAACTGGCGTGCTAGTCAAGGTAAATTTTGTTCACATATTTGAGCGTATTTCTGGTTCCGTGGAATGTTGAATAGTGGATTAGGAGGACTGTGAGTTTCAGACCAACCACTGGGAGAGACAATGCAATCAGTCAAGCAGCACAGACAGCTGCTGCATTCCACCGGTAGTTACACTAATGAGAAAAAACACTAAAAAAGTATAGTTCAGTAAAGTTAGTTTTCATGGGCACATTTGTTAAGTTCTAACTGTGTGATTGTGGAACATCTCACTTGTTTTGCTCATACAACATTGTAAGGCCCCATTTGCACATATAAATCTAGTATAAGCTCAAAGTTAATGACTTGCGGTGTGACGATTAAATAATAACTGCTATTTGTACTGTAACAGCAAAAAAGCATAATTTGAATGGATGTGAATCCTTGAATCTTCCTTTCACATATCATTTTTTATTAATTGACTGAAATGAGCAGCTTGCTTTGATTTTTTTTTAAAGAAAGAAATCAGTTATCTTTTCTGCTCTGATTAGATGTAGCCTCTGTTATTGCATTCCTGCAAAAATGATAATACTACTACTACTAATAAATAAATAAATAAATACATGAAGTAAAATTTGTTTTCCAACATGAAATTTGAAGTTTCCTGAATATTTGTTATTCTTAGAAAGATCACAGTTTGAAGGCAGTGGAAGAGCGTGTGATTCTCCCTGTAGATGTGATTTTCTGCGTCAGTGTTTCAGATGAGGATTTTATTTTTTTCTGCAGGCTTTATCAGATTATTAGAGATGTATTTGCAGATTAAGGGGACAGGGTGTGTGAAGGGCTGACCGCTGAGGCAGACAATGTGACCAACCAACCATTATATGACCTGCTGGAGCCCACCACTGCACACACACACACACACACACACACACACACACACACACACACACACACACACACACACACACACACACACACACCCCACACACACATACGCACACACACATACAGGCATTCAGGGTGCTGCACGGATATGTACACATTCACATGAGCAGCCATGCATGCACTGCAAGAACACACACATGGTCCTAGCCAGTGTTATTTTTCTAGTCCAAATCTGAGGAACAAGTCGCCAGTGTTTCTCTGTGATTGTGTGTGTGTGTGTGTGTGTGTGCGCGCGTGTGTGTGAGCGAGAAAGAGACCGTGTGAAGATACGTCTCAGGAGATTCATCCTGCTTTAAAAGAACTTGACTCTCCTCACTACTCATTCCTGTACTTTCCTTTCGTTTATTCCATCACTTTATCACACATACACAATGAACACCCCCCCTCCACACACACACACACGCACACACTTTGCACGCTCGTGCACGAGCACACGCACATGCACACACACTCACACACACACACACACACACACACACACACACACACACATACATACATACATATATATATATATATATATATATATATATATCTCACTCTATGTCTCTCTATTACTCTCTCTCCACAAATAGAGCACTATCTCCTAGCAACAAGACCTTTGAGAGGGATGTATGTGATAGAGTGAGTGTCTGCGATATAGGGGTCAGGGTGTGTGTGTGTGTGTGTGTGTGTGTGTGTGTGTGTGTGTACGCGCGAGTGTATTTATGTTTCAAAGCCGAGCCATGATGAAAGTCATCAGAGGAAGGACATCACTTTGATACAGGAGTTAAGGAATGAATGCAAGACAGTGGCTTGCCCTTGCATGTATATATTTTTTGTATGTGTGTGCATGCGTGTATGTGTGTGTGTGACTAATTTTCCTGATGGACTGCATTACTCCAGATGGGGCTATTACTCAAAAAATAAAAGTTTCAATTACTCCTAAAATGCCGCAGACTGGCACACACACACACACACACACACACACACACACACACACACACACACACACACACACACACACACACACACACACACGCATACGCACGTGCACACACACCCACACACATGCATACTGTGTTTTTCTATCATTGTGGGGACATACCATTGACTCCCATTCATACCTAACCCTAACCCTTACCCTAACCCTTACCTTAACCCAGACCAAAACAATACCTAACCCTAAAGAAATGTTTTTGCACTTTTACTTGTTTCAGTAACAACAACATGGCCAAGAAAACACTGTTTAAACTTGTGGGGACCGAAATGAGGTCCCCACAAGTGACATTGTTTTCGATTTTCCTACAGTTGTGGGGACATTTTGTCCCCACAAGTATCGCCAGCACCTGAGCACACACACACACGCACGCACGCACGCACGCACGCACGCACGCACGCACGCACGCACGCACGCACGCACGCACGCACGCACACATACGCACGTGCACACACACCCACACACATGCATACTGTGTTTTTCTATGTTTTTCTATCATTGTGGGGACATACCATTGACTCCCATTCATACCTAACCCTAACCCTAACCCTTACCTTAACCCAGACCAAAACAATACCTAACCCTAAAGAAATGTTTTTGCACTTTTACTTTTTTCAGTAACAACAACATGGCCAAGAAAACACTGTTTAAACTTGTGGGGACCGAAATGAGGTCCCCACAAGTGACATTGTTTTCGATTTTCCTACAGTTGTGGGGACATTTTGTCCCCACAAGTATCGCCAGCACCTGAGCACACACACACACACACACACACACACACACACACACACACACACACACACACACACACAGTGATATATTGTGCAGTATTATTCTTTAGCTCTGTGTACATGAACAGACACCAGGATTTACAATAGTTCACACACAACATTCACTGGGGGCTGCATAAAGGTCTAGCTCATTCATATTATTTTGACCATATTTTTCCTCATTTTATTATTTTTCATTACATACAGGGACATTTATAGTTCATTCATCATAACAGCATGGCAGTAATGTGCATGTGCTGCAAGATGTGTGTCAGAATATGTATGGACCTGAATGGGAATTTATGTCAGTGTGTGGCACACCTCTCACTTCTCTCACACTGTATATTATGATATGTGTCTGTGTCCTGTTACTGTATGTAGGTCTGTTTCAGATAGTAGCTTTTCCTTTCATCACTAAACCTAAAGGACGCGTTAGAAAAAAAAATGCTTTTAGTGACATTTTTTCTTTGGTTCTGTGGTGAAGACAAATTAAAAGATGAACTCGTCACCTGGTCGTATAAAGTGACCACAGCTGCTGCTACTGAATGATCATTTAAGAGAGACATTTAGGATTCTTGTGCTTCAAAAAGGTTTAAGGTCAATAATACACACAACAAATGGTTTTTTTTTTGGACATTATTCTGGTATTTGATCGTGCTGCTTGTAGAACGTATCTATGGAGAAATATGCTGTTTCGTCTTCTCAAAATAGTTGTGCTTACACTTACAGAAATAATCAATGACATGTATAATTATTAAGATGCAATAACAGGCAAGCTAGTGGTAATTGAGACTGTGCAACAATGGATAATTATACTTCATACATCACAATCAATCAGTTGCTGATTATTGTAATTTTTGTGTTCATTTTCTGTCAGTCCAGTCATCAGTGACCTATCTCTGCTCCTCAACTCATCGCATTTGTGACAGTGGACATTAAATCACCAGATGCTTTCAATGAAAGAATAATTTTAATAATAATTCATTTAAATGAATTATTATTATTATTGTGTGTAACTGCCTTGTACTGAAACAGCAGCTTCCCTTCCCCCTTTTGTTCCCCTCACTAAATGCTCCCCAGGCCTTTTCTGTGTTTATTGTGTATATCAAGTAACAGTGCTTCTGACCTTTTGTTTTCCCGATTTTCCCACATTATGCGTTCAACTCATTTCTATACCAACATATCAGTAAAGGGAGATTCCAAAAAATAGAGGAATTACAGCAGAGTGCCAGAATTCAGACGAGTTTACACAAGACTAAAAGAAACAAGAGAGGGAGCGGGCTGAGTGATGAGGTGCTTGCTGACTAAGTGTTTCTTATCAGAGACGGAGTCCAGATGGTTTGCAAACACACCTCCTCTTCATTCTCTTTCTTGCTCTCTGTTTTTCCTCATCCTCTCTGTTCCTCTCTCTTTCCTTCATCTTCCCCTTTACTTGTCTTCTTCTTTTGTTTCACTTTACTTTTTCCTTGAACAGTGTCCAGTATTCCCTTTGCATGGAAAAATCCAGTGTGACCTGACGCCCACAATATAAACTGTGCACCGCCTTAGATAAAAGCTGACCATATAAGTGATAATAAAGCCTTTATCCACAGAGTTACACTCGCTGGATCACCGTCAGCTGCAACTGCGAGGACTGCATTATGTCGTGACAACACTGTTGTAGCCATCATGAGACACCGCAGGACAAAATGCTGTTGAAGAAGAACAAGAGAAGCAGGCAAATGTCAGAATACAGCTAGCTGCATGCAGAGGGCTGGTCCTTCTGATTTATCCTGTCAGTGAGTGTAAGGGGAATCTTCTAGTTAATGGCAGCTTCTTTAACAAGACACAGAGAGTTAAATAAAAGACCTGGGAAGTTATAAAATTTCAAATGTTACAGAAATTAGAAATAATAGAAAATAAATTGTTGAAAAAGTAGGAAAAGTACTGAGAAAAACTGTGTAACTTCTACAATAAAACACAAGCGTGTGGAATGAGCCAGGCCATTTGAATGAACGAACGAACACACACACACACACACACACACACACACACACACACACACACACACACACACACACACACACACACACACCACCTCCAGGTGCTCATGGTTCATTTTCCCGTCACATCATCTGTCTTCATTTCCCATAGACGCTAGATAAGACCTGAAAGGAGCCTACTAGTGAGACAAGGGTTGTGTGTGTGTGTGTGTGTGTGTGTGTGTGCGTGCGTGCGTGCACACAGATAGGGGTGATTAAGATAGTGTGTGTGTGCCGTTGTGTGTGTGTGTGTGCATGTGTACGTGACAGCTCATTTCTATTGTTGGACTGCAGCGATGTGTTTTATCTGCTCTACTGTTAAGTGTCCTGCAGGGAGCCATTTCTCCTGTTTGGTTTATGATGAAACTGAACACATCAAGCAACTGACTACAAATCTGCTAATTTATACTGTTATTATAAGTCTATTTGGAATAAATAGACCTACATTGAGAAAGGCTTATGAAGCCACTTCACAGCTTCAGCTACATGCAGCACCAAAGTGCAGTGTTTATTTTATCAGCCATATGACTGTTGTTATTGTGATAATAACTGGGACTGTGAATCCATAGTCACTCATGTTTTGTGTCTGTTGTGTATATACACGGGACTTAAAAATCACACAGTCATATTTTTTTGCAGAATGACACTATGCAAGAAAAAATATGTAGCTACAGTTGTGTCTTCTGACAGATGGTGGAATAGGTGGACTTACAACAGCTTAATACGATTCTTAAATCCCTGAGTATGTTTGTGTGTCCTGAGGCCTTTGCAGCTGATTGCTGACTTTGTCAACTCAGCAGAATCTGTTCTGTTGAGCTGCTTAAAAAGAGTGGACGACCACACAAACACAAATGCACACACACTGTAGTCATGAGGATGCTCATTGCTATTATGCACCCCCTCGACTCTAACCTTTATTCTAGCCATCACTGCTACAATACGCTGCCCTAACCCTAAGTTCAACCTGAATCTTAAAACCAAATATTCACCCTCCAAACCTCAATCAACGTCAACGGTTTTTGCACCTCTGTGAAAACAAAAACAACCTTTTTGTGCAGCTTAACTAAGTTTTATACCATCAATAAACTAAAAATGAACAAAGGTATTGTTTATTTTTTATTTAATGAATAATGAAGAAATAATATACAAATGCCCCAGGTGTTGTCATTACTGCAACAAAATAGTCACTGGACTTTTGTCACGTAAACGTTGGTCACAGCAAATGTGTTGTAAATGTTGTATTTTTTTCAAATCTTTAAATGAGACACGTAGAAAGATTTTACATTTATGACTTTAAGTCTAGATTTGGATAATCATTCTTATGGAACAGAGCATCACAAGTTAATTACAATTTGCACAGCAACTTTTGCACTACTGCATCTTGCACTTTTACATTTATTTTACAAGCCGCTTTAAATTGTTATTGTTCACAGTTTATTAACACTGTATTCTTCATTTTCATTTTTGTCCTCGTACATGTTGTACATTTCATTTTTATTAAATGTTTTTGTTGCTGTAACAATACAAACCTCCCCAGACGTGGGAGCAATAAAATGTTATCTTACCCTAATTTGTTAAAATCTGTTGGAAAGTTGAAAATCCAGCAATTTTTTTCTCTTTTTACAGTTTCTGACTGATAAATAGCATAATTCTGCCAGTTTTTCAAAGATAACATGCCTGTCAATCCCATTGGCAAATTACTTTGCAGTGAATCTTTACTGAAGCATTTTTACTTTGAAGGAGCTAGCAAGTGTACCGTTTTGCTTCACAGCATGCTGAATTCACAAAGTATCTACTCTGGAGCTGTTTTATGCCTAGTATCTCTCTCTTCTTTTTAAAACTACTATGTTGTTTTTAAAGACCCCTCTTTGTCCCTCTCTTCAGCTCATTTGTTTAGTTGTGTCAGGGGCAAAGCCGTTGCCCCAACAAGCAATGGGGTCAGTTTACAGGAAGTGTGTGCATCTGTGTGACCTGTCTAGACAGATGTGCTTTGGTTAATGCAGTGCAGTATTCTTTCAGCTTCAGAAAAAGTTACGGTGATAGCTAATGCACACACACAAGTGTGACTGGTTACTGCTGGTGGATTTAAGACGTTAATGTCACAGTTATTTATCTTAAAACAAAGGTTTGACTATCATTCAGTGTTTCATTCAAAGCATCACTTCGTTTATCTTGTCAGCTTGGAGATTTGTAGTATGCCTTTTGACAACCCTTAGAGAGTGAACACAATATTTGACGTGCATTTTATGTGTGGAGTAACTGAGCAAAGCAAGATGTGTCCATTTAGGGACAAGGAAAAATAAAATACATATTATATGTTGTGCTGCTCAGCTATGGCTCAAAGTGAAAATACTATACTGTGGCCTCTCTGTCATGGGCTGAAATATTGAACTCTACTGAAAAATGACACCTCTAGGAAGATGCTCTTTTGTGTCTTTCATAAGCAGCTTCCATTTTGTACACATTCCATCCATATTTGACACATCAATGAATGAACACAAAAACTGTCCTGGTGAGCAGGAGCTTCTGTTGTTCACCCTGGAGACAACTTATCACCTGCTTAATGTAATGTGACTGTTTTGTGCTGTGCTACCAGTATTGTGCTGCTGCAGGAGGTATCCAAGCATCAGTGCATAATGTAAAGTATTTTGTGCCAGTTGGGGACTTTGTACCAATTTTACTACAGCTTGAGCAGTCAAATTGCTGTAACTAATTTACTGTCATTGTGGTGTTGGCTTCATATTCACACATGACCACTTAATGGTAGAATGCCGTCAAATTAAAAGTAAATGGTGCATATGTGAAAGTGCCTTTTTTTTCTTTGGGATGACATCAAATCCTGCTTCACCACCAATTTATGTAAAATAACTTTATATGTTCCATATGAATAAAAACAGAAACTGAATAAATAAGCCCACATTGGACTTGAAGTGTGGCTGAAGCTGGTGCCGGCTTGTAGTCAAAACTGGCTTCATTATAGGCTCAGTCTCTTTATTTCTCCCATAGATCTTTCTGCATTGTAAGTAGCTGTGGGCTAGTGTAAGCAGCTAGCCTAATGCTACACAACCGTGAGCCAGCTGGACTCTTCACTGTGCCTGGGGACACTCAGCCTGACTTTGGAGGGTTATTTCAGGACTTAACCCTGGGCTATACTTTGCTAAATGTCTTGTTCTGCCCTTTCAGCCACAAAACGATGTAAACCCACAACACTTGGAGAGCTAGTGTCTTGCTTTTGGGAATGGAACCGCCAACCTTGTATTAATCTTTAGGACAGTTGACCTTTGATTTTCTTTTGGATCGAATGCTACCTGACATTATGTGAAAACATCTGAGCACCGCCAACAAGCCTCTAACACAAACATACCTTCTATCTACAGTTCTACAGTTTCATTTTGCACATGCTTTTATTCAAAGTGACATGCATCTGAGAGTCGATATAACACCAGCAAGGATTGAGTCAGGGAAAAGCACCCTGGATCAGTGCCATAAAACAAGTTAGTATGTATATCTGCATATTAACACAATTCCACATTTCTGATTATAAAAAATGAAATTATCAGTTCCAGGAAGTTCTTTACCTGTAGATGTACACACACCCGGACATGACGGTGGGCTTTGACAATTCTACCAAAATGGATATTCTCACATTTCAGGTCATGCTCAGGTACAGGTTTGCCTCAGATTAAGCTACAGTGATATCCTGTGTTTTGAGAAACCTTGCTCTTAGTTACATAGTTGCAAGTAAGCACTCATAAAGCTATCCTGGAAACAGTTAAATACTTTTTGATCACAATTTATTTTTCCATTTCATTAAAACTCTTGCATAGTGCCCTCGCTGTGGGAATGCACATTTTTAACTCACAGTCCCTGTGTAACCTAACAGCCTCCTCATTATATGTGTGATGTCAGGTGAACTTATTAGTAGTTCTGGTAACAGGATGTAAAATGTTTCTTGATTTTTAACCAGCTTCACTAACTTTATGTTTTCTATCTCTAAAAAAATCTTGGCTTACTGATTTTCACATTAACGCATGCTGTTTAGCTAACAAAGTATCTTACTGTCATTATTACTCAAGATTCCTCCATGTAGCTTTGAGCAGAGAATAGTTTTGGAGTTTTGTCGCACTCACCATGAAGCAGGGTTTAGCATAATCATACCCTGAGCAGCAGCTCCAGAGATCAGCTCACATGAAGGATTCCCTCTTTGATTTTATTAATAGAAAGTCTTAGCTTCCTCTGCATTGAATTTATTTTTCAAAAACATTTCAGAAACAGTTGACAAGCCTTTGTAATTTCATACCACTATTATTAAAAGTGATATTTTAAGTTTGCAAGTATGCTGCAACATCAGAAACATCTCCATCTAAGAGTGTAGTTCAGAGTCGTGTGAACACTTCCCTCCTGTACATCCACCTTGGTTCAGTGTGAAGCTGTGGTAAAAGCTGGCTCTTTCTGAGCTGAGCACACTGAACAGTTGTGAAATCACTAATCCAGCTTCGATTCTGACAGAAGTCCAGTATGCATTTTACATTCTTTGGCAGTTTTACTTGTTAAAGTTTTTTTTTATTAGATTTTGTAACAAATGTTTTAATGAAGTGGTATTAATTAATTTCATACTAGGCAGTTTATTTGTGCTGCTGTGATTCTCTGATGATGTGTCATCAACATAAGCTGCAAATCTTTGTCACTCTTGTTTTGAGCAACACATAGAATGGAAAACCTTGGGATAACCATCACTTGCTACCTTTGTAAAGTGGCTATGACACCAAACGCCTCACTTTACAACAGTAAAAACAGGACAGTACTCCACCAAGGCTTTTCAGTCAATGTATGATTTCCGATGTATGAAAACTTTAAAAAAATTTGTGGTCCGCAGCGGTCAGTTTGTCGTAGGATCGCAATCGTGATCGGCAGCAGGCAGCTGATGTAGTGTTCACTTTAGGGCTGGACCCGAATATCCCGAATATCCGAATATTCAGTTGTATTAGGTTCATTTTGCCGTTATATACTATACGAAACTGTTACTTATTTACACCGACAATTCAGAAAAGTTTGTTACCTTAATGACATGTTTCGACAGCTTCTGCTGTCTTCCTCCCTTTATCACGTGGTCGGTTTGACAGATATGTCAGAATCTGTGATAAAAAGGACACGTCACCAAACGTCAGATGACGCTCTGAGGAAGACAACAGAAGCTGTCGAAACATGTCAGCAAGGTAACAAACTTTTCTGAATTGTCGGTTTAAAAAAGTAACAGTTTTGTATCCCAATATTCGTTCGCTACGGCGGTATCCAGATATTAATTTTGGTATCCGAACACTCCCCCCTCCCCGGGTCGGACATTACAGGGCGGAACGAATATTCGGATATTCGTCTTTAATAGGGCCCGAATATTCGGAGGCCAGAAACCACTATTCGGGTCAGCCCTAGTTCACTTGTTGTCATAGTTATCGTGATGCCATGCTGCTATCTCACAATGATACAGAAATCTTTTACAAATCCATGGATCTACATGGATCAAGCTAAGCTTCTGTTCAGTGTTCATTGTGTTATACATTTAAAATGACTGCATTAACACAAAGCAACATCAAAAAACACATACCATATATATTATAAGTTATAACCTTTGCGATTTACTAATAGCATTATTTGAAATTGTGATTTCTATTTGAAAACAAACAAAAAAGCTTTCATGTGTTTTTTTAGGGAGTTTTAATGATAACTCTGAGCTTTCTTTACCTTTGCTTGACATAAACTAAACAATCCTGCTGAGCTACCTGGCAATCTGCAGGCATGCATGATAACTTTAGGCACTTTGGATATAGAACAGTGTTTCTTATACTCACACTCCAAAAATAGAACAAGGATAGGATCCTATTTCATCATTTTAAAGCTGCCTGTTTTGTCATTACATACAGCTTCAATTTGCCAAGTCCCATTGCTGGAAGTGTTCCATTATACAGAGCTCTGCAGCTCTGTGTAGGCCGTAGTTGGCTTCTTTTAAATGAGACTTTATATTGTGTCACATGTACGGAATGTGAAATCAAGCAGTCAGTTGTTTGCCCAAAGTTGGCGCAAAATGAAAATAAGGGTGAAAATCCTAGGAATAGCATAATGACTCATCCATGGTTCATTAATCACCACAGAGCAACCGGACTTGAACAAATTGAAAGACATACACCAGCCTTACCGTGTAGGGCGGTAGAATTGTGATACCTTGATCAAAAGTTGTATGTTTTTTGAAATCATTATTTATTGGTACATGCTAATTGCAAGAGAGTGGTGTGCAGTGGGATAGACAGATGTAGCGGAAAGGAAAAGCATTTTTAAAAATTTGAAAATGGAACTGTATTTTCTTTATCTTGCTGTTGTTGATGTTGCTCAGGAACAATCTACGTCAGTCTCACACAATGAGCTCACTGAGCTGACAGCAGGCATCATGACGTTACTGCTGACTGCAACAAATGGACATAATTACTCTGTATTTTCACCTTTGTGTGCATTTTTATTTGAGTGTTTATGTGCAGTGTGTATGAGGTTGTTGCGCCCACTCATCGTGGTTAATGCTGGCGGTGAGGCTAGCTAAAGTCAACCAATTAAGCTGACTTCCATATGTAGCATAACACTTTCTGCCCACTCACAGTTTTTACAAGTGCATGCTCACACACACACACACACACACACACACACACACACACACACACACACACACACACACACACACACACACACACACACACACTTTTTAAAGTCTATTTTCTACTCTTTTTAATTACATTCTATGAGACAGGTTTATTTAATTTATGCATTTCATTTAAATATGCAGTGCAGAAGAGTGGATATGGCTTAACTGTATTCTCACTATATAATTACGTTTTCTTTCGTGGATAGAGGCAGAAATAGAGGAGACCTAACTACAATAAACACTGGGCTATTGGCAGTGTGTGGCTTCTCCCAGGGATTGTGTTCTCTTTCTTTTTTCCCACCATACTCTCTGTCACATACATGTGCAGGTGTACACACATAAGCCTGTCATCGCTGGTGTTCTCTGGCCTGTGTTGCCATACACTGGACTCATTCTTCTTTGTCTTTGTGTGTAGTTGTGTGTGTGTGTGTGTGTGTGTGTGTGTGTGTGTGTGTGTGTGTGTGTGTGTGTGTGTGTGTGTGTGTGTGTGTGTGTGTGTGTTCATTCAAATGGCCTGGCTCATTCCTTTGTATTCAGTGACACTCAGACTGGCTAATTGCCTTGAAACTAATTGACCTCAAGAGTTAGCAAATGTCTTTGAGGGAGGTCTGCTGCAGTAGTAGTCTGATGTTCCACTGTTTGGTCAGGAAAACACAGGAGTGAGCTTGAAAATTATTCTGGACAGAACAGTATCCAGGATCGCTTTTATTGTGGCAAATGATTGACAAGATACCCTGAAAATCACAGTAGAAAATGCAGATTGTTGGCACAGGGAGATAAAAACAACACTAAGAAGTTGAAAACTCCTTTGTTATAATGAGCTTGTTGCGGAATCCAGGATTTTTTTTTTTTTTAGAACTTGTGCTACTAACATGTATTGAATCCATTGAGTACAATCACACAGACCTGGGCGATAAAATGATAGCAACACGCACTGGCTTTTGATTCTTCATCAACAGCAAGAAGTAAATTGTTGGCTAGAATGTGAAGTAATTTCCTTTGATTGCATTAGATACAGACAACCATAAATAAGCATAATGAAAGTGCAACTGGCTTGTAAACAGCCCATCATATCCCTTGATAATGGAGCGCTTTTGCCCTTTGTCATCTTCCCTGTCACTTTTGTGCAAGTCGTCTGAGGCATGCTAGTCCATAGCATGTCTATCTGTGGCTGTAGACCTTCCCTGGTAGAGGCTGTACTGCAGTCGGTGGAGATGAGCTTCGCTGTGGAGAAACATCCATGACCTCGTGTCCCCCACCACCTCCATCTAAGCAATGCACTGCCTGCAGCCTGGTCTGAGGGCTAGACTTGACCCCGGGGTGTCCAGTGACACACGCTGCTGGTCGGTCACTACAGGCCTCAGCTTTGCATTGGTTGGCCTTCATGCAGCTCTGGGTTTTACTTGCTTTCTTTATTTAATATATATGAAGTTGAATTGAGTCCTTTGTCCTAATTTATTACTATTTATGTGTATGAATTTAATTTGGTGTGTTAATATTAAACTTTTTACCCCAGTACCTAAATATGTTGTGGCTAAATTTGGTTAGTGTTTTTTTCCCAAAATTTCTTTATTGAGTTTCTGCAGATAGCATTAAAAACAAGTACTTCAGTTTCGCATTACCTCTGAATGTCCGCATTGTAATAAAAGAAAAGAAAAACTCCCTATAAATATCCCTTCCCATAACCCATATCAGGTATAGTCACAATACGCAACCAAATTATTACATAGCGACATATAACTACATAAGTAATTAAGCAACAGAAACTAGACAAACAAACAAAAAAACCCCAAAAATAACAAACAAAATTTACAAAAAAAGAAAGGAAAAAAAAAGGGGGGGGGCTCTCTCTCTCTTCCAACTTTAAGTAGCATCCTCTGCATCGTCAGGAAGAGCAGTAAGACTAATGCTAATATAAGCCAGCAGTGGGTCCCAAGTTTTATGGAAAGCTGTCAGCGAACCCTTCTGCGAGAACCTTCTCTAACTTTAAATATGGCAAAATATCACATATCCAACTATTATGGGTCGGTGTGGAGACGTGTTTCCATTTAAGAAGAATGATATGCCTGGCAAGCAGGGTGGTAAAGGCCAAGACACGTTGTGTAGCAATGGGCAGATATTTAGTCAGAGGGAGACCAAAAAGAGCGGTCAGGGGATTTGGTTCTAAATCTGTGTTATGAGCCAGTTTGAGAGTTTGAAATACATCAGACCAAAAGTTGATCAACCTTGGGCACGTCCAGAACATATGTGCGTGATCGGCTGGGGACTGTTTACAGCGGTTACAAGCATCCTTGTGTCCAGGATATATCTTGGCCAGTTTAGCATTGGTAAAATGGGATCTATGAAGCACCTTCCATTGTAATAAACCATGTCTAGCGCAAATGGATGAAGAATGGACCATTTTTAAAATGTCCCTCCACTGGACATCAGTAATGTCTATCCCCAAATCCTTTCTCCATGCTTCCTTAGATGATACCATGGAAGCTAGGGTCAGAAGAGCAATCCTATTATAAGTAAAAGATATCAGTCATTTTTGTTGCAAGTCCAAAGACAGGAATTGGTCTGTTTCACCTTCTGGGGCGCGGTTCGGGAAATGTGGGAATTGCTTTTGGATAAAGTGTCTCATTTGAAAGTACCGAAAAAAAATGACTGTTGGGAAGGCTGTGTTTGTCTGACAGAAATGCAAACGAAGTGAAAACACCTTGATCGTATAGATCATTAAGTGTTCTGAGGCCCTTGTCTGACTATGTGCGAAATGTAGGGTCAGAACAGGAAGGGAGAAATCCGTAATTGTTCAATATTGGGGGGAGAAACGAGGCCCTTTGTAAAGCGTGCTGTTTCCTGAACTGAAGCCAAAATTTTATTGTATTAGTAATGATCGGATTAGGTGAGACTTTGTGGGCACTTATGGGGAGCTGTGAGCAGATCATAGAATGCAGAGAGCAGGAAGAGGAGGATATCTCAGTATGAACCCAGGGTGGAGAGGTTTCTGCACCTTCGCTGTGTAGCCAGTATAAAAGTTTATTAATGTTGCAGGCCCAAAAGTAGTGGCGAAGATTTGGCAGTGCTAGTCCTCCTTCCAATTTAGAAAGTTGAAGGATCTGTTTCTTAACACGGGCTGGTTTGTTATGCCAAATAAAAGTGATAAGTTGTTGGTCAAGATTAGCAAAAAAGGATTTATTAGGACAATATGGAATGTGTTGAAAAAGATACAGAAATTTGGGGAGAATGACCATCTTAATAAGATTAATTCGGCCTGCAAGGGACATGTTGAGGGCAGCCCATCTGGACAGGTCTGACCTGCATTTATGTAGAAGTGGCTGGAAATTCTTCTGAAAAAGTTCCTTAAAGGAGCTGGTAATAAACACTCCCAAATACTTGAATCCTTCCTCAGACATTTTAAAAGGAAATAAGGATTTTGGAAGTGACTTTGCCAAATAATTACAAAAAATAGCTCGCTTTTCTGAATGTTCAATTTATACCCCGACAGGTACCCGAACTGATCAAGAGTTGACAAAATTGAGGGAAGGGAGGATGTGGGGTTTGAAATAAATAAGAGAAGGTCATCAGCATATAAAGAAAGCTTATGAACATGACTGTAGCGTGTAATGCCTTCAAACTCATTCTGGCTCCTAAGCCAGATGGCTAGTGGCTCGATGGCTATATTGAACAACAAAGGTGAAAGTGGACAGCCCTGTCGGGTCTCACGTTTGAGAGGAAAGTATGCTGAATGAATGCCATTAGTGTTCACAGAAGCAGATGGGATTGCATACAGAAGTTTAACCCAAGAAATAAATTTAGAATCAAAGCCAAACTTTTCTAAAGTAAAAAATAGATAGCCCCACTCCACCCGGTCGAATGCTTTCTCTGCATCAAGTGCCACTATTATTTCTGGAGTATTAGATGCAGGTGAGAATATGATGTTTAACAGCCTTCTGGTGTTAAAAAATGAGTGTCTCCCTAATGTGAAACCTGTCTGGTCTAATGAAATTATTGATGGCATCACACTTTGAAGACAGAGGGCCAGTACCTTAGCAAAAATCTTACAATCTACATTTAGAAGTGGTTAGTGTTTTTTAAAAATAGTTCATTCCTTGAAGCTTTTTATCATGGTACATTTTACCATTGAATCACTCACCCCAGCAATCGTCACTCACATTCATAGTTTATTGCAGAAACAAAAATTTCAGTGCTTATTGCCAGTTTGGTTAAAAAGCCCTGTATTTATTGTGGTGATTTTCATCATAGCAATTATGGCTTTAATTTGTTGCTGAGTTTTTAACCTTTCTCTGTGTTGGCATTGGAGGAAGTCTTTTTTTTAATATTCTCAGAAGACACCCTTGGCACACTTTGCGCTGAATTTGAGAGAAATGCAAACATTGTGAATGGATCCAGCTGGTGTGATTTCACTGAGACTCCTGAATGACTGCAGTTACCATAGGTGTACTTTTAAATGTTTGTTTCTGCACTTACAGTCATAAATCCCCCATTTCTCACCCAGAACCTGGCTTATTGCCTTCAGGCTAATTGCCCTACAGAGTTACGACTCACCATAAAACAACTTGGCATTCATAAGGACTGACTATAGGACGATTTGCATTTCAAATGTTTTGTTGTTGTTATTTGTTTGTTTTTGGTTGGTTGCAGTTATCTACTGACAGGGCACTTTTTCTGAACTGAACTGTATTTAAACACTTTCACAGATGTGTGTTTTTTTTATCTGATCACATTCAACATTTTTGAAACCATTCTCTATTTACTAGATTGAGCTTGAGCTTTCCTTTCAGACTGTAGAATAAAGCAACAAACCAACCTATTTCAACACATCTCCGGTTGTTTTCAGTTTGAGAAACATTTGAGTTTAGAACATTTTTGAATTGTTTAAGTTTGCTTTCGAATGGTCCCTCAGCCACAGCAATGTGACAAGATGTAAAAACCACAGCTGCACGACAACTTAGAATCTTTTTCTTCTAGCAAAAGCATCTGTTAATTCGTATAATCATCAAATAAATTTGGCGTTGCATGGTGACATGTCACTTGACGGAGCAGGCAAACTGGTGAAACACATGAATGTCATTGCAATTTAAAACTTTGAAGTGTAGCGTGGCACAGGGAAGAACAGGTATATTTGTTAGCTGTCTGCTCCTTTTTAATGAGTCTAATCTACTCCACCTAACGCCTTGACACAAAAACACCACAATCGACATAACCTAGTCAAATTCTCTGCAGTGGCATTGTTCTTGCCATTATATTGACTCACATTATACTGTCAGTTGTTGCTGTTATTTTGTCTGTCTGGCCATTCCACATACAGGAGCTGGACAGTGAAAGCTTTTAGTGCAAATTCCTAAACATGAGTCAGCGTCATTGTTTTGGCTGTCACTTCAGATGATTCTGTTACAGAAGGGAGAACATGATTGAAATTATTGTGTGCATGCCAACAAGCTGTCCTCGTGTGTGTGTTCACATTTGATGGTGCATTTTATTTTACTGTCTAAAATATATATATAATTCAGTATGATGAATGATTCTAAAAGCATGTGGTGATGGCTTTTGTGTATCCTCCTGTGTGTGCAGTTGTATTTTCTTTCTGTGTGCACAAGCTTAAACATGTGCTTTAAACGTGCTTTAAGCAAACTTTTATTCAAATGTGCAAGCATTGGGTTAAAATTCCTGAACAACACAGCAGATGAACAGCGGCTCAGCATTGTGTTTCTGCTGCACACCCAAATACCTGAAATCTTCATTGCTTTTTATGAGCTTGGGTCCAAGAATTACACAGTATATTGTGCTTTTCATGGACTAGAAACATTGAAGTGAGGCCAATAATTGTGTGCACTTAGTCTTTTTGGGTCAGCAGCAGCGACATTGTCAGTTGGCTGTGAGCGTTACCTTTATTTAAACAAGACATGTGGACTGAACAAGCAGACTGTTGTAAAGAAACGCCTTACAGGTTAATTAAAAAGACACAAGTGGTCAGAGTTGTTTGTGCAACAAGCTCACTGCCTGTCTCCAAACCATATTCTGAAACATTTTTACTTGATGCTCAACAATACTTTTCCGTATTTTCCACAGGTTGTCTGCTTTTTAATACACACGGAAACAAATCCCACACAGTGGACTACAGCAAAATTTAGCGATTTTAAATCAACAGAAGGGCATAGTGTGAGGAAAAGACGAACAACTAGAAGACAGCCAAGAGAGAACGAGTGGAAAAAGAGATAGAGAAAGAGGGCGATAGAGAACGATCGAGAGACTAAACCGAGTCTCATCCGGAGATGTAGAGATGTGCATGTGATTTTCTTAATGAATGGAAAACAATGCCCAGTGCCCTGATTTGCTGGCAGCCCATCGTTGTGAGAACAGATTAGTAACCTAAATCACAGCAAGGTCCCTCTCAGGTGCACTGGTTGTGTGTGTCGGCACATTTTTGGCTTATTGTGTGCATGTGTGTGTGATGGGTTGAGCAGTATATGGGACAATAAGGGAATATGTGTACGTGCATAACAATGTACAGGTTTGGTGTATTGTACTCAGCATATTGCTGCATAAACAAAAGCTGGGTGCTGAATACATTCTGCATAGCAAATACCTAAGGAGATGTGTGTGTGTGAGAGAGAGAGAGAAAGAGAGAGAATAAATATGCTTGTCCATAAATATTAGGAACAAATGGTGTTTGGTTATTTTTTAGTTCCACAGTTTGATTAGGTTAGGTGGATGGTAGGGCTGCACGATATATCGAAAAAAATATCGTTATTGCGATAATGGTAAGTGCGATATCCATATCGCAAAGCTGCACGATAATTTTATGATTATTTAGATGTATAAATAATGCTTTTTGCATGCATAGACATTTCCTTGTGACCAAATGAGCGCAATCTTAACCCCCCCTCCCGCCACCCCCAATACCACTTTTGCTATTGGCTAGAGCAAGCCTCGTGTTCCCAGCGGAAAGGGAAAGCGGCACAACACAACCTGGCAGGACAAGAGAAAGATGACTGTAACGAACAACTTGTGCCTAAAAAACACTGCACCTCTGAAATTTGGGAGTACGACGGCTTTAGGAGACAGGACGAGTCACGGATTCAAGTACTTTGCAAGTCATGCCGAAAAATTGTGGCTACGTCGCGAGGAAGCACTACAAATGTTACGACAGGAGGTTGGAGAACCCAGGTGCAGACACAACAGACAGGCAAGCAGGTGTTAAAGGAAAAGGGGTTATATTTAAACAAAACTTCTACATAACAGAAAACGGGACTGAGGTGGCTAAACAGAAACTAAGCAGTTGCAAACAACAGTGCTAATGGAAGATACTCACACATGGGGAAACTAATAACAGTGGGTGAAAACAAACTGAGGTCCATCCAAACAACTGAGTCCAAAAGGTAAATCCACAAAGGGGAAAAAGCAGGGAAGTCCATACAACTGATGCAGTCCAGAGCTGTAGGGAAAGCGGGGGAGCGGAGTCTGAGACGACATGTGTGTCCAACAATGATCCAGCAAAGTGTTACGGCCACCAGTATTGGTGTGCCGTCTTGTTTTGAGGAGGTGTTTTTTAGGGCCTTTGTTCGAGAGTAATTTGTGTGTGGGTTCAGCTGGGGCTTTTTGCAGAGCCTTTGGAACCCCAGCTGCCAGCCGTTTCAGCTGACGACAGAGCTGATGACAACCTGCACTCCAGTCTGGTTCTCCTCGCCCTCCGGCCGTCCTGATTGGGCCACCCTCCAGCTCCTCCTCCTCCGACCAACCAGAGGCAGCCAGGCACCACACCTGCTACCTATAAAGTCCCACCATGCCATTAGTCTTGGTGGCTGGTACTTTGACCAGTCCACCCTGGTGCCTCTTCATATTGTGGCTCTGTATTGTTGTTCTGTGTGGTCTTTCGGTCTGGAAGCACTTGTGGTGGGTGGTACAGACAACTTCGACCTTCTGTTGGCTTTAGTTTAGTGTGGAGCCCTATGTGTCAGTGGAGACTGAGGCTCTAATTCGTAGTTTGCCAACTGTGTGAAGAAGCCACTTCGTATTTTGAGGTTTTGTGAACTGTGCTCAGTACTGCATCAAATCAGTGAAACATGTGGGACACTGATCTGGTCAAGTAAGTAACTGAGGGGCTTTTTAGTCAGCTTCATCTGCTTTGATGTTCATAAAATTAACAACAGATGCACTAGAGGGGTAACAATGAGACAACCCCCAAAACAAGAATGAGTTTACAGGTGAAGGCCACTGACATTTTTTTCTTTCCTAATCTTTTCTGACTGTTTTGCATTTGGCTAGGGTCACTGTCACTGCTGGTAGCATGAGGCGATACCTGGACCCTACAGAGGTTCCACAGACAGTCCAACTCCTCTAAGATGGCACATCAATGCATGCCATTGCCAGAAGGTTTTGCTGTGTCTCCCAGCACAGTCCCAAGAGCATGGAGGAGATTCCAGGAGACAGGCAGTTAGTCTAAGAGAGCTGGATAGGACCGTAGAAGGTCCTCAACCGATCAGCAGGACAGGTATCTGCTCCTTTGTGCAAGGAGGACCAGGATGAGCACTGCAATAGCTCTACAAAATGACCTCCAGCAGACCACTGGTGTGAATGTCTCTGATCAAACAATAAGAAAGAGATTTAATGAGAGTGGTCTGAGGGCTCAGTGTCCTCTAGTGCTCGCTGTGCTCGCTGACCGGCACCGTGGAGCTTGGCTGGCATTTGCCATAGAACACAGGAATTTGCAAGTCCACCACTGGTGCCCTGTGCTTTTCACAGATGAGAGCAGGTTCACCCTGAGCGCATGTGACAGACATGAAAGGGTCTGGAGAAGCCGTGGAGAACATTATGCTGCCTGTAACATTGTTCAGCATGACCGGTTTGGTGGTGGGTCAGTGATGGTGTGGGGAGGCATATCCATGGAGGGACATACAGACCTCTACAGGCTAGACAATGGCATTCTGACTGCCTTTAGGTATCAGGATGAAATCCTTTGACCCATTGTCAGACCCTACATTGGTGCAGTGGTCCTGGATTCCTTCTGGTGCACGACAATGCCCAGTCTTATGTGGTAAGAGAACTCATGCAGTTCCTGGAGGATGAAGGAACTGATACCATTAGCTGGCCCCCATGCTCACCTGATCTGAATCCAATAGAACACCTTTGGAACATTATGTTTTGTTCCATCCGACACCATCAGGTTGTTCCTCAGACTTTCCAGGAGCTCAGCGATGCCCTGGTCCAGATCTGGGAGGAGATACCCCCAGGACACCATCTGCCGTCTCATTCGGAGCTTGTCCCGGCATCGTCAGTCATGCATACAAGCACATGGAGGCCATACAAACTACTGAATACCATTTTGAGTTGCTGCCAAGGAATTTCAGCAAGATGGACCAGCGTGCCACATCAGTTTTTCACTTTGATTTTGAGGTGTCTTGAATTTAGCCCTCCTGGGGGTTGATAATTTTCATTCCCATCAAACAATGTGGCACTTTTCATTCCTAACACATTATCCAGTCCATATCAATGCTAACATCAGTTTGTTTTTTCCCCGTATTGAAATATGATGTATTTTCAAAGTGTTCCTTAAATTTTTTTGAGCAGTGTCGTATAGAATATTTACCTCTTTTGTCCGCTCTCTCCCTCATGCTGTCTCTCTCATACACAAACCTTGACTTATCTGCTCCCTAAATACAATCAATGCAGGAAGGCAACCTTGCTTGCAAGAATACTCCTGTTTTTGTTCTATAAAGGTGTGTCAGAAAGGCTGTGTGTGTCTTTAATGAACAATTGAGCTTGTGTTTGTGCTTCCAAGTGTGAAGTTGTCAGGGTGTCCTTGCCTGGCTGTGTGCGTGCATGTCTGCAAGAAAGCATATGATTGTGATGGATGTTGCAAAAAAAAAAAAACAAATTGAAGAAAAAGAATGAAAGAGAGACAGCTTACAGGGAAAAAGAGCTGAAGGGACTACCAGAGCTGAGAAGGCGGTAGCGGAAGCGGAACAGCGATTAAATGCTCAAAACAAAGCCAGAAAAGATGGTTTGGATTGTCCATTAGACTTAGTATTTTGTTGCTGATGCTTTGAGTCTGGCAATCAGAGAAAGAGAAGGTCTGTCTTCAACTAGTCTTGTACAGAAATGTCTTATCTCAGTGTTGAACAAAATACTATCGAATAGAATGCAATATGCTGAATTTCAAATGAAAAGCCACAAATTTTACATTGATATTAGATAGCAGTCCTGCATGCAGAAACACAGTCTTCTGCATGAATTTTATTGTTGAGGCTGTTTTGTAACATCAGGGGTTCGACAGGGAATCCGAACCTGAAATCCCACTAATGCAGCCCCTTTCATTGTAATATATCTGTGCTGTTTCTGGTTTGAAATTCCACATGAAACTTGGAAAACTGGGTTAGATTGGCTTATGAAATGCTTGTAAGTTACTTGTCAGACACTCAACCATTTCTCCTAATAATTGTGTTTATACAAAGCCAATTTGCATTTGCAAATACAGGTTTTGCAGGGAATGTCAGTCTGCCCAAAATGTAATACATTTTAAGGAGAGACATATTTACTGTCGAGATAACTCAAAATACTTAGTAAAGTTTAAGGCAAGATTGTGGTACAAGTGAAACACTGAACCAAAAAGCACAAGGCAGGACATGTTAGGTTTTTCAACATATAATCAAAACTGCAGAATTTCTCTAACTTTTATCGAAATGTTTTTGGTCTAAATCTATCCGAACATGATAGACAGGAGGCAACCCCTGTCACTGATGTCAGGCACCTTTGATTTTGTAAGCCCGACCTTCCACTCTGTGAGCACTCACAGATGACTCACATTGCTTATCTTGGAACAACGGCACCTATCAATGTCTGGGATACATTGGATGCAAAGTGAACAGCTAGTTCTCCTTGTCACTGTGCTGGATGTGTGTGAAGTGATAAGGTGTAAAGATGTGAAGGACTAAATGATTGGTCCAGATTACTAAGCCTGTCTGAAACAGCAGGTTTGTGGGACAGGGCTCCAGACTGCGACTAAATGGTCGCATTTTGTGACTAAACTTTGATGACCCTAAACTTTTTCATCTACTCGCGCATATAGGACCAGCAAATTTACCATTTTTTTTATTATTATTGAATATGTTTTGTTGCTGACAAACTTCTGCTCCACACTTCAGCCCAGTAGTTGACAGTACCGCAGCCGGACCAGCATGCCATATGCGGTGTTTCCAGCTGCGATCTGATGTGTTTACCTGGAGTGGGATGCAGTTAATTTGTATAAAGTAGACTGGACTTCTACTTTATGCAAATTCGATGCGCGTGTCTAAAATGAGGACAGATTCAGCTACTGCACAGCTTATTTTTAACCTCAAATGCTTTCAAAAATACTTTTTGCTGAAGTGTTTTCGAAATAAAAGAGAAAGTTTGCGGCCAAGCCGCTGTGTTTACTCGACATGCCTGCCAGACCATCATGCTGAAAGCTTGGTCACGTAACCATGTAGTGGCCCGCTGTTGCTCGAGCGCTGTCATGTGACCATGTAGTAGTCCGCTAGCGACCGCCCGCCATCCGTGCGATTTTCAGATGCGGTGTGTTGCCGTGTGGGGAAAATCATATCTAGTGGACACACACCTTTAGCTGTTTATTATGTTGTGTCAACTGCTGCACAATACAATGTGAATTGAAAACATTATAGTTTCTGCATTTATTGTTCAAGTATTTATCAGTGATACAGTGAAAATAAGAGGAAATGTGAATATTTACTTTGCAAGTCGATTTTGGTGTGCGCCCCTAAATTTTCTGCTTGTGGTCCTAAAATTTTAAGTTAGGGGCCACTGTGCTCCTACGAAAAAGGTCAGTCTGGAGCCCTGTGGTGGGGTCCCAGATAGCAAACTATGGGTGAATCAATGTTGAATCTATGTTGAGACCTAACGTCGAAATTATACAGAAAGCGCAAGGTTGATAAAATGTTGAGTCAACGTTTGCTTTTCAACCATAAATCACACTTCACCCAGAGAGCAAAAGATGTTAAATCAATGTTGAATTAGGGTTAAGAAGGTTGAATTGTGGTTACGGTTGAAGACTGATGGTTGGATCAACGTTGATTCAACAACATTTTGTCAACATTGAAGTTTGTGTTTAAAAGATACCATTGAATCTACATTGTATTTTGGTTTAACTAAAATGTTTGACAGGTCAATGTTTAATTAATGTTGAATATATGTTTGCAAACATGTAATCTATGTAAGCAAACGTTGACTCAACATTTTATCAACTTTGCGCTTTCTGTATAATTTCGACGTTAGGTCTCAACATAGATTCAACATTGATTCACCCATAGTTTGCTATCTGGGGTGTTCCCAGTTCACAGTGTCAAATATACACTGACAGAGAGGACAAACCGAGAGTCATGAACAATTGCAGAAGGGCCCTCAAGGGTGGTAGAACAAATCGTATTCACGGTGGATCCATCTCAGAACTTAAAACATTTAAAGGATCTGCTGTTAATGTCTTGATTCCAGATACCAAAGGGTACCTTCAGAGGCTTTGGAGACACTGTGAGCCTGGGCCACACAGAGTGGTGTTGGCACCATATCAAGGACGATCAGCATCCTCGGCAGGGAAGTTCATAATGTTTGGGCTCATCAGTCCTTTCTGTCCAGTCATTTTGTCTGAGCTCATGTCCTAGGAGTTGCTCCCCAGTGTGTATGTAAGCGGGCCAGTGTGAGCTGTCAGGACTCATGTAGATACTGTAAACCAAACAAGCTGCAGCTCGGTTAAGTTGCTTGATGAATCGCTTCATTCACTGTCACAAAATTGCTAAATGGAGCATTTAATTACAGGGTAGGCATGGTATCTTGTTATAATATCCGGATTTTCATGTCACATCCAATATTACATTTAAAAGATAAAGATGATTTCACATTTGAGTGCTACATCAAATATGAAGCAACATTTGGCTTTATCTCAATGCAAGATTCTGTGGACGTATTCGACAGCTTTACAACAGTGTTTCCCCAAAGATTATGTAAGTTGTCCATCTCAGTCACCTGTGGAAGCCAAATTGCTCTTAAGTAAAAGAGTCTTGAATCAGTGTCAGTATCATTTACTGTTGTTACCATGTTTCCACCTGTTTGCCTGCTGCAGTTCTGCCAAGAAGCAAACTGATGTTCTCTTTGGACAGTCTTTATTCAACCATTAGAAACAGTTAAGAGGAGTCAGGTCATTTAATGTAACAACTGTGTTTAAAAGCGACTGTGTTTTATGACTAGTTGAATTCTGGCAATTGCAAATGCCAGGTAACAGACAGATAAAAATGATGGCTGGAGCCTCACTCAGTGGAGGTCAAATAAGAAAAATGACTTCACAGATTTCTTTTTTTTGGTTAGTCATCACTGTTTCTCGTCATGGTCTGAAATGGAAGTTGAACAAGCATGTCCAAACAGCTGTAAGTCTTCGTGAGCACAGTTCAGAGGATAGGGAGGAGAACTGATGGAAGGAGTGTCAGGCTGAGACGGTGAGAGCTGATGGCTGTGAGAAAAAGCAAGAGAAAGGGAGACTTGGAGAGAGGAGTTGAACCACCAGATCAGGATCAGACTTTAATCCGTCAATTAAGCCGAGTGAACAGAGAGATGTTCTTTGACGTCCCTCACTCACCCTCCCTGTGTTCGGTTCATTTTCTCTTTTCTTCTCTCTCCTCCAGTAGCTCTGTGGAATGTGAACTTATTCATAAGACATTAACACAATGCCAACTTCATACCATCTCAGACAATGCAGTTTCATTGTGCTTTGTTTTTTTTAATATTTGTCACATTTTGTTCTGAAAACCAAAGAAGACAGACTATGCGTGGTGATCTTGCATTTTTGTCAACGATAAGTAGTTCAAAGGAGGGAAAAGTTCAGGTCATACTTTTGGGGTATGAGGAGCTGAAAAGTAGACAGAGGTAATTTTGACATTACGGTTCACATATGCAAAGCTCATATTCACAAAGCACATTGAGAGTAAAACATTAGTTTAGCTAGGAGGATGAGAGAGTATTCTTTGTTGGGGGGATGACTTATCTTGTGAGAGCAGGGCATGAAAGAGAGAATAGAGGAGAGATTTGAGAAACCAGACAAAGTTAAAGAGAAGAGCAGAATTCCTTTTGATTGGAGTGATGCTGCAACACAAAAATCAGTGTGTTTTGACAATTGCATACCTCTAAGAGAGACAGAAAGAAGACATAGAAAACCCCAAAGACAGATATTTATCACTGTGTTTGAAGTGACATATCTCTCAAATAGAGCGCAAAAAGAAAGAAAGAGAAACAGAAAAGGAGCACAGCAAAGTCTTATCGTTCTATTAAAATGCTAATATACTGAAATCGCCTGCCCAGTTATCGGCTTTGTTCTTGTACATGTATATCTATTTATTTTTTTTCACAGCTTCACATGCACAGCTAGAGTGAGCTAGAGCAATGAATAGTACACAGCGCTACACACACACACACACACACACACACACACACACACACACACACACACACACACACACACACACACACACACACACACACACACACACACACACACACACACACGTCTGGCATTGGACTTCCATGTGAAGTGACAGCAGGGTCAGCGTTGGCATTTTAACTGCTGACCCATTTGTCTGGATGAGGAGAATTCTCTTTGTCTAACACACACACACACACACACACACACACACACACACACACACACACACACACACACACACACACACACACACACACACACACACACACACACACACACACACACGCACCAAGAGTTTTTATGACTGCAACATACATAAAACTGCTTGTAAGCAGAAGAATAATTTAAACATAGCTCCACATGACATCTATTGTCATAATAATCTTTAAACACCACTTTTTTCCTATTGAGAAAAAAAATGCACTTTTTTGCTGTGCTTCTCTTCAATTTAATGCACTGACACAACCGGACCTGATGTGTGTCTTTGTGTTGCACATAGTGGCACATCGTGTAGAAGTAGCTGCCTGCATCACCCCAGGGCGCATCACTTCATATTCAGTCAGTTCAATTGATCTTGACACAAGTAGAATTAGATGAAAACAAATGAAAACAACAGAAGCAGGTTATGAAAGGCTGTGTGTCCATCGCTGTTCTGCTCTCTGTTTCCATGCTCTTTTTTCGGAGCATAATTGTCAATGCGTCTCTGTAGAGCTGATGGATTATGTAGCTTTGGGCAAGAGTATGTATAGTGTTGGGCTGTTGGGCTTGCAGCAGCCTTTTCAGCCACTCTGCACATATTTGGGTGGCTCGTGTAAGACTGATACAGATATTTTACAATTAAGGACAGTGGTAGATGATAACAAGAAAGGCACTCCGAGGGCGCAGTACTCCACCAAGGCTGCTCAGTCGTTGTATGATTTCCCACAGATTAAATCTTCAAAAGATTTGTGGTCTGCACTGGTGGATTTGTTGTAGGATTGCAATCATGTGATCATCAGCAGACAGCTGACGTAGTGTTCACTTGTAGTCATGGTTACAGTGATGCCATGACGCTATCTCGCAATGATGCAGAACTTTTTCAAAGAAATCCATAGATCCAGACTATAAGCTGCATCACTGCCAAAATCTGATCAAGTGGTCCTTGTGTCATTTCTGACCTTCCCTGAAAGTTTCATCCAAATCCTTTGGTTTGTTTTTGAGCAATGTTGCTAACAGACAGACAGACAGGCAGACAGACAAACCAACACTCATCATCACATAACTCTACTGCATTTTTTGACAGAGTAAAAAAAAAAATTGGACCCTTATCAATCGAATGACAATCAAGATCATTTTCTTAGTATTTCCAAATATCTATGTACATAGTACTGAATGTTTTTCAGGAGTTTACTGCACACTGCATACTGACACAGATAACTTTTCTTTTTATTTGCCATTGATTATTTCTGTGCACAGTTACAAATTATAAAATACATTTGTGATGCAATTAGTGTCATCTTCTTTTCTAACTATCAGTGTCAGTATCAAACATTGCACTAACAAGTACTTTAGAGCAAACATTTAGGCAAATATATGAAGTTTTTTTTTTGTTTAATTTTAAAGAAAATATGGTCAAGTATTTAGAGCAAGCAGCTTAACTTAAAAAAATCCCCCTTTTTAAGTGGTTTATCATTCCAGTTCTGAGTTCTTTGCCTCCTTTGGTTCCTGCTTTAAAATGTCTGTATTACTCACTTTGCTGTTTGAACTTATTAAATGCACATAGAGTTTATGCCGAAAGTGGTGTGGCTGGGGGTGCGTGAGACCATGTCCTCTATCTAAATGTGCAATAATAATTTGGTGTTCAGCATTTGTTAGACTAATCTCTTACCCTTGAACTACCGTCTACCTGCACAGCAATAAATCACCCCCTATGTGCATGTGTGCGTGTGAGTGAGTGACTGTAATAAATCACCATCCACAGGTTTCTTCCAGTTCTGTGCTGCAGTACACTGATTATAGCGAGAGAGAGTAGACTGAGGTAAAGGAAGGGATTGGGAGAGGGCAGGTGAAAAAGGGGAGGCAGAAGGGGTGAAGAGAGATACCCACTCATTACACACACACACACACACACACACACACACATGCACACGCGCATGCAATTTGGTGTAACAGCTGGAAAGCCCTAACCTTGGTAGTGTTCATTTCTTACACCAGAGACTGGAACCCATAACCCTTTCTGTGCCATCCATTCATTAATTCTTCGGTCAAGTTAAAACTAAACATGCACCTGTGCAGGTGTATAATCTGTGTTCTAAGTGTGTATCAATTTTTTGGTTTATTTACAACAGCTGAGTAACTACAGTACATATACAGAGTAATGCTGAGTGTAGTAATTCAGCATCACCATGAAGTAACTATGATAATAATAGGCTGATACATTTGGCATGTATGACATTACATAGCATCTAGATACATTAACATCATCATCATATGTATATATATGCATACACATTCTGATCAATATTATATTTTTGTATAAAAATGTAATTCCATAACACAGCATTAGTAAGAATAGAAAAGTGCATAAACAGAAAAGAGTGGAAATCGCATGTGACCACACAGCATGTTGACTGTTATAATGAGCACAGACTGACTGGCATGTGTCACATATCACATATTTCAGGCAGCATGCAACTCCAATCAGGATAATTATGAGTTAGTGAAATACGGACGATTATTGCAAATGATGATCTGCATAAGACCATCTGTTCTGCTTTGCTGCACACACACACACACACACACACACACACACACACACACACACACACACACACACACACACACACACACACACACACACATATACAAGCTAAATCACAAATATTCACATGTATGCATCCACTTTAAATACACACAAGCACTGATTATGCAGTATGTATTTTGGGGACACACACACACACACACACACACACACACACACACACACACACACACACACACACACACACACACACACACACACACACACACACACAGTGACAGAAACTAAGCTGGTGCTGGACACATATAGCACACAGACTCTGAGGGATTATTGCTTTCATTGACAGATGAGAGATGGATTTAATTTCATTTGGTCAGTGAACAGACCCACTTTACACGGGAAAAAGTTAGGAAAAACACTAATCCAGCACACACTCTCATTCCAGTTTTACATTTATTATTAACAACTGATATACATCTGAATGACATCCAAAATACCATAACATACCAATCACCTAATAATGAAGATGAGAATAAGTATTGGAAGTATATAAGTGTTTTAAGACTGTAGTATGACAGCAAGACAATGTGCTTTGCAGGATGTGTTGCACACTACTGGCATTATTACTCTTATAATGAATGGCCAGATAATGAAAGCGTGCTATATATGTAGGAATCAGTTTGTTCCTCCTTTTAAGTTTAGAGAGTCATTACAGCAACTTTTTACATGTTTTCCATCTTTTCAAAATGTTATTCTTAACAATCACACATTGGTAACATCTTCACTTCACAAAATTCTTTAAAAAAAATGGCAGTGACAGTCACAATTATTACATGAAACAAAGGTACCAACAATGCTGGAATTGTTGCATATTGGCACATATGGAAGGTTGCTGGAACAGAGACATGCAGTGTTTCTTGCCCAAATCCGCATCATGCAAATGAGTCATTCATTCCTCCCTTAGTTCATGGATAGCAAGCAGGTGTCTTTCACAAACAGAGGAGGGAATTTTCAACACATTACTGTGGGGGGAAGCACACTAGCTGTCTAAATGAAACACGTTTGCTCTAATGGCTCAACAATGTTTACTACATTTAGTTTACTACTTTGTCAATATTGCTTCAGCGCTGTGTTAATAGTTCCATCTGCATACATTTACGCAATAGCTTTCTGAATTTAATGCCTGGCACTAGTATGAGAGATGAGATAGACCAGTACCAGACAGGATGCTGGAAGTTCTTGTAAGGTCAGCACATGACACACACAGATACAGAGAGAGGCGCGACTTGGAGGTCACCATCAGCCTCAAGGCAAAGCTGAACAGTCACTCAAGACATACAAGGGATCTCTCTCTCTCTCTCTCTCTCTCTCTCTCTCTCTCTGTGTGTGTCTTCTTGTGTACATGTGACCTGGTTTGTCAGGTTGGCAGTGTTTTCAGCTGATGTGTTTTCAGCTTATTATGTGACAGGGACTGCTCCTTTTTGCAGCAGGTTACACACACATGCACAAAAGCAAAGCTGACTTTACACATAAATGCACAGAGACACTTTGCTCCCCTTTGTGGAACATGAAGTAGACATCTCTGGGCCCTCAGGTGCAGTTACCAGTGGATACAGGGTCAATCAGTTGTGTTGAAAAGGAAAGAAATTGTCGGAATAGGAAAATGGATGCAGCACACATTCAGAGATTGAGATGCACTTGCGTAGAGATTCAAGCAGCAAACATGACATGCACTCATGTGAGTACAGATTTGGCAGATTTGGCATGAAAGGACTTGGTAGTACATATTTCTTTAATTCATTTTGACTGTTCTGTACTTCTAAATGTTGCTAAAATGTTGTACAGAAAATAACTACGTAGCCTCCTTACCTATCTATCATTACACTGAAACTTTTCCTGTAAATGTGTGATGCTCAGCAGTACTGATGTAGCATGTTTGAAGTGTAAATGTGATTAATACTCATTTAGTATCAATATGTACTGTAAGATGGGCTGCACAGTGGATTGGTGGTTAGCACTTTTGCCTTGCTAGAAGAGCCCTGGTTCATGTCCCCACTTTCCCTGGATCTTTCTGCATGAAGTTTGCATGTTCTCCCTGTGCATACATGGGTTTTCTCCAGGTACTCTGGCTTCCTCCCACAGTTCAAAAACATGCTGAGTTTAATTGGTAATTTTAAGTTGTTCATAGGTGTGAATGTGAGTGTTTGTCTTTATATGTAGCCCTGCAATTGACTGGCGACCGATCAAGGGTGTCCCCTACCTTCACTCTAAGTCAGCTTAGATAGACTCCAGCTCCCCCATGACTCCAATGAGGTTTAAGTGGTGTGAAGATAATGGATGAATGGATGGATGGATGCATGGATGGATGGATGGGTGTACTGCAAGGCTTTCCTGGAAAAAAGATGCTGTCGAGGTTACAATTCCAGCAAAACAGTATTACATTCCATCTCTGCTAAGGTAAAGGAAACAACATAAAACTTGTTAGCAAAGTTATTTATTGCTTACTAATATAATTACCACACAAAGAAGTCAGGACTGCTAAAGAAAATGGGGCCTGTAGGTATTGCTAAATCAATGAAAGAAATACAATCAAATGAGGTACTAACAGAACTCAAAGTTGCTCAGTGACCTACAAAATAAAACTAAAGAATGGAACTAAACTTCCTCGTGAAATACAAAAACTACAGAAACTCCTAACAGAAGACCTCTAATTAAACCTGAGTGTGGGGGAAAGCTAAGTCTCCAGTCAGTCGAACAAGTGCCTTATTACACAAATCAACACACTGAAAATAGATATTTCATCTGTAGCAATAAGAACACGTTCAAATGAATCTTTAATAGTTTCACTGAAATGCATACAGTGCAAACCTAAATAACAGAATCAAAACATAAGTTTTGGTTGCATGAGCAATACTTAAGCATATTTCATCCCTCACTCATAAACAGCCTATCAAATCCCCCATTAGCAGAGCCCCTTCACCCTTTACAGTTCTCCCAAAGCATGCTAGTGTATAGCTGCCTGTGTCCCTGGTCACCCCACCTGTAGACCTCCCCTGGTGGAGTAGCCTCCACCAGGGGAGGTGACCCTGCACACATATGGTGACCCTGCTCACCATATGTGTGCCTCCTAAGTTGTCTCCCAAGCTGCCATGACTGAAAGAGTAGGTTCATTTTTAAACCAAGTGTAGTGATTGCTGCAGCTTGATTGGGTGAAAATCAGTCATGAGGCTAGGTGAGGAGAGGAATGAGGGCTGTAACTCCAGGACAGTCGGCCAGGGTAACAGGCAGGACCCAGAGCAAGCATTGGCACCAGCTCTGGTCAGGAGCCTGCACATACCAACTTGCATATATATATGAGGAAGTCAAGAAGAAAGGTGCAATGCCACCAAGCATCATCACAGTACTGCCCTTAAGTTAAACATAATCAGAAATGATATTGGATGTCGCTAAAATAAATAAAACATGAGACTACAACAGTGTTCAGAGGCTTTGAAGCAGTATAATGGCAAAAGATGTCGTGAAAAAAACAACTTACCCCAAAACCTATGTGTAGTATCAATATTGCAACAGGGGAAAGAAAAGCTCCAACACACACATATGCTTTATGTACTGCTCTGATTTATGTCACAGAAGGAAACATGAAACCCAAGCTCATCTGGATTTTGAGGGGTGCCTGAGCAGTGGAGAAATTTCCCAGCACCACAGGGACTTGGAGTCAATCCCTGGCTGTGGTGCTTCTGGCTTGATCAGGCAGTCTGATTTCTTTTCAGTCAAGGGAATTTATGGCTTAAAAGCCACCTCAGTTTTGAATTTTAGGACTCAAGTGTAGAAAGTTTTAGGCCTTTAACTATTCTGTGAACATAGGATATGTCTGTAATTCTTGCCTTTACTCGTGTCTCAGTCCATGATAGAGTCTGGTCTGATGTCAGGGAAGTAACTGAGCTCCTCCTTTCCTGTGCTCAATCACTGTGTCACTGTGTATGAATGATACACATCAAATGGCAAATTCACTGTGACTTTGAGGTATTAGAGACTCATGTAGAGTTGGAAAATGTGTCAGTCTAGAACTATATTGTCAGTGTACAACACTGTAGCTAGCTACACTTTATTTGGATATCATTCGCAGTTGCCTTTACAGGAAATAGGCCATTTTAAAATCTTTAAATACTTTACACTTAACCTGAACACACAAAGTAATTCCTCCTACTTCTGAGCTCTATTAATAAGTAATAAAGCTTTTAGAGACTGAAACGATGGAGATGACTGAAGATCAACAATTAGTATTCTGGGGGATGGACATATGTGATGTTTCTTACCATTTTAGGTCATCTATGAGACATAAAGAGGTTTGGTTGACTGGTTGCTTTGCGCTTTCAGAGGAGGTAGACAATGTGCCTGTTGAAAGAAATGGTAACGTATTGCAATCTGTTATAGTGTCCCCTGTGGATGGGCCTAATTTATACCACACACACACAAATCATTCCTCCAAAGGGCACATTAGCAGGAAAAACTGACACCAGGGGACAGGACACGGTGTTTGTACACATGGTTATGTGTTAATGTGTGCGTATGAGTGTACAGCTGATTATACACCTGCATATGTCATGGAAACATTGTGATTGCTCTACATTTCCTCTCCTTTTTAAACTGGCTATGTAACCTGTTATGCAAAACATCATAGCCTGGATTAGCCTGGTTGCCAGACCCCATGAATTACAGACAGCACTTTTTGTTCAGCCATTCCAGAGCTGTCCTTCTCTAACAGGATTTGTTAATGCCATCACTTGCCCCACTTGGTAACTATTATACTAATCACAGCACAGAAATCAAAAACTTAAAATCAAATTAGGACAAGAAATGAATTTGTCTCATTAAGTTTGTTTGTGGTTTTTGTCTTTTATTCTTTCAGTCAGTTTCTCTTCTACACTCTCATGTGCATCAAGATTGTTTTCCTCAGGGTGTATGACTAGATGGTTTTAGCGTGTCTTTCCAACATCATGCTTGTTGCTGTAACAGTGCCCAGGGGACAGAGTGGCTTAGCACTAGCTTATAGTCCACAAGACCAGCAGACTCATAAACGAGAATGAGAGATAATGAAGCTGGGAGAGTGAAAGGGCCAGGCTGACTGTCCCACTTAAGTTTGAGTTGTTTCGTATTGTTCTTTCCTTTCCCCCTGTACATGTTTCTCTGCGAGATTCTTGGAGAAGGACATTGATAAAATAAAATTGTCTTTCAAGAGAAAAGACAAGTAAACTCTGAATTTTTGTATCTTACACAAAACGTGAGTGCAGGCCAGCTTCCTTACTCTGTCAGAATTGTGGATTTGTGTGAGTGTGTTGTATAGACAGGGAGGTAATGCTCTTGTTTGAAGCCTCATTTATGTTTTGCCACACCTACACACACTTAAACTGTTAAGCAGGATATCGACAACAACCTACATACACATACTTTCATTCTGCTAATCACAAATCTTGTTTGAGTTTATTACGCTTTGTGAACTGCATCTTCTCAATGAAAATAGTTTTTGTATCATTTGGACATAAGACAGACTAAATTGTCATTTTTCCACTGAATGATAAAGGCTGGCAACCAAAGGGGTTAACATGTATCACTGCACTGCATTTGAAAGCTCCGTTTTGGATACCTTAAAAAGCATTTGAAGATAAATTAAAGGCCATTGTGGCACTAATTTAGTCTTATGTCATGATATATGCTATTTTCATTTTTACACCACGGCCTGCTGATCTCTGTTTGGTTTTTATTTTTATTTTATTTAACCTTTATTTAACCAGGAGAGATCCCATTGAGATTCAGAAGCTCTTTTTCAATGAGTCCTGGCCAAGATAGGCAGTAGCAAGTACAAAACACAGTTATGTAATTACAGAGTTGAAACATAATTAAAATAAGAAAAAAAATATAATTAAATTTAAAAGCAAGTTATAAAATACAATCTTAGTGCATTGATCTTAGTGCAGTAACGAAGCTGCAGAAACTGCATAATTCAAGGATTCATCAACTGCTTTAAGCTGTCGATGTTGACTACCTCTGCTTGCTTTTCATCTCAAGTCTTCATAAACTCCCAGTTGTAGCTCACGGTGGAGGTTCAAAGTGTGTCTGACAGTCTGTTTTTTAATAGTAGTTTATTGCTTACTAATTTGCAGCATATTAGAAAGATTAATTTCACACAAATTTGTATTCTATTCATTTAGAATTCTTTTTTTTTCTTATAAATTAACCAAGCTACTCCACAGTCTTTCCATGTGACCCCTGGCATTAACAACAGAGAACCTCTGGCAGTACTTTCCCTCCTGTAATGCAATGATTGATTCCTGTTTAGGAATCACTGTTTGAAAAAAAAAAAAAATCTATTTCAGTTTTTGTGTTTCAGTTTTTCTATGGTCCATGCCTGTAGCGCCCTTTGTGGTAAATGTGAAACCAAGAAGTAAGAGAAAATTGGCCCAATCAGACATATGGCTCATTAAACCTGATATGTGCTGTAGGCACAATATGCAACAGAAGGTATTGAGTATGTAAACACAAGCAAGCCATTTGAGACAAGCCTTACATCTGGAGATATTCTGTCTTCTGATTGCAGCCTTTTAGACATAAGCTCCGCTTCAGTTACTATGATCACAGGATGTTGTTTTCTTGTTTTCCTCTGTGGTAGGAAACAACATCAACCAACAGAATACCAATAGCCAATAGCTAACTCCTGGGCCATTTCATTACTGCTGTGTGTGGCATTTACCTTTTATTGTCGGTGTGTGTGTTCATTCAAATGCATATGTGTGACTTTGATTTGCATGAAAGGTTCAGCATTCGCAACATTTTTCTCTGATATGATCACTAACAAGCTCACTTTGTCACATTTATAGCTTTATGAAATGTTGCGACTTTGCTGAGAGATATGACTGACTATACACTGGTTCCTGACCAGTAGTAATAAAATTCTGCAACTGTGCCCATGGAAATCAATAGCCGTAAGTGATTTTAGTTTGGTCATCATCTCTGTCAAAGAAGTCACCTTGTGCAGTGATGCAGTGCTCCCAGTACTTGTGCAGTACTGTCCAGCACTTGTGCAGCATTTGCAACACTCCTTGGAAGTCCCATTATGTAAACAAACATCATCACAGTAAGCCAGATGTAGTAAGCAGGCCAGGATGGAAACAACAGATGTGTTGTTATGGCCAAAAAAATAGCAATTTGTGTAATTACTGCACTGTGACTGGGTGAAGAGTGCATTGCAGCTCCTGCATACCATCGAGCCACAGTTCAGATAATTACGCTGAATCTTCTCTCTAGGACACCTCAGGACATTACGGTAGAACTCCAACTCTGGGGCATTAATTCTTGGTTCACAACCATCTGAATATTGAAGAAAGACACAAGTGTGGTCCTGTTGTTCAGTTTCTGAAACAGCAGACTTTTATGCAGGCTTTTGTGTCACCACCTAACTGTGGTGACAAAAACATATGAAGCACAGGTCCCACTGTTGTTTACATTTTCACAGAATTTCCCCTTGGACTTCAGTGCCGTTTTTCTATTCTATTGATATGACAGTGTCATGCAACATTCTGACTCGCATGTGACCATGACACTTTCTGTGCATGTGTATTATGAACAGTCTGCAGTTTCTGATAAACCCTCGTACATCTGAACTCCACCTAGGTAATTAAAATGGAGAATCTTTAATTCGTAAGTGAACTTACAGTCATAGCAGCCATACTGGGCAATGATTTGAAGTCTGAGAGGTTTAAAATGCAAAGCAATGCTATTCTTTTATCAAACTGATAGGCTCTGAAGAGTGCATTGTTGCGTTTTCAGCTCATGTTGTATTTTTAGTCTATTGCTGGATGTTGGATGGCTGTTGGATCAAAAATCCATTATTGTATTTTGTTCTCGCAATTGCATTTTGAGTGATGAGGTTCAGACTCAGTTTCTTACGCAAAAATTTGTTTTGTGCATTACTGTCTAGAAAGTGAGTTCTGATGTTTGCTGTCAGAAATTTGAGCAATTGTTCAAATGACTTCATTGATCATGACCACTATCGGTCCTTAACAGATTCTGTTTTGCTACTAAACAAGACAACTTCAGTTGTTACTATCTCTGTATTAGTGTTTGTAGTACATGTTTTTCTAACTTTAAATGACTTCTTCTACTGCTTTTGTCCCTAATTTCTCCAGGGAAAGTTTAAAAAGCAATTACTGTCAAGAATTAGTCACATTAACTTGCTGATTTGCATTAAAATGTAGATTTTGCTATTATTGATTTATCCAGGGGAAGTTTGTGAAGCAAAGTAAAACACACCGACTGTGCTGCACAGCAGGAGTAACCAGTGTGGACAAGAGTTCGCAGGAAAACTAAAAGAAAGATACAACTAGAGAGAAAGACTGGAGAGAGGGAGAAAGAGGAAGAAACACAGCAGTGAGCGAGTGTGCAGGGATACTCAGGACATTACAGCAAACAACTCTGTGTGCCTGCCAAAACCAAGCCAAGCAAGGATGAAGAATGAGGAGGCACTGTAGGAGCCAGGTGTTCAAAATGTACAAACACGCATACAAAAACACACTCTAACTCTCTCCCTGCCAGCTGGGTGAGGTCTAAGGTGTCACTTGTTTCATGCAGCAAGGCTTCTAGGTTCAAAAGTTTGGCTAATTTTTCCATTGAGACGATGTATACCAGTTTCTGCTTTTCTCTTGCAGTTCTTTCTGCTCTTCTTGTCTCTTTTGTTAATCTTTCTCTGTTCTGTTGCGTTTGTTGTCCACTAAGGCCCGGATCTTCTTAAAGCATTATTGGTATTTGTTGTTTTCCAAGTACTGTTTCACTGAAATCTGCGGCTGTCTCCTAACTTAGCGGCTCGTAGCTAATGTACTCTTTTGTGAAGATGACTGTGCTTCTTGTTAAGCTTTGCAGATTATGTCTTTCCTGGAGAGACATGCCTGTCCATTAGAACAGACTGTTAAAGTTAATCTGACTTTACAAAGGTGTTGTCTGTATACCAACCAGATACACTAGGCATGCTTTAGTAACACTGTGGCATTCATTAGAAGTTGAGCAGTGTTTGCTACCTCACCTTCCAAACTCTACTCCTCTAATTCACCAAAGCAGCTCCGCTTTCCCAATTCGCTCATCAGTCTCAGTCTGTAAATCAATAGCTTCCAGTTATTGGTTGTTACTCATGACAGCCAATCAGTCAGACTCTGCTTGAGACCCCACAGTGACTGCAGACAGAGAGAATTGGCTGAAATGCACCCAAAGTAGAACATCCATCCATCCATCCATCCATCCATCCATCCATCCATCCATCATCTATACACCACTTAATCCTCATTAGGGCTGCAGGGGGCTGGAGTCTCTCCCAGCTGACTTAGAGTGTAGGCAGGATACACTCTGGACAGGTCACCAGTCTGTCACAGGGCTACATATACAGACAAACAATCACACTCACATTCACGCCTTTGGACAATTTAGAATCACCAGGTAACCTCAGCATATTTTTGGACTGTGGGAGGAAGCCAGAGTACGCGGAGAAAACCCATGAATGCACAAGGAGAACATGCAAACTCCATGCAGAAAGATCCCAGGAAGGCCGGGATATAAACCAGGGATCTTCTAGGTGCAAAGCGACGGTGCTAACCACTGAGCAACTTTGCAGCCCAAAGTAGAGAACTGAATTTATTTTCCAGTAATTGGTCAATAAAAATAAAAATACTAATGATTTTAAAGGTTAAATAGGTGTTGGTAATACTTGGTTAGGCCTTAAATCAGATCATCCCTTTTATTAAAGTAAGCAGAGATGCTGTCTGACTCCAAATCTGTTCTACCTCTTTAAAATGTCACTTTCTTCACACACAGCAGAAAGCTTGCTTTAAGTTTTGTATTCAATGCTATGTTTAACTTGTAATCCACAGGCGAAAAACTTTAAGATAATAAGATAAATCCAAAGTAAACAAGCCACAGAAGGGAAAATTCTCAGTCAGTAAGTCATGCAACAGAATGTGCCTGTTGCACCGCTTGCAGCTTGATGCGCTTGTTTGGCTGTTGGCTTCAAAAACAATGGAATAGTCTTGGCTGTGTCCTTCTCCCAACTGTTCTCGTTGACATATTTCATTATCATAAAACTAAGCAAGAATATTCAAGAACTTTCTGTGAGCTCTGTAAGTTGTCTTCTATGAAAAAAACTTAAGTTTTAAGTTGTTCTTTTTTAAAACATTGGGTTAAATACACAGTTGTTCAGCAGTGCATGGACACCAGAGTGGGTGGACATAGTTATACTAAAAAGAAGTGAGCTTTGTCCAGAGTTTTGTGTAGGGCTTTTAAAACTGTTTTGTTTTAGAGCTTCTTGTCTGTGTGGGTTTGTGTAAAACATATTCTTCCCTTGCCATGCTCTGACATCTGTTCTCAATTTGCCCTCCGTCTTTATCTCTCATCCTAACCTATCATATTCTGAACCCTGCTCTTGCTGTACTTTCTTTTCTTCATCCTCTCTCCTTTAGGCAGGGGAATCTGAAATGGAGTGGCGAAGGGGGGGGGGTAGGCTGAGTAAGGGGAGCATACAGTACCTCTCTGTAATCCTGCATGCACCAAATTCCTTTGAGGAAATGGTGTACACTTCAACTTTCATGACTCAGGTTTACTAAAAGAGTGATCACCAAATAATCATAAATTAAATTTTTTCAACTGACTAATTGCAATTTTTCTTTCAAAAATAACTGGTAAAAAAAAACCAAAGATCAGGCTCACAAAAGTCTTGTAAAAAATTCTATTTCTTGGTGACTTCAGCTCAGACACTACAGCACTTCCAAATCTTTGGAGAAAGTTTTTCTCTTGGCTGTTCCCTGAAGATGTCAATGGAGCATTACATGTTTCCTCTGGTTCAACAAGGAGATGTCAGGAGGCGCCGAGTCATCTGACAGAATGATGATTACACTTTAACAGTATTTTTTTCTTACATTGATTAGAACCTTCAAAGAATCCTATCTTTAGCTGAAACAACAAACTCCTATGCAATCACAGCAGACCCTAGAAATATTTCTCCATAGAGCAAACTGGACAGCTGTGTTGGACCAATCGTCAATCACAATATCTCGTTCTGACCCATTTACTGCCACAACACTACTCTACATACTCGCACACATATAGTAGTTTCACACAACTCCTAGAGTTAAAGCAGGCAAGGTTGAGGGTTTTCTTTAGGCCTTCAAGCAGTGTTTTAGTCTCTCCCACTCACTCAATTTCTCTTTGTAATCCCAGCAACAGTACGATCTACCATGACGTCTTTGATATGAAGATTGATGGAGACCAAGAGATCTGGGAAGACAGAGAATCTCAACCCAGATATTTTTTTTTCAAAACTCCAGAACAATACATTTTTATTTCTCGGGAAGTATGGGCTGTATGAAAAGCACCACTTAGAATCAAAACTTTTGGGTGAAACATAATGAAGATCTTTTATTATAAGGCTATACATCTAGAGGGGAGAAATATTGGCAGAGAAAAGGAGATGCAAATCTTACCTAGCATGTTTATTGCAGGCTAAGGTATTTCAGTTTTTGTGTTTGACTTGGATCTTGAAGGCTATGATGGTCATGATCAATCCACAACATATGTTTTGAAAAAACTGAACAAACAATTCAACACAAACACATACTTCAACACAATGATTTGATATGCATGTAAAAAGCAGAAGGGATTCTTGGTTTTAATGGTTAAAATAGTGTCTAATTTAATGTAGTTCAGGGCTCCAGACTAACTTTTTTTCCTAGGAGCACAGTGGCCCCTAACTTAAAATTTTAGGAGCGCAAGTAGAAAATGTAGGGGCGCACACCAAAATCGACTAGCAAAGTAAATATTCACATTTCCTCTCATTGTCACTGTATTACTGATAAATACTATCACAATAAATGCAGAAACTATGTTTTAAATTCACATTTTATAGTGCAGCAGTTGACACAACATAAGAAAAGCACTCAGAGTGCGGTACTCCACCAAAGCTGCTCAAATGACATAATTTCCGACAGATGAAATATTTAATAAAAATGACATATGCTGAGCACAGGCATGTGTTATGCATGTGCACGTTATGTATTAATACCGAATCACGTGTAAATTACTCTTATAAAGGTCTGTTGATCAGTTCATCAATTCTGGCAAGCCTTTGTTTTGCTCGTGTTAAAATAACAGTTTCCTCCAGGCTTTTATTTTGAAGGCATATTTTTAATGCTACAGGCTTTTATTTTGTGACCAGTTCAGCAGCACAGGAAACGTTTCTCTAAGGAGAGGTTTCTTGACATGACAAAGATGCTGCTGAAAAGTTCGAAAATTCACATAAAGACGAAAGAAAACGGTTCCATGCTTTTGCTGTCTGGCAAAGGATGTGTCTAAACTTAGAAGCAGCTGGAATGGAGACAAGAAAGGAGGGAAGGACAGGAAGATGAATTTGTGTTTAAAATAGGGCTGAACGTAAATAAAGGCTTTGTGAAACATCAAGAGCTTCACCGTCATTCGCCCCCCCCCCCCCCCACACACACACACACACATACACACACACACACACACACACACACACACACACATACATTGGCCCGCCTTCTTGTTTGGTGTTCGTCTCCTCTCTTCTTCTTTTGGAGTTAATGTCAGTTAAACCAGCTCATTAGCGCATGACTGTCTACTGGGCTGAAGTGTGGAGCAGAAGTTTGTAAGCAACAAAAAATATTCAATAGTAATTTTTAAAAAAAAATCTGCAAATTTACTGGTCGCACATGTGCCAGTAGATGAAAAATTTACTCGCACTCGCTCAAATTTTGGTCGCAAAATGCGACCATTTAGTTACAGTCTGGAGCCCTGTAGTTTATTTTTTATTTGTAGAATATTAATGAAATACTTGAAGAAGCAGACATTTAAGTATTCACTGACATTGCAGTAAGATCCCAACTCTTGCTCTTGAGCTGAACATGAATGCAATACCTGTAAACAGGGAAGTTGGACACTTTTAGATGTCTAGTAATTTATTTGTTTTTTTATCTGACACCAACTTAATGTGTTGGCTTCATGTCTGAATAAACACTCTGAGAACTTTTTCATAAAAGTCATGATCACAGTCTTGCTACATTGGACCTAATAACAATTCCATATCACTTTAAACACAACACAGTTCTAAACTGCATGTATTTGCATTAATGTAAAGCTTTTTTTTTTTTTTTACATTTTAGCACCAGCATTAGTCCTAAAACACTCCAGAGAGCAAGCAACACAGTTTGCATATCAAAATCAAAGCCACCTATCTTTGCTGTACAATTCGACATCTATACAAACTGCAATGTTGATAAAATTACAACTTTACTGTGATGATCTCCTAATAGACCAGATTTTTGAGACTCACCAAAAATATCGAGAATCCAAATTTTAACAAATTTTTCCCAACAACTTAAGGTCAGCTTGTTGTTTTCAGCTGTTTGTATGAGTCTTTACTCTGAGGTTGTGAGCATTTTTGCATGTGAAACAGAGGTAATTTCATTTAATCAAAATTTATAAATTACGGAAATGTGATCAATGTGTATCTAACAACAGGTGGGCTGTCACAGAGTCATAGTTTTTCGGCTGTTGTTAAATCATTTGTTACCAGCTTTGGGTTTAGTCTTTCATTTATTAGTGCATTATTATGCATTATATGTCACATGATGTACTGTCCAGGCTTGCGTGCATGACAGATGTTTCTAGTGTCCTGTGTTTCTCTCTGTCACTGTCTGACGGTATGTCTGAGTGAAGCTTATAGGAACTTCAAAAATAAAAATGACCTATGAATGATAAAATGAAGCAAAAGGGCTTTTGTTTCCTGAATATGTCTGTTCTTGGTCTTCCGTACTAGAACTATAAAGATGCATTTGACCAAGGAACATTCAATCGCCATGCTTAAAATTGGAGCTAAAGTAAAATCGACAGCTAAAATCGGTTCCAGTTTACATTAGATAATGTCAGTGTCAGTTTTGATCCAAATTGGTTGTACTGCAGTTACAAAGTGTTTTGAATTCCCTTCTATTCTGAGTTGTGCCTCTGACTGACTTCCTCTCCATAGAAGCACATTATTTTCCCTAGACAATGCTGAAATATTTAAATGTGTTCCTGCTTTCAGTGCACCTAGGAAAGAATATTTTTTGCTGCTTGACGCATCCTTGCTGTGAGATATGTCGATACATCCACCATCCACTGTGGCTAATCTTGGGGTAGATGGATTTAAACCCTGAACAATAAATCTTATGTGGGATTTAGAAGTAGACAATCAGACTAAATGAAAAGTGGCTACATACTGGGATAAATTAAAGTTGACTATTACAGTTTTGAAAGATGTGGACATTGATTGTATTTTGCATCACAGCAATGAAGCGTCATCCACAACATATGTCCATGGTGACTGTTTGGACTGAGGGCAGACTTTTGGAAAAGTGAACTCAGAGCTCAGTATTGAGAAATGCATCTTTCCAATTGTAAAAATGTGACTGAAATGTGTTTCTTATATAATTATGCATCCTTATAAATGTGTATGTGCACCAGTGTGTGTGTGTGTGTGTGTGTGTGTGTGTGTGTGTGCGTGCTTGTACGCTTGTGTGTGCCCTTAAGGCAGTATAGGCTGATTTGGACAACAGAGAGTAGACAAGACTCGGATCTGAATCCAAACCCTTCGGCACAGTGCACTTTGCAGCAACAGACCAGAAAATGGTGGTTTTATTACCTGCTCTCTGACACACCACACAAACAAACACATAGGCAGAAAAAACACACAGCATTACATCTTTCATGTACTTTGTGATTTGATGGATGCTAATATCCCAATTTCTCTTTTCTTGAAGAGACTACACCCTGGTGGAGACCTTGAAAAGCTAAATATGTAGCCCCGTAGTCTGGGAATGCTTTTTGTTTGCCTTGTTTTTTGACAACAACATGTACTAATCATATTCACTCTCTGGCTAAAAAGCCCCTGACAGTACTCTTTTGTTTTGTTTTGTGTATTTTTGTTTTGTTGTTTCCATTGCAGTGAGAGGAAACCCTTGTCTGCATACATACTGTATTAACACACCATGTACAAATATTTTTCATGATCCTGTATTCACATACAATTAATACGCCCATTGTTGTTTGTTCCATCAAAGTAACACTGATAAGCAGGTAGGATAACTGTCTGATGGGTCCATTCACCATATTAGGAGCAATAAGATCCAGGGCTCCAGAACATTTAGTTGCACAAGCATGTAAATTGTTGCATCCAAAATTTCTCACCTTGCCTTTTGGTGCTGAATGATGTTTTTTTTTTATTGTTCCCTTTTTTTGTTAAGTCCCATATATTGGTGATTTATTAACATAATATGTAAATGATTGAGCGGAGGGCAGAATGGTGCAGACAAATGTTATGTTCTTTTTCATTAGGGCAGTCTGGGACTTACAGTTAGTCAAAGATAGCTATTTTTTGGCTATATTACAAGCATTATAATTTCTCATTTCTCATTGCTTCTGGTTGCTGCTGCCTGGTGCTGAACCACTGCGGGGAGGGGAGCTGATCTGCCGGTCACGCACCTGTCATGGTACACAGCAAGTTTCTTGTAGACATTGTGCCTTTTTAACAGTTCAGTTCACAATGTCAGTGCTCTGACAGCAAAAACTCTGTTCTCATCCATGCCTTGGTTGAGCTCTTTGCAATAAATGCACTGCACAGTGCTGACCGTTTTATGATATCGCACTGTTCCCCCTGGTTGACAGTTATAGTGGTGTGTGATGTGACATGATCAATGCATACAGAGACTCATGCAGTTTTGTTCACTGAAGTCAAAGCAGCTGTCCCCAATATACCTTACATACAAATGATTGATTGATACTACAATTTACAGATGTTACATTAATGCCTCACATGCATTTGTAGACACTAACAATGCGGCAAAGCAAGGAGAAGCCTCAAGTCCCCACTCAAGTACTACAGAGCATCAAGTGGAAACCAAGTGACTTATCTTTACCTAGATATGCACACATGCAAACTTGCAAAATCCCTGGTGCAGCAGTGCAACTGAATGTCAGTTGTACCTGACAGATATTTTTATTGTATATCTCATGCTTTATGAGATGCTGACTTAAAGACATAGAAGGAAAAACCATGCTGAATGTATACAGTGGCCAGCATCATTATCATAGCATTCTGGTGGTTTTATAGTACTAACAAGCTTCCACTGTTCAATGTAGCCGCAAGGGGACACAAGCCAGTGTCTTATTGTGTCAGTCCCAAGCCTGGATAAATACAGAGGGTTGTGGCAGGAAGGTCATCCGACGTAAAACTTTGCCCAAATCAAACATGTGAATCAAATGTATGACTTCCATACCGGATCGGTCGAGGCCCGGGTTAACAACGACCGCCATCGGTGCTGTTGACCTACAGGGTGCCGGTGGAAAATGGACTACTGTTGGTCGAAGAAGGAGGGGAGGAAAGTGTGTTCAAAGGAAGAGAGAGAAGAGGAACACCAAGAGTCTAGGACTGAGAGTAGGGACTTTGAATGTTGGAACTGTGATAGAAAAAGGTAGAGAGCTGTTTGACATGATGCAGAGGAGGAAGGTGGGCATACTGTGTGTCCAGGAGACCAGGTGGAAAGGCAGTAAAGCGAGAAGTTTAGGAGCAGGTTTCAAGTTGTTCTATCATGGTGTAGATAGGAAGAGAAATGGAGCAGGAGTTATCTTGAAGGAGGAGTTTGTTAGGAATGTCCTGGAGGTAAAAAGAGTGTCAGATCGAATGATGAGCCTGAAGCTAGAAATCGAAGGTGTGATGTTCAGTGTTGTTAGTGGGTATGCTCCACAGGTAGGATGTGAGCTGGAGGAGAAGCAGAAATTCTGGCTGGACCTTGATGAAGTGATGCAGAGCATCCCTAGAAGTGAGAGAGTTGTCATTGGTGCAGACTTCAATGGACATGTTGGTGCAGGAAACAGAGATGATAAGGAGGTCATGGGCAGGTTTGGTATCCAGGAGAGGAACGCAGAAGGACAGATGGTGGTTGACTTTGCAAAAAGGATGTAAATGGCTGTAGTGAATACTTTCTTCCAGAAGTGGCAGGAACATAGGGTGACCTATAAGAGTGGAAGTAGGAGCACACAGGTAGACTACATCTTGTGTAGACGGTGTAATCTGAAGGAGATCAGTGACTGCAAAGTAGTGGTAGGTGAGAGTGTAGCCAGACAGCATAGGATGGTGGTGTGTAGGATGATCCTGGTGGTGAAGAAGATGAAGAGGGCAAAGGCAGAGCAGAGGACCAAATGGTGGAAGCTGGAAAAGGAAGAGTGTTGTATGGCTTTCAGGAAAGAGTTGAGGCAGGCTTTGGATGGTCAGGAGGTGCTTCACGATGACTGGACAACTACAGCAAATGTGATCAGGGAGACAGGTCGGAGAGTACTTGGTGTGTCATCTGGAAGGAGAGGAGATAAGGAGACTTGGTGGTGGAATGAGGAGGTGCAGGAGTGGATCCAGAGAAAGAGGTTAGCTAAGAAGAAGTGGGACACTGAGGACTGAAGAGAGTAGACAGGAGTACAGGGAGATGCAGCGTAAGGTGAAAGTAGAGGTGGCAAAGGCCAAACAAAGGGTTTACGAAGACTTGTATGCTAGGTTGGACAGTAAGGAGGGAGAGACTGACCTGTATAGGTTGGGAAGGCAGAGAGACAGAGATGGGAAGGACGTGCAGCAGGTTAGGGTGATAAAGGATAAGGATGGAAGTGTGTTGACAGGTGCCAGTAGTGTGATGGGAAGATGGAAAGAGTACTTTGAAGAGTTGATGAACGAGGAACATGAGAGAGAACGAAGAGTAGAAGGGGTGACTGCTGTGGACCAGGAAGTAGCAAAGATTAGTAAGGATGAAGTGAGGAGGGCATTGAAGAGGATGAAGAGTGGAAAGGCACTTGGTCCTGATGATATACCTGTGGAGATATGGAAGTGTCTCAGAGAGGTAGCAGTAGAGTTTCTGATTGGGGTGTTCAACAGGATCTTAGATAGTGAGAAGATGCCCGAGGAATGGAGGAGAAGTGTGCTGGTGCCCATCTTTAAGAACAAGGGAGATGTGCAGAGTTGTGGCAACTAGAGAGGAATAAAGCTGATGAGCCACACGATGAAGCTATGGGAAAGAGTAGTTGAAGCTAGGCTAAGGGCAGAGGTGAACATCTGTGACCAGCAGTATGGTTTCATGCCAAGAAAGAGTACAACAGATGCAATATTTGCTTTGAGGATGTTGATAGAGAACAGAGAAGGTCAGAAGGAGCTGCATTGTGTCTTTGTAGATCTGGAGAAAGCTTATGACAGGGTGCCCAGAGAAGAACTGTGGTTTTGTATGAGGAAGTCTGGAGTGGCAGAGAAGTATGTTAGAGTGGTGCAGGACATGTATGAGGACTGTAAGACAGTGGTGAGGTGTGCTGTAGGAGTAACAGAGGAGTTCAAGGTGGAGGTGGGACTACATCAGGGATCAGCTCTGAGCCCCTTCTTGTTTGCTATGGTGATGGACAGGATGACAGACGAGGTTAGACAGAAGTGTCCATGGACTATGATGTTTGCAGATGACATTGTGATCTGTAGTGAGAGCAGGGAACAGGTGGAGGAGAAGCTAGAGGCGTGGAGGTTTGCCCTGGAAAGGAGAGGAATGAAGGTTAGCCACAGCAAGACGGAGTATCTGTGTGTGAATGAGAGGGACCCAAGTGGAAGAGTGAGGTTACAGGGAGAAGAGATCAAGAAGGTGGAGGATTTTAAGTACTTAGGGTCAACAGTCCAGAGCAGTGGAGAGTGTGGAAAAGAGGTGAAGAAGCATGTACAGGCAGGCTGGAACGGCTGGAGAAAAGTGTCAGGTGTGATGTGTGATAGAAGAGTTTCAGCTAAAATGAAAGGAAATGTTTACAAAACTGTGGTGAGACCAGCCATGTTGTTTGGTCTGGAGACAGTGCCCCTGAGGAAAAGACAGGAGGCAGAGCTGGAGGTAGCAGAACTGAAGATGCTGAGGTTCTCTTTGGGAGTGACCAGGATGGATAGGATCAGGAATGAACACAGCTTTCCTCTTCACCAAAACAATAATTCAAACTGCTGTGTTTATCTTTATGACCCATCAGATTTTGTCATATTTCGTGAAGACAGAAGAAAATGCATGATGTCTTTTTGTAACCAAGACTCACTGGTTTCAATGATTCCATCATAGCAAATTTAGAGTTAAAGAGTCATTGAAAACTGAAGGTTGCCATAATAATACATGGTCTTTATAAGTGTATGCAAGCTTTTGTTCACAATTGTAATTCTGGTAAGGAAATCAGTTCAAATTTTATAGAGAGATCAATCCAGGCTTCCCATAGACGACCAGTGGAGAGCTGATTAGTTGTGCACAGATCATGTCGTCAAAATCGGTGGACGAGCTGTTTAATATTGCCTAAACTATTACTTAACACTAATCTTACATTGTTCTTGTTTCCCTTGAAAAAACAACCAGGTTTTCCCTTTCTTTTTATTCTGTCCACATCACTCTAGGCAAGATTGTGGGGGTTGGGTACTTAATCGAAAATGCCACGTCCATGTGATTTTCTATCCCACTGAAAGAAACAGCCAACAGGCATTCCAGTAAATAATTCACCAGAGACTCATGTCATGTTATTTTGGATCTGCAGGACAATAGTTTTAGCTCGAAACTGCAAAACTTTAAACAAATGTCAGTATGGGAAATCCAGTGGATGGCTGGAGAGGGCAGTACTGGCTGTGTTTACAATTTCTTGAATCCGTGTATGTCTTTGTTCATACCTGTGAGAGCAACATATATAGACTGTATGATGTCCTTGACTGGAAAACCATTTTAGTTTTGTCATTTGTCCAAACAAAAAATGCTGTAGATTTATCTGTGTGTTTCAAAGAGAATGGAATAGAGCTTATAAAGGTGCACTGTATTCAGCATTTCTATAAATGCTCGGCTAGACAAGATTGCAACTATTTTCCTGCAAACGAACTGACATTGATTTTGTATTTCAATTCCTCCCTCCTTGCTTGCAAAAGTGAGAGATCAAGAGATTTAGAAAGAGATGTAATGCATTTTTATCTGTACAGACACCCACCACAACAAATTCTGTTAATGAAATGTGTTTTTTTTCTATCCCTTTGCTTTTCAACAACTAATTACATTCTTTTGTGCCAGCACATTTGTATGGAATGCAAGCCTGGACAGAGTTATCAGTCTGGGCAAAACACACAGACTACCAAACACAAATATGCATATACACAAAGAAAAAGCTGAACCATTTAGTATTCAGAAGTCACTAAATGCCAAGGTTACCACATTGATACACAATTGATTTTGCACACATGCTTGGGAGTCTGGTCTCACACATTCACAACATATGGGCATCTCTACCTGATAGTCAGACTGACCACAGTGCACAGATCACACAGTGTTTAACATAACCCAGGAACAGTTACTCCAACTTCATCAGTGTAATGCCACAATGTTCACACCAGCAGGAAACATTACCATACTTCATTTTCCAGTCTTTTTTTTAAGATTTTGGTTGCTGTTGATGTTGTTACTTTCGTTCATTCTTCAAATTCATCATTCCTTTTTTCTCCTTCCTGATTGTATTCTTTCATAGGTTCTCCCATGCTCCCCCCTTCCTGTCCATCATCTGTCATTGACCAGTCACATCCACAGTCAGCTCATCTCCATGACAACCCACTGTTAGGTGACGCAGCTGAGCCAGACTCAGAAGAAGAGGAGGGGGAAGAAGAGGAAGAGGAGTATGCAGCACGATTGTACTTACCTGTAACACATGGTAAAAGGACTTTGATTGCTTCATTGGCAACCTGTTTGAATCTTTTTGTGCCTTTTTCTAAGCTGAACTGGAAATTACTGTATTTGGCTTTATATTCAACCTGAAAATTTTAAACAGTGTCCTTAACCAGTAGTGGACAATAACTAACTGATTCGTTGGTGAAATTAAAAATATTTCAGATTAGTTTCTCTGTACTGATGAACTTATTTTTAATTAGTGACCCATAATGTTCACCGCTAATTCTTGGTTACATCTCAGAGATTTTAGGATGGAATCATAGACACTCATGTGTCTTTGCCACAAACAATCATGCATTTTGGTTCTTTCATAGATTTTTTTCTAGATCTTCTGGAAATGTGACAAAATCAAACAAGGCAAAAATATATATACAGCAATACTAATATTTGTTGAAATGCCACTTTTAAGGACATTCTTACCTCAACTAGGCACTCGTGGTAGACGTCTACATGATTCTGGCAAACTTCTACTTGTGTCTTTGACTCCTCTTGACAAAATAGATGAAGTTAAACTAAATTTGTTGGCTTTCTGATAGACCTGTTACTTTATTACATGCCCTTGATGAGGTTTAAGTCAGGACATTAGGGAAATCAGTCTAAAAGCTTAATTCTGACTTAGCCATTTGATGCGTGTTTGGAGATATTATCTGGTCAGAACGCTGAATTGCATCCACGATCCAATCTTCTGGCTGATGATTTTAAGTTTTACACCATTATTTTTGAGAGCAGGGTTCTTGGCGTGAACGACGTTACCTTCTTTACTTCAAGCAAATTTCTGGTCATTGGGGCCAAATAGTTAAATTTTTATTCCATTTGACACATACCTTTACTCCAGAAGGCCTTTTCTTTGTCCATGTGATCAACAGCAAACTTCATTCGAGCTTTAAGGTGGTGGAAAATAAAGGCTTTCTTCTTGCACAGCAGCCTCTCAGCTCATGGCGATGTAAAACACACTTGACTGTGGACAGTACTGCTGGTGTTCCAGCAGCTTCTAATTCGTTGCAGACCTGCTTTTTGGTGATTCTTGGTTTTCTCTTGACTGTCATGTCCACTTGTCTTTCATCAGCAGGCAATAGCTTGTGCTTTCTTCCTGCTGGTGGTAGTGATACAACTGTACTCCGCCCTTGATGCTTGCAAACCATTAATTGCACAGGTGATTCTGAAATCTGTAGATGCTGGGAAATGGCTCCAAGTGACTTTCCTGACTCATTCAAGTCAGTGACTTGCTTTGCCTTAACTCACCATAGTTAAATTGTCTCAGAGGAGTCAGTAACTGTTATCAAACTTTACCACTCATGAGAAGTTAAGAGACCATGCCACTCAGGAAATTTGATTTGGACAGCTTTCTACATGACCAAACTAATTCAGGTTGCTATATGTGCATTTTGATTTGCTAGATTTTGTCATATTTCCATGAGATGTACAATAAATCTATGAAAGCATCAAAATGCATTACTGTTTTTTCATGACAAAGAAGCATGGGTTTCAATGATTCAATCTTAGAAAATTCAGAGTTATACGAGTCATTGGAAATTCAAGACTGTGATGATATACACGGTCTTTTTAATTGTATGTGAACTACTATTCATGACTGAACATGATGGAGTGACATGTTCACTGTACTTCATGTTACTCCAGCTACTTGAAACAGCTGCTCAGCTGGAGCTGATATCCACAAATACTGTCACAACAGCTTTATCAGTCCAGGAGATCTGTCAGTATTTACGTCCACCTCTAAAATGTTTGTATACTCAGAGCAGGGTTGCCAGCACACTGCATCACTTTAGTTTGAATGCTGGTGGAAGCATGGAATCAACTTCAGCTTCTCTCTGCTCACAGATTCTCAGCCTTTGCATCTGAAAATCCTACTTCAGTGTTAGAATAAGCCTCAGGTAGCTGCCTACACTGGACAGCCACCAAAGCCCTTTGTGTAACTTGATGCTGCAGAGTTTATCAGCACTACAGCCACAGTTTGCAGTTGGACAGCAGAGTGCTGTGCTTGGTTCATGGTGGATATTTATCTTTCAAGCATTTACACCCATTATAGTCTTTTAACAGCCTAGTTAAATGATTTTTTCTTTTTTTTTTTTTTTTTTTAATTTTGACGGAGAAAGTATTATTTTAACAGAAGATATTTCCATTGGGTGGCATTATCCGTCTTTGGGTTTGGCTGTCTTGTTAGAGTGAGATCAGATTGTTTATATTTATTCTTCTGCACTTTGCACCAACTCTTGAGAATTTCAACATCTTAATCGAAACATCCCACAGCAGCATGTGTGCTCACATGCTCTAAATGTTCAGACACTTGCTCACGAAGGGAACAGTTAGACTTCAACTATGTGGATCTGTGATTTTAGGAGAAAGACAATTATTTAGGTAAGCTGAATTCATTCTGGAATAGACTCCACCATATGAGTTGCAGCTGTTTTTCACGTTGCATTCTAATAATTATTGCTGAGTTTGCTCATTAAACTTGGCAAGGTAAGCATAGTATGATGGTTTAATGGACTCCAATTGTACTCAAATGGGTATTGTCAAAAGTTCTGTAAGTGTCTCTGTGTTAGTCATGGTTTCTCCCTTTATGTTTTATTTCTTGTTTGCTTTCCATCCCTCCCTTCCTTTCATGCCAGCCACTGTGCCTTATCACATAAAATCCTGAAACTTGATTTGTTCTTAGAGAGCACTTTCAAATTTGAATATAAAAGAGACCAGTTAGATTTGGGAATTCCAAAGAAGACCACTAAACTCTAAATAAAACGAGGAAAATATTACCACATCTGCTATTGACTGGGGAAAAAAAAAATGACACGTTTGAAGGGGAGAGTCTTCACAACTTCAAAACAGCTGTTCAAAACTGATCTGTTTTGGCAACAACCACCATAACTAGGGGTGTATTACAGCCACCTTTGCTCTTGAAGCTTTGTTCACTATTTTCAAGTGTTCCTGACATTGAGCCTAGTAACGATTTAACAGCTTTTCCCTACTGCATAACACATATTCTCTATATGATTAAACAAGTCATTGTTTTTAGACACGTATTGAATATAAATAATAAGGCTGTCCTGAACTACCAGGGCCAGATATTCTGCAAGACCCAAATGAACACATTTTCCATTTTTCATGAAAAAACTGTACGACTTTTATTGACTGATATTTAGTAAAAGATTTGTTTGTGATTGTGTTTTGTAGCATAAAGGTGTGGATGGTCTCAGGATTGAGCTTAAAATCCAGTCACAGCTGTGAACATTTGGTTTATACCAGAGTTTGTTGGAATATAGAATTGTTTTGCAAGTCTATCAGGCTGCTGTTAAGCAGATCATGACCAAAACTGTGCAAAAAAAACAAAAAAAAAAAACAGTTGGAACTCAGGCTTGACCAATATTTTGTGGTGTTAGCAGAGTTTAATTAAAACTCAAAAATCAAATCAAACTCACCACTCGAATCACTTTGGACAGCAACCCTCTAAACAGGAAGCTTGAGGCCCATTTCATTTCTATTGTGCCATCACAGCTATTCAACCAAACTAAATTAACGCAAATAATGTGCACACTATTTTTATTTTTCATTTTCATTTCAGCATTGGACACACCAAAAGTAGACTTCTACCATTTTAATGACGGTCAAACCATAAAAGCCTATCTGACTAAAATTCAGGATCTGCTCTGTTTGCTATAAGACCTGCACTCTGTATCTCTCCACATGGCAAATGTTAGGCTGCAAGTTGAGGATGAAGCCTTAGTCTGGCAGTTTGAACCGCTGGGGCCACAGGGGCTGAGGGTAGTTCTGCTGATCTGAGACCTGTTTGCCTTTGGAGGGTTACAATCACAGGCGCTGTGTTCTGTTGGCTGCCCAATGACCCTGGATCAGTGTAGTTTGCAGTTTAATAGAAAACAGACTTTTATGGTTTGAAGAAAAGAACTAGGCTGCGACAACCACAATTTGAGTCAGACTACATCAGGAGAAGGCGCATGGAAGGGAGAAAAAAGGAGGAGATTTGGAAGGATAGAGTGAGAAAAGGAAAGACTGCTGCATGGAGTGATGAAAAGAGAGAGATAGACAGACGTCTGCTCATATATACATTGCCATCTAAACATAATCAGGAACAGAACTGAAACAGGGTCTTGGAATGGCTAAAAGGTTGTGCATGTGTGTGTTTGTGGATATGTGTGTGGTCCTCTTTTCCAAAAGTAGTCCCAGTCTGACCGAACCATCCGATGTTCAGCCAGACATCTAAAATATCACTCTCACCACTTCCTGCTCTTTTTAGACATGCTTTTTTCTTTATTTGCTCATATCACTCCCTAGCCTTTCCTACAGTTCTTTTTTTATTTACTTTGCACCACTGGTTTTGTTGGAAGTCAAGCTTTGTGGCAAAGTAAAGAGAGGCCCTTAGTTTACATTTTCCTGAACATAAACACACACATACACACTAATGCAGAAAACATTCTTAACTCCCTGTTTACAAGAGAAAGAAGCAGGAAAATAACAGAATGTGAGAATAGGTGAGAGATATTTTTACTGGCTGTTTACAAGGACGACCAAGTGCTGTATGAAGTGTCAGAGACAGTCAGAATAGCACCTTTTCAGTTCATGAAAGCCAATTCCTGAGAGTCTGAGTTTCAAGGTAGAAGCCTCAGACTTTATAAGGCAAACAGATATTCTACACAGGGCCCATGCATGATAACTACTAGGACAGCCAAATACATGCAACATTTATGGGTGGCAGAGGATGTAGTTTACAAGCCTAATTAGTGCTGGAACATCAAGTTCACATGAAGCGTTTTGTTTGACTCCATACGCCATATTTTTCTTTACGACATACTGCGACAGACATAGTAAATGTTGCTTGGCAGTGCTGTATCAGAGGCACAAAAGTGTGCCTTGCCTGAGTGCCAGTTCTGAGACACCATAAACCAACCAGTACTTACTCACCTGTTTAGACCAGCCAGTGGCTGATGATGGAAAACACAATCATGTGGTGCAGTGATGCAGACCTAGATTGACTGTAAACATTACATAAACCAAGTGGTGTTTGTAGAAGTGAGGAGGATGATCTAAGCCACCCAACAGGCTCTGACAAAAAAATAATGAGTCTAAATAGGTTTTAAATTTAGATTACCATAGAAATAGTCCACTGAATCCTTCATTACTAACATAAGAGATGGCACAATAATGTTGGTATTCATTGTTGCATTGTTTATTATAATAACTTGAAATAGCTTGAATTTTGACAGATCTTGACAAATGACGATTCTCCAACATTTGCTGTATTGTGTCTTTGTGTCCCTCTGATGTTAGAATCAATCAATCAATCAATCACACACTCACACACACACACACGCACGCACGCACACACACACACACACACACGCCTGCATGCACACGCACACACGTTTATTAATGCACATAGAATAGAGTATTTAAATAAATGACAAATGCATCTCTTGCCCAAAAATTCATAATATCTACTGGATGTTAGAAAACACATCTATTGACTAAAAAGACATTTAAAAAGGTTGTGTGGTGAAGTTACGCATTTTGCACACACTGCTCCAAATATTTTTAGAGCAACAAACATGAACAGAGTTTGGAGATTTTCAGAGTACATAAAACTAGTCAATAGTATGTTTATATTCTTGCTGTATACACTTAATAGTACATGACATGTATAAAAAAAATGTGTGGTCATAATGATGGAGAACTTGCTCAGAAAGTCAATTAATGTTAGATTCTGTTCGTGTTGGAAGATTTAAATATTTAATGAAAGTACTTTCTGAGCAATCCGTGTGAAAAAATTATTTGCAGAAACTGCCGATAACATACATTGCTAAGAGGATGAACATCTATAGAAATCCAGAAGAGCCAGCAGTTGTCAACAACAGTCTGCATTCCACTTACCCTGTTTTTACAGCATTTTATTTCTTATAATAATACCAAAAGGCTGTGTTGTTAATCTTTAAAATACATAGCCACCTCATGCACACACAGCAAAGAGGCTGCAGATAAAACCACTTTAGCTACTACAGTCTGTGAGCTGATCCATGGGTGTTAGTGGATGTAGTTATCATAAAGCTTACATCAGCAGTGTAAAAAAGTAAATGTGAGAGTGGCTACTGTACATTTTCAAAAAGCAACATTCATTTACCTTTATGAAAGAAAAAAATTACTCATTGTGGACGAAAAGCCTTCAGCTGCCCATAAACCCTTTCCTCGTACGCCTTTAATGTGAGTCATTGATTATATTTACATACATGTTGAAGCAGGACAAACACTGAGTCAGTATCCATGAGCTCGTCTGTAAACCTAATGTGGACATTAATGTCATATGTACTTCAAGACTAGCAATTTACAATTTAATACTAGTATAGTTTAGCATGGTACTGTGTAATTTAAGATATTTTATTTTGTCGATAATGTAACTCGTATTTTTCATCAACATATATATTTAAGACATCTGTTCAACAACTGTAACTACTAAAACATAAGTCCAATAGTACAACTCATGTGCCTTTGTCGCAAGAAAGAAGACAATAAAACAACCGTCATGCACTTTGGTTCTTTCATACATTGAAAATGTGACAAAATCTGCTGGGTGAGAAGTAGACATACCGCAATACTATTATTTGACAAACATTCCCTGTCCAGTTTCACCTTCATGTGATGAAAATATACAATTGTAAATATTGGATGTATAGAAACAAAAACGATATACGTTAAAAAGTTTGTAGTCACCCAAACAATTTCATGTTTTGCATGAAAACTCACACTTTTATTCATGTGCTAACATAACTGCACAAGGGTTTTCTGATCATCAATGAGCCTTTCAACACCATTAGCTAACACAATGTAGCATTAGAACACAGGAGTGATGGTTGCTGGAAATGTTCCCCCTATGGAGATATTCCATTAAAAATCAGCCGTTTCCAGCTAGAAGTTGATTACCACATTAACAATGTCTACACTGGATTTATCATTCATTTAATGTTGTCTTCATTGAAAAAAAATGCTTTTCTTTCAAAAATAAAGACATTTCTAAGCAACCCCAAACTTTTGAATGGCAGTGTAAATATTAAATGGCTACATGCTAGAAATCTAAAAGAAAATAGAGTCATAGAATAGAATAGAATAGAATAGAATAGAATAGAATAGAATAGAATAGAATAGAATAGAATAGAATAGCCACTCTTTTTTGTCTACCAGAACATACACTAGTTGGTGCACATCATGACTGAAATTTCGGTGCAAAAAGCACGCCATCGGACTGATATATGGACATAGATATGCATGGTCTTTACAAGGGTATGTAAACTTTTGTTCACAACTCTGTGCGGATGGTGGTAAACAGAGGAGGAGGATGATACTGTGCAAGTGTGAGCAGAATTTGGCATTTTTGTATTCACATCGCCACGGAGAGGGGCACCTGCTGAGTTGTGAGCTAAGGTGTTTATCTGCCAGCCTCTCAAGTCATACACATGCACTCGTAAACTTTTGCTTTGCTTTTTTTATTTATTTTTTTTTTACTTGCAGGCTGAACAATGAGCATATTTCTCCCTCAAAGTGTAACACAGGATGGGATATTGCACCTTTTTTTCATTCACATGGGTGCCTCAGAATACTGATGTGTTGGTGTGAAGGACAAAAAATTATTTACTTTGACAGAAATTCTCCCAGTGGATCATAAACAAGGCTGCTAAATTACTGTTGATGTTGACAGATCACCATTGAAGCTCCTAGACAACTAGAGAAGCAGTTTTTTGTCTGAATTTAGGTGGGTGTAGCAGAGGTCTTAGAGTACTTGTTTTGGTTGAAAATCGAATATCCAACCACCCTTGAAATGCGTGTCGGTCTCTCAGAATGAAAATGGTTATTTGTTTTACTTTGCCACAATATCAGAGGTGGATAGTACACTCTTTCTGGATCAGAACTCTGTTGCAAAGGTAGTGCCTTGACATCCTTAGGGCTAATCCATGTCAATTCAACCCATGTTTTGTTGTTGTTTTTTGTTATTGTATTTTCTCGTACAACATGAATCAATATAATGGACTGATTAAATATTAGGGAGGAAATATATCAAGTTCACACCAGTTTCAGACCATAGCAAAGGATAAACCTCTGTAAAGAAGAATCTTTTTCGAAAATAAACTATATTCACAGTTGTGTCACTTTCAGTTTTCTGTGTCATCAAGAGGCTCCATTGACAGGCAGTAGTTTGAAGCACCCAAGAGCCTTGCAGAAGAGCTTTTCTAAATTTATTTAAAAGTACCAATTCTATTTGATTACATTGTGTGTTGCTTTATATTTATTCATAGCTTAAATGTAATAACAGCCAGTTCACATTGCCCTTATCTTGATGAAAGATGGAAATTAATCTTTTTGAAGCCCTGTTCTGTCAAAGTGACTGCAATTTGATGAATAGTTTCCCAGTGGCTCAAATATTTAGAACTGCTCTGTTATATACGTCTTTCTTTAAGAAAAGGGGGAAAAAAAAACGGAAATAGAAATGTCAAGGTAAAATAATTATTAAATAGTTAAGCTATTTAAGCTTTTTAACCTGATGTCAGGAAATTTAACGCATTTTGACAAATATATTGCACACTATTGCAAATAGTAAATTATTACTGCTTGAGACAGATGTGTCATAGACATTGACAGCTTAAAGTGTCGAAAAAAAACCTTGAGTGAAAAAAATAAGTAAATATATACAAACAGACCCTTGTTACACTATAGGGAAACTTTTGAAACAATCAAAAGTGGCGAATTTCAAACTGCTTTATGGCCATCAGTAAGCATCTTTTTTTAAATTATTTGTTTATAGAGGAAATCATGTATTTGAAGAGAACTTATCAGGACCAGAATTGTCATCAACTGACAACTCTGATTAAAAGAAAAATAAGCCTTTTTGTAAACCCAATAAAGTCATGACATTCTGAGACTTAACAAGTTAGGGCGGGCCCAAATAGCAGTTTCTGGGCTCCGGATATTCAGCCCCGATTAATAACGATTATCAGAATATTTGGTTCAGCTTGTAATGTCTGATGGGGGGTGGGGGGTGGGGGTGGGGGTGTCTCTGAATATTCGGATCTCAAAATAAGTATTCAGATACCACTGTCACGACCGAATATTCAGATATTCAGGTCCAGCCCAACAAGTTAGACGTAAAATTTTGCACATTACACAATTATCCTTTATTTATATTTTTCATGGTCATGAAATGAACAGTATCAGTGCATTCACATTTCAAGAAAGCCCAGGATTGACTCTGTGAATTGTTTTAACCCAGCAGTGGTGTTTGTTTTAAAGCAAGCAAAGATGGCGTAATAACTGGCCACTCTTCCACACAAGCAGTTTGTGTTTTTCCTCCTGAGAGTGAAAAGACGCCAAAAACCCTCCACCGTCCAGCCTTTAGATGCCTTAGTAGACGCCAAGGCAATCAGCTCAGAGCGGAAAAAGCAACATAAAAAAGACAAGTTTCTTTGCAAACGGCAGGATGACGCCAAGCCTTATTGACAACGTCTATACTGAAAGCAAAAGGGAGGTCAGACTGAGGCGGAGAGAGAAACACGAATAACACTTAGTGCTTTTTACTTTGGGACCAAATAGGCAATTCTCCTCAACACCAGAACTAATCAATGAGCCATTGAATGAAAGAGAGGAAAGAGAGAAGGAGAGAGAAAAAGAGAGAGAGAGGAAGGAAAACATATTTTTCAACACCGAATCAAATCAATGATGGTGATAGGAAGCAGGGATAAAGAGAAGAAAGAAAGAAAGAAAGAAAGAAAAAGAAAGGGACCTTCTTGACATGAAAATGAATCAGTGAGATGTAAATAAAATGAGGGAGAGTGATGTCAAACTGTAGGGAAAACATTTGATGGAAGAAGAGAAGAGAAGAGAAGAGAAGAAAGTCAATCATTGATGAGGCTAATGAACCTCAGGCTAGTGGCTGGTGGCTGGGATTTAAGTCTCAAACACACACACGTAGAAAAAGACCACAAACACACACAGTTCACGTCTGAGGATGATTGCAGAATGGAGTCACTTAAGTAAATCAAAATGCTGTAGCAGGCTCCATATGTGGAGACAGGGAGACAGAGAGAGGCAGACGAGAGATGGAGTGGGAGAGTTAGAGTGAAGAGAAACAGTGCACTGTCCTCACTATGAAAGAGACACAGAGGAGCTGTGGAACTATCCTGTACCGCATTTGTCTCATTTGTTTTGCTCTACCTTTTGTCTTTGATTTGTCCTCAAGCACCTTTTTTAATTCTATTATTCTCAGTCACATTAATTCCATTTTCTCTGTAAGCCTGTAATGAAAGACTTTTTGATGACACAAATCGACATCCCATATTGTATTTAACGTAGAAATGTAGCATACGTACACTACGGTTCAAGCATATTGGGCCACTTAGAAATGTCCTTATTTTTGAAAGAAAAGCTTTTTTTTTCAATGAAGATAATATTAAATGAATGATAAATCCAGTGTCGACATTGTTAATGTGGTAAATGACTGTTCTAGCTGGAAACATCTGATTTTCAACGGAATATCTCCATAGGGGTACAGAGGAACATTTCCAGCAACCATCACTCCTGTGTTCTAATGCTACATTGTGTTAGCTAAAGATGTTGAAAGGGTCATTGATGATCAGAAAACCCTTGTGGAATTATGTTAGCACATGAATAAAAGTGTGAATTTTTATAGAAAACATGAATTTGTCTGGGTGACTCCAAATTTCTGAACGTTGATGTATAAAATGAAGAAACTAACATGATTTTTAGAAAGTTACTTTCATACTTCGCATGATGAAGCAATGACGCGAAGAATCAAATGAAATCAAGAATGAACGCCTTTGCTGACCATGTCTGTGTAGATTTTCAGTGCCTTACTAGAAGGCAGCTGGATGCCTTCTAAGGTTCTTGAAGATATCTCACCTCTTCCAAAATGCTTCCTTAGTTCAACTGAGGAAGTCTTGTGGAAATTCTGTTGCAGCATGATATTTCAAGACAGATATGCTGAACTCTGCAAATCTGTTAATCCTGCAAATTAATGTCCCACTTGCATTCTTGTTGTATTTTCCATGTGGCTTTAAAGAGTTTTAAACATTACATAGTCTTCCACGGTGCCCATTTTTAAACACCTTAGTCCACAGTGCACAGATTAGTAGTTTATAACCACAGACTGGGCCCAGATATATTAATTTGGTTGTTGCTAGAGGTACGGACCCGTACCCGTAGCCTGTGGACTACGGATACGGCACTTGCCATTTGCCAATCAGATACGCGAGATCTGGTCACGTGACTCCCGGTAGACGCTAGCTGTACGGACCCGTAGCATCGGTACGACAGGTACGGACCCTAAACCTGACCCTAACACTAACCCTAACCTTAACCTTTGCTTACCTTTCAACAGTTTGCAGTGGTTAGCAGCTTCTTGACTCGCGAGACTCGCGTACGGGTCCGTATCTGTCTGGCAAATGGAAAGTGCCGTATCCGTAGCCGGATACGGACCCGTATCCGTAGACACTGCCTATTAATTTACACAAATTTGTGTCATAATTCGAGAACTTATGTAAATATGTACTGAGTAAACACTGGTAATGGATGAAACAGGCTTTAACTGTACGCTAAGCTTTTTGACACTGAATCTGCCAGTCAAAAATGTCATCTGAGCCAGAATAATGAAACCACGTTGGGCTTGTCTGGGTTGTCAATAATGTGGAAGGTTCACCAGAATAGTTGTCATTATTCAAATTACTCTTTGAACTTTGAAAATAATAAGAGAAGAAAGCAATTCAAGACCTGTTTGTCAGCACCGTTAAAGATGCAGAAAAAATGCAGTCCTTACTCACACATTGAAAGCAGCAGTGGGGTAATTGTGCACAGCACACTGTTTTGATTTTCATAGACTGTGATTGTTTTTAATGCAAGTCTTTTATTTTCTTCTGGTAATTTGGCAACAGGTAGTTCAGCCTAAATGACAGCGTTCCTCATTGCCATCCAAATTTACCTTTCTGAAGTGTTCAGTTTAAAGAAACTCCAGTCTCTAGTGTTCTCGAGCGTTAGTATGGCTTAGGCATTGGACACTGCTTGGTTTGGATTAGTGACACACCGAAGTCTCCAGTGGACAAATCTGTTGATGTCTGTGCATAGCCAACGACAGCATCATTTTAATATTCTACATTTCTAGTAATCTTAATCGTAAAATGTTAAAATACATAATACATGTACTGTTTCATGGATAGCGTGAAATTGCCTGAGTGACCCCAAACTTTGGAGCGGTGGTACAGGTGTTATATGTAATGTGTGTTGTGTCATGTACAGCTACAGTGGTGGTGCTGTTAGAAGAAAGGTTGGGGATGTTCCTCAGCCTGGTCATGTGAGCATATAAGACTCTGTAAAACTTGGCAGGTGGCAGAAGAGAGAAGATGTGACTGAGATGGGTCAGGTTCTGTACATTTCTTCCAGACAGTGTTGGACACTTTGAGCCAGTGTTGATATAAGCTATTTTGATGATGCGCTGGAGGGCCTTCCTGCTGTCAGAGCTGTAGCCAGAGCACTATGCCATAATGCAGTATGTGATGATGGAGTCTGTGGCACAACTGTCAGAGCTGACCAGCAGCTGGGAGTCGGGCTTTCTTCCTCTGTTTGTGTCTGCTGGTGAGAAAAAGACACAGGTGTGTGTTGAGGCCAGTATTGCTTAGTTTCATGACCTGCTTGTTGTGCATTAAGACAAATAGCTCAAAGCACTTTATACCTATTGGGGTCAAGAGGTGTTGCTGGGACTCAGTTGTATTGGAGCACTTTGGCAACGTGTGTTATCTGATACTGATTTTGAGACAGTGTCGGGAGAATAGAAAAGGGACCGTAATGTAGATATGAAAACAAAGAGTAGGACATAGCTTCAGAAAGTCATGAGGACAGAAGACATATGAAAGAGTAGAACAATGAAAGCAATGGAAGACCCAGTGACTTAGAGGAACACAGTCTTCCCTATTAATGACTTGGCCAGAGCGAGAGAGTTAAAGAAATGATAGAGGAACAGGGACAGGGAGGGGGGCACAGAGAGCTGACTTGGCAGGAGAAAATGAATGAGAGAATTAGGGTGAGAGAGGGAGAGAGAGTGAAGGGAGGGTGGATGAGGGGTCAGTGCATTGGTGCTACAATAGGAAGAGAGAAATGTGGAGGACTGATGAGAGGCTCTGAAAAGGCTGCAGCTGCCGATACTAAAGAAGTGAGTGGAAGAGACGGCAAGGAAGCAAGAGAGAGGGTCAGATTAAGAGGATGGCAGGAGTAAGAAGGAAATTATGGGAAAGGATGGAGATACAGGACCGAGGCACGCCAAGTTTGGAAGAGGATGAAAGGAAGTTGGTTTGTCCAGCTTAGTTTATTAAGATGACAAGACAGTGACAGTTTACGGTTTACTTCCTTTGTTCTATTAATCTCTTTTCTTTGTCACCATCACTTTCCTGTTCATCAATGCGTCTCTTCCCTACCATTGCTTCTCTATTGTCAACCACATTAGCTTTATTGGCAGAGTTAGTGAGTCACATTACCAGAGTAGTGCAGCACCTGAGAAGATTCATGTTGCACAAATAGGAGTCGCTAATTTAAGTGATGTCATAATGGAGCTTCACTGCTCTCCTTAACTTGACCATTTAAGTTTTTTTTTTTTTTTGGTTAGTTTTTTTTCATTTTGTAGCCGATTAAGTGCATATATTCCATTCATCATCTATGCTCTGCCTAATCCTCATTAGGGTCATGGGGGCTGGAGCCTATCCCAGCTGACTCAGGGTGAAGGCAGGGGACACCTGAACAGGTCACCAGGCTACATATACAGACAAAACTGTCACACTCGTATTCACACCTATGGACAATTTAGAGTTACTGGTTAACCTGACCTTGTTTTTGGACTGTGGGAGGAAGCCGGAGTACCCAGAGAAAACCCACACATGCACAGGGAGAACATAAACTCCATGCAGAAAGATCCCAGGAAGGCAGGGTGTGCGAACCGGACATCGTCTAGCTGCAAAGGGAAAGTGCTAGCCACCAAGTCACTGTGTAGCCCAGTGCATATTATCCATCCATCCATCCATTCTCTATACACCGCTTTATCCTCACTAGGGTTGCAGGTGGTGCTGGAGCCTATCCAGTGCATACTATATGCACTTAAATTTGATAAAATCTTCCATCTGTTTGCAAAGATTTGAAATGCAGTAGAAACATAATCGAACAGCTTGGATTTTGAATTTTGTCCAACAGCTCCAATGTTATTTGTGAATGCAAGGAGCACTTTGAAATACAAAACTGTCTTGAAAAGTAACAGGTTGCATTATATTGCAAAACAAAAGTACAAATTTTTTTTTTTCATTTTGTGTGTGTGCGTGTGTATTTTAGAAGGAAAGAAAGAATTTTATTTCACCTATATCTACTCACTAAATAAATGACTATTGCAACTGAGTTCCGTATTTTAGTGACACGTTTTTGACTTGACAAAAAACTGTCTGATGAAAATGAAGATTCCTTTGAAGCAAGCCCATTCCTAACAATGTGATTACGTTAATATTCACTTCACAGGGGGAACACATTCTTATCATCTTTATTCAGGATATTAAATGAAGGCAAACTGTGTTTAAAAATAGAAGACAGTTAGAGAAAACATCTCTACAATATGTGTTGCTGGTTAATGAAAAAATTATGCTACAAAAGAACATTCTGTCTTTATTTTGAGGGGACACTATCTGTCTTTTTTTTTCTTGGCTAAACTGGTATATAAGCTCAAATCTATGATGTACCTACTTTTTTCTATGGTACTAAAAAAACGTGTAATCTAATTTTCTCATCAGCTTTGCATAGTGAAACTAGGAAAAAGAATGGGTAATCCTGATTTTCTGCTCTTTTGTACATAGACTTCATGGTCCATTAGACAGTAGTGAAGGCAACAAGTTTATCAAACAGTCTTGACAGAGTTGAGAATGTTTAGGTGAAAATGTTGGATATTACTTAAGAAACACAAAAGATAGAGTTTGATAAATAACAGAAAAGTAGCTTTTAAGGACTGTGCTGAGAAACTTTAACCAATGAAACTTGTACACTACTACTGTAAATGTTTGTTTGTTAGAGTTTGAGGAAGACAGAAGAAGTTCAGCTGTTATTAGCCCAGCTGTGATTTTTGTTCTTTATAGGTGTCAAATAATACTTTAATCCAACTTAGCTAAAAAACAAAGCAAAACACTGGCTTCAGCTGATCTTGCTTGTTGTGCCCTCCCTACCTACTCAAAACAGGATCTGCTCAATGTTAAAACATAGCCTACATTTAAGTGTACTAGTTTTAAAACATGGCTTTGTCACATAATAACCAGAAAACATCAACTGAGATAGGTGTATCAGACTTCTTTGTCTATAAATGGAAATGTCTTTGACTTCCAGAGAGATATGGGCTAAGTTCAAGTCCTCCCCAGTACCGCTTGCATCTAAGAGGATTACTGTGATGTTAATGCTGCCATTAAAATGGTCTCAGAGTACGAACTGTCAGTCATGGCCGACCTGTTGTTGTAGGAGCAGTGTGACATGCTGCCATTTCCTTGTCTTACGCTTCCTTTCCCCTTGTTTGCAGCATCCTATTATAGTTTTATTTCATGCTTTCTCTTCCTTTTTTCCTTCTGCTTTCACTTTGCCCTAATGCTTCCACGTGTGTCACTTTTTGTTTCTTTCTCCGGGTGTTTTCTTGCTGCCCCACTTTCTCTCGGCATCTCTCTCTCTCTAAAAGGCGATGTGTATTGTCAGATGCAGCAGCCGTAAAAACACCGATTTTACAGCACAGGAATTCAGCACGAAGAGTCACTGGGGGAAAAGGTGGGGAAGAGTGTACCATAACACTCACACAAGGCTGAAAAAAAAGCTGAAAACTTCCCATCACTGCTCTATGAAGGTCAAGTTAACATATTCAGAATAATTGTTTTGCTTGACTTTGGAAAATTCTAACAATAATAAAAAATAAAAAGAAACTGGGGGAATCTGAGAATTTTAATTGATAGCATGTTTGTTTTAAACGTTTTTTATTGAAATAACAATTAATTGATTCTCAGTATATTCAGCTCTATAGATCTGACTGTTTTTTGACTCCAAAATTTAAATATGTTCCTAAAGCATAGTTCAAACCCTTGATTCAATCACCTAAATGGACACATGATGTAAGTTTGTTATAAAGTGTTTAACCTGCTTCAGTTTAAAAAAAAAAATCTCCATTAAACTGACTGATAGAGTCGTTTTCTAAGACATTGCTGTGGAGTGAATCACAAAGTTGCATTTATTACTGCCATTATGGTCATTTGTTCATTTTAAATCAGTGTGGCGCAACCAACATCTGTGATTTTTCCATTCAGCCTTTACATTAATTTTTGTTCATTACCACTCTCACACACAGTTTCACGTCTAGCCTATGCTTAAACTCATCTACAGATGACCATATAAACATATGCATATTATATGCAGTAAAAAACGTGCTACAGTGATGAGTAAAAACAGTAGCTTTATGTTTGTATGTTTAAGCCTGCTATCATCATTTCTTTGGCGTGCTCCATTTTAGTTGGACTAATGTGAAAATAGCCTTTCTTTATTAAAAATACGGTAGCAGAGTTGGTGATTAGACGAGGACGACTGCAAGTTAAAGAGTTAACTTTTAGTCTCCTTGAACATGGGGGTAAAGAATGTTAAAAATCAAAAGGGAAAAACATTCATTTAAAGTGATATTTTGGTGTATTTGTAATAAAGAGATCTGCCTTGTGACAGTAGAATATAAATAATAATTTGCTACCATTTGACAGAACCTCTCAACTTTACTACTAGGACTAAAATCAATGAGCATTCCAGAAATGGTGATCTTCATACACTGTAGAAAACACAAAGAGAGTTGGTTGGAATGGATGATTGAGTGTAGATAGTACAGAACTTTGACAGTTGGAGTGAATGTCCTTTCTTTTGCTGTTTCATTAGCTTCAGTTTAATATTACTGTGTAATAGATAAGCAATATCTGATGAAGCATTTCCACATGGGATACCATCTACTGCGTGACATCCTGCTTCTTCTCTTCTGTTATTGCCATCATTGTTACATCCAGGAACTACTATTTGTTGTTCTGATACAATTAGAGTTATTGTTGTGGTGGAAGCTACGTCGATGGATTTGTTCTTGTAAATGTCACTTCATGACTGTTTCAACACATGAAGCTAGGCTTTGTATGGTATTATCATACTTGTTATATAAACTGAATTTTGTCTTTGGTTTTGTTCCTACTTATTAGCATCTTGACGTTCTGGCTCTCTGTTTTAAACATACACTATCATTCAAAATGTTTGGGGTCACTTAGAAATGTCCTTATTTTTGAAAGAGAGGCAATTTTTCAATGAAGATGGCATTAAATGAATCAGAAATACAGTCTAGACATTGTTAATATGGTAAATGACTATTCTAGCTGGAAACGGCTGATTGAAATAGGGGTACAGAGGCCCAGTTCCAACAACCTGCTGGATGTCCAGCTTGGATGGGTCAGTCAAGCTTTCATACACTACCATTCAAAAGTTTGGGGTCGCTAAGAAATGTCTTTATTTTGGAAAGAAAAGCATTTTTTTTCAATGAAGATAACATTAAATGAATCAGAAATACAGTGTAAACATTGTTAATGTGGTAAATGACTATTCCAGCTGGAAACAACTGATTTTTAATGGAATATCTCCATAGGGGTACAGAGGAACATTTCCAGCAACCATCACTCCTGTGTTCTAATGCTACATTGTGTTAGCTAATAGTGCTGAAAGGCTACTTGATGACTAGAAAACACGTGTGCAATTATGTTAGAACATGACTAAAGATGTGAATTTTCATGGAGAACATGAAATTGTCTGGGTGTACCCAAACTTTTGAACACTTGTATATTTGCTAATGTAGTATATTTTCAAGAGACAGGGTTGTGTGAAACCTTGTCAACAAACAACAACTTTAACTCATCACGTTTGGTGTTGTCAGCTGCTTCTTCAGGTAAACCAATGTTGGGTTTCCTGTACATAGGAATCTGCAGGAACAAAGGGAGGTCAAAATGATTTCTTTCAGAAGAAGAGTCCTCTCAGGAAGCCATTCAGACAGAATCTATGGCAGCTTATGTTGGGTGAACTGATGTGATCCTCAAATATTCTTGAGCTAAGAGTGGTCAAGAGACTTAGACTCATGTTTCCTAGAGAATACTGAATACTTGACCATTTGTCGGTGTGTGAACTTGTATTTTTTCTGGGTGTACAATGAAGAGGAAGGTCTGTGTGCTGTTTGCATATTTACCTTTACTTTCTGCCACTTTGTGTTTTCAAGGTCTGGTTTTGAACTGTTAGCAAGAATTCCTGTCAAAAATGATTTTCTTTTCTTTTGTTCCACAAAAGGGTAAACCTCTTGTGCCAGTTTATCTCCTTAAACATTCAGCCCCCTTTCAGTAATTTGGCACTTAACTGTAAACATCTGGAGTGAAACAGCAGAGGCATGGTTTGTAGTATAAAACTAAAACCATCCCACTGGAGATACTCCACCTTCAAAACACCTAATCTCTGTCACTCCCTATCTTTCTTTTCCGTTTTTTTTTCTTTTTTTCCTATCATTTTGCCTGGTGTGGGTCATTGAGCAAAGAGGGGCACTCTCCACCTACATGCCCCACAAAGGCAACCCATGGCTGGGGAAAGAGGCCCTCCTCACTCCCCTCTTCTTGTTTGGAGTCCAGAGGTGGAATGAGTTTTCACGCTTCAAGAAACACGAGTCTTAACTCTTCTACTGACCTCTTTCACTATGTCGATGAGTCTTTTACTTTTTCCAGCATCTATTCTGTCCTCTCTTTTCTTTTTTCTCTTCTAAATCTCTCACTCCTGCCCTCTCTGCCTTTTCCTTTGTCTTTCTGTCTGCCTCAGCCTCTTGCTGTGTCTCCGCTCGAGGCCGTGTTGCTCTCGCTCCACCTCGTCTAAACTCCGCTGACCATTGTTGCTGCTTCTGAAACTTTTAATTGACTTCCTGTGTCATCTCCTGTTCTTTCTGTAACCTCTTTTCTTCTCTTCTTGTTCAATTTTCCATCAACAGTGATGGAGTTTAACACAAACCCTGACCTGAGCTTTAGTTGCTCGTCCTTTCTTATCTTGTTCAATTTATTTATTTTTACCATTGGTCCTTTCAACATCATTCTTTTTCATGTTGTGAGCTTTTGACAAAACGTTTAGCATTCAGGGTCTTCTGGTATGTAACTCAACCACTGTTGTATGTTTGCGTTCATTAACATTTTTACTTGACTGTTTTCCTCTATATTTCACTTTATTACTCATACAGTCTACACTTTTAGCATTGCCATAATAAACCTCATGCTTACACTGAAAATGGAGTCATTCAGGAGCTACTGTGACAAAGAAAAAGTAAAACCCTGGGGGAAAAAAACACTATCAAAAACAATATAACAGCAAAACTTTTTTTAAAGTTCTCGGTTTTATTTTTTAATGCTTATTGATCAGAAATGAAAACAGTAAATAAGACCTAGTTTGCCTGAAAGCCTAGATGTTGTCTATTATTCAGTTTCGTGCCAGCATTTAACAATGCAAATGCAAATCAAATTACTTTATTACTTGTACATGCACTCTATGTGAATGTACATAGAATAAACTCAAGAAGCAGATGACAACACTAAACATGATGAGTTAAAGTTGTTGTTTATTGACAAGGTTTTATACAGCAACCCTGTCTCTTGAAAATATATTACATTAGCAAATACACCACCGTTCAAAAGTTTGGGGTCACCCAGACAATTTCATGTTATACATGAAAACTCACTTTTATTCATGTGCTGACATACACACGTGGACAAAATTGTTGGTACCCCTCAGTTAAAGAAGGAAAAACCCACAATTCTCACTGAAATCACTTGAAACTCACAAAAGTAACAATAAATAAAAATTTATTGAAAATTAAATAATCAAAAACAGCCATCACTTTTGAATTGTTGATTAACATAATTATTTAAAAAAACAAACTAATGAAACAGGCCTGGACAAAAATGATGGTACCTCTATAAAAGATTGAAAACTATTTGACCAGAGTGACATGATTAACTCAGGTGTGTCATTTAATTGACATCACAGGTGTTTCCAAACTCATAATCAGTCAGTCTGCCTATTTAAAGGGAGACAAGTAGTCACCCTGCTGTTTGGTGAAAAGGTGTGTACCACACTGAACATGGACAACAGAAAGCGAAGGAGAGAATTGTCCCAGGACATCCGAAAAAAAATGATAGACAAACATCTTAAAGGTAAAGGCTATAAGACCATCTCTAAACAGCTTGAAGTTCCTGTGACAACAGTGGCTCATATTATTCAGAAGTTCAAGACCCACGGGACAGTAGCCAACCTCCCTGGACGTGGCCGCAAGAGGAAAATTGATGACAAATTGAAGAGACGGATCGTTGGAATTGTATCCAAAGAGCCCAGAGCAACCTCCAAAGAAATTAAAGGTGAACTCCAAGGCCAAGGTACATCAGTGTCAGATCGCACCATTCGTCGTTGTTTGAGCCAAAGTGGACTTCATGGGAGACGACCAAGGAGGACACCACTGCTGAAAAAAACTCATAAAAAAGCCAGACTGGAATTTGCAAAAATGCATGTTGACAAGCCACAAAGCTTCTGGGAAAATGTCCTTTGGACAGATGAGACCAAACTGGAGCTTTTTGGTAAGGCACATCAACTCTATGTTCATAGACTCAAAAACCAAGCATACGAAGAAAAGAACACTGTCCCTACGGTGAAACATGGAGGAGGCTCAGTAATGTTTTGGGGCTGCTTTGCTGCATCTGGCACAGGGTGTCTTGAAAGTGTGCAAGGTACGATGAAATCTGAAGACTATCAAGGCATTCTGGAGAGAAATGTGCTGCCTAGTGTCAGAAAGCTTGGTCTCAGTCGCAGGTCATGGGTCTTCCAACAGGACAACCATCCAAAACACACAGCCAAAAACACCCAAGAATGGCTGAGAGAAAAGCGTTGGACTATTCTAAAGTGGCCTTCTATGAGCCCAGATCTGAATCCCATTGAACATATGTGGAAGGAGCTGAAACATGCCATTTGGAGAAGACACCCATCAAACCTGAGACAACTGGAGCTGTTTGCTCATGAGGAGTGGGCCAAAATACCTGTTGACAGCTGCAGAACGCTCATTGACAAATACAGAAATCGTTTAATTGCAGTGATTGCCTCAAAAGGTTGTGCAACAAAATATTAAGTTATGGGTACCATCATTTTTGTCCAGCCCTATTTCATTAGTTTGTTTTTTTAAATAATTATGTTAATCAACAATTCAAAAGTGATGGCTGATTTTGATTATTTAATTTTCAATAAATTTTTATTTATTGTTACTTTTGTGAGTTTCAAGTGATTTCAGTGAGAATTGTGGGTTTTTCCTTCTTTAACTGAGGGGTACCAACAATTTTGTCCACGTGTGTAATTACGAAAGAGTTTTGTAATCATCAAGTAGCCTTTCAGCACCATCAGCTAACACAATGTAGCATTAGAACACAGGAGTGATGGTTGCTGGAAATGTTCCTCTGTACCCCTATGGAGATATTCCATTAAACATCAGCTGTTTCCAGCTAGAACAGTCATTTAGCACATTGACAATGTCTAGAATGGATTCATGATTCATTTAATGTTATCTTCATTGAAAAAAAATACTTCTCTTTCAAAAAGAAGGACATTTCTAAGTAAGTAACTTTTGAATGATTGTGTATGAAAGCTTGACTGACCCATCCAAGCGTGTGTATCCAAGTATTCCAGCTTCCCACAATCCAAAAACATGCTGAGGTTAACTGGTAACTCTAAGTTGTCCGTAGGTGTGAATGTGAGTGTGATTGTTTGTCTCTATATGTAGCCCTGTGACAGACTGCTGACATGTCCAGAGTGTCTCCTGACTTCACCCTAAGTCAGCTGGGATAGGCTCCAGCCCCATGCAACCCTATTGAAGATTAAGCGGAGGATAGATAGTGGATGGATGGATGGATGGATGGATGGATAGACGGATGGACGGATGAACGGATGGATGGATGGATGGATAGACGGATGGACGGATGGACGGATGGATGGATACTACAAGACAAATGATAAGCTGACGGGTTTAGTGAAAAGTCGTCTTCCTAAAATGTAAATGAATGTCTGAATATCACAGAATAACAGAATCTGCTTGCCTCATTTCTCAGTAATGTCAGCAACGTTGAGCTGTCTGAACTCCTGCATGATGTGACGATGCTAATAGAGCTTCTTGTCATGTCGAGAATGTTTGATTTTGTTCGTCTTAAACTGTTTCATAAATGTTCATCAGGGTTGAGGTCATGTGTATGTCGGGATAAGTGCATGACCGTCCACACTTTATGGTCTGTAAAATCCGAAGTGGATTATGTCTCTGAAGAATGGAGTCCTGCTGTTTCCACCAGCAAGTTTCACGGTGGCTTTGATCACTGTGCTATCATGTGGTCTAATGCACATCCACTAATTAAATATGAATATGGTTAGTCCACAAAATATAAACAGCAACAACCAAAAATGAAGCATTGCTTTGTAGTAGCCAATAAAATCTGTTAATAAAACTGCTTTCTTTCTGAGTAAGAAATAAAACATCCTGGAACCTCTGAAAAGGCTAAGATATATTTTGTGCTATGCTTTATAACAGCATGTGAGAGATTGGTGTAAGGTAGTGATGCAGAGAGAATGAATGCCGTGCAAGAATGGAGTGTGCGATCGACATATAGACATAACATGGATGGAGACAGAGCATCATAGTGAAGCTTGTAATCACTCTGCCTTTGACAAATAACTTCTTCCCCCAATGACACCTCACCTCACTGCTTCACTGAGATGCCAATTTATTGCACACGCAGCAGTCCATCACACTGATGGAGAACGCTTTATGTGTGTTTGAACGTCTCAGTCACACACTCGCTTTCAGGGGTAAAATCATGCCTGAGGGTTTGCGTATTTGCTACAACCTATCTGTCCTGCCATACTGTACCTACAGTGTGGAGACCATGTGCTCACCCAGAGAAGCAACTGTAACTGAATGTTTTCTCTCATCTTTTTTTGTCAGCTCATTTTACAGTTTGTTTCTTCACTTGACAGTTAAAGTCTACGTCTAAATCCCTTTGAGAGATAATTAAACAGTGAGAACGGTATGCATCTGAACTTGGCACTGTTGAGTTGTGTTGAGCCTACCACCAAAGGTCAAACAAGCCCAGAACATTATAGTTAGACAATCATCTGGTGTTTGGACAATGTTTATCCCATTGGGACATGACTGACATGCTTTAAAAATAAATCTTGATTTCAGAAAAAAAGTCAGTCAACAAACGTTTTAAGGCATTTTCCACAAGCTCAGCAGCATCAGAAAGGCTGTGAATTGTAGCTGTCAATGTACATCCAGCAGTGCTTCCTTCATATGCGGGATGACAGGTTTGACAGCTGGTTGACTCAGGCACACTGATTTGTTTCAGGAGCTGATGCAGAAGGCTGCCGCATCTCCACAACACTGATTGTGCGTGGACTTTTTAGTTTTGTTGGAATTGAAGTGAAAACTTCATTTTGCCAAATACCTAGTGGAATTTGTACAAAATGAATTTTGTTTGAAGTGAAACACCTCTGTTTGTCATGATTGTACTGTATGTGAGCATTGTACCTACTCCAGTCAAAATAAGGTGCATGGTTATAGAGTGCTTAAAAGTTTAACCTCTGAGACTAAAATTTGCATATGCATTTGAAAATGTAAATCATTTAAAAGATAAAAACAAAACATCTGTTCATGTGACAAACATATGTTACAAACCGGCCTTGCTTTCATGGTGCTTTTTTAACCTCGGGCTCCACAGCATCCTTTTTTTCGGATTTACACACACATTCACAAACCAGTGGTGGAAGAGCTGCCATGTAAGGCGCTAACCTGCCATTAGAACAACCCATGTCCACAAGAACTTTGAGAGGACAGACAAATGGTGCTTCTTTCCTTCTCCCAATCAGCATTTGACTTCCCTGGGTTTAACCAAGCACCAGCATTAAGACCCATTGAGATGTATTTCAGCACTGCTCAGAAGCAGATGGAGTATCTGAGTTCTACTCAGATAGCCTCATCTGCACCCATCAGTTTTTCACACTACACTGTATAGAGAAGATGAATTTCACACAATAAAACTGGTCTTCCTCAACAAACAATTTCATCTCTTTTCACACCACTGATCTGTTCGGTGTCTTCACTGATTTGCATACCTTTATCTGTCTGTCTCAGGGTCTGTTGGTCTCTCTTTCTCTTCACTGCAGATCTGTCTAGCTCTGATATTTTACTGGATCATTTTTCCCCACTGAAATACCAGTATGTATTTGAAAGCAACCGATTAGTGTGTTTAGATGTGTGTTTAAGATTCTTTAGCAGCCTTTATAAATTGAAACTTGTAATAGATGGTTGTCTGCCTTAATTTTTTGCTTTCCAGTGAAAACTTAGAAATTCACAGCTTCATCCCTCATGTTTATTTCAGAACATGAAGAAAGTAATTTGAATTCAGCTTATTGACAGTTTTGTCCTGTAGCTTTTGGGGTCCATCTATGTCAGTGACAGTAGAATTGGACCCCTGATGATCTCTTTCTGTTTTAATTGCACTTAGATTACATTGTGAGCTGCAGAAAAAGGAGAAATTTGGCAAATGAACATGATTAACTAATTTCTCCCTTTTCTGTAGGTGAGCTCAGAGGATGGACCATTCCAGATAGCAAACTATGGGTGAATTAATGTTGAATCTATGTTGATACCTAACGTCGAAATTATACAGAAAGCGCAAGGTTGATAAAATGTTGAGTCAACGTTTGCTTACATAGATTACATGTTTGCAAACATAGATTCAACATTAATTAAACATTGGCCTGTCAAACATTTTAATGAAACCAAAATACAACGTAGATTCAATGGCATCTTTTAAACACAAACTTCAATGTTGACAAAATGTTGTTGAATCAACGTTGATCCAACCATCAGTCTTCAACCGTAACCACAATTCAACCTTCTTAACCCTAATTCAACATTGATTTAACATCTTTTGCTATCTGGGTGAAGTGTGATTTATGGTTGAAAAGCAAACGTTGACTCAACATTTTATCAACCTTGCGCTTTCTGTATAATTTCGACATTAGGTCTCAACATAGATTCAACATTGATTCACCATAGTTTGCTATCTGGGATAGGATCTCTGAATGCATGAATCACATAACTTTCACATTTGACTGATGCAGCTCTGGCAGGGGCATTTTTGATTTGGTACTACAATGATTTTATCCACAACGTTCTTCAATTTCTCCCCCAGATATCAGACAGAGAATGATTCCAGCAAACAGTAATTTCTGTCCCCACACGTTATCAATAACTACATTGGCTGCCATATGCATAATGTCTATGGAAAACATGGCTGCTTTCAGAGGACTATCTTGGATACAATTCACACAAGACTTTTTCCCAGCCAGGTTTTTGTCACTCCTTACTATCTGATTTAGGAAAATCTTAAAATAACAGCTGTGTCAACCCTATTTTTATCTTAAAGTTTTTTGAAGTACGAGTTAATTTAGCAGAACATTTCTGTCAGCTGAAGAAAACGCACAAACCATAAATACTATCTCTATTCTCTGGCAGTACAAAGAACAATCTGGCTTAATGGACGTCAGTGGACTGTGTGTTGTTGGTTGGTGTACTCAAAATGCATGTCAAAGTAACAGCATCATCAAAAGACAGACATGTTTACCACACAGAGAAACTGCCGTAGCATCAACAGACATATACGGAAAAATAGTCGTCACTGTCAGTGTCCAGGCTGAACTCATGACTCCTGTCTTTTTTCTGAAATCTGGCTGAGACTGCTCTTTGAGAGGCATCATGTGTCAGCTGGATGTCACTTGATGGGGCATCACAGCTGTCCCTGCAGGCTGCAGTTCTTCAGTGGGATTTCAGTTAAAGTACCTGGGACTGCACATAATGTTGCCATTTTCATTAGTTATAATTAGGTTGTCTTTCCTTCCATGAAGACTGCTCACAGACTTGACTGGGTAGGGAACTAACAGCATGATTTGTACCTCTTGCCTGCTATATCATCATGATGACTTTACCACCACAGAACACTTTTCCACCAACCAGTCATCGTGGACCAAGTGAAACAACAGCATGCATAGCAGTTAGCAATGTTTAGTAAAAGTTGCTCTCAGACACTCTTAGATACTTTAAAGAACGTAAACGAGGATTTTTGTTTAGTTTAGGTTCTATCTCTGTATGGATTAATGCAGTTTTTTCACTGTTTTTTTTCCTGTTCTTTAAACATTAAAAGTACTTGTAAAATATCACAAGTTGGAGTGAGGTCTTATTTGGTGTGTCTGAAAGGCGTGTTATTCTAAAAATTGCCTAAGTTAAATTACTTATTATGACAAGAAACTGTACAATCTTTGGGAAAGACAGCAAAACCAAAACCAAAATGTTGCTGTATGTATATTTTCAACCCAGCAGATTTTGTCATATTTTTAAAAAATAATTTATAAATTTATGCTAGAACCTAAATACATGATTGTTTTTTGTCAAAGACATGTGTCTCAAAAACTCAGAGTTCTCAAAATCAATAGAAACTCACTAAAGCCATGATTTACATGGTCTTTACAAGTTCATGTAAACGCTGGTGCACGGCTATATATTTTTATCAGTGTATGTCTGTTATTCAGACTGACGAATCCCTCAGCTTATTACCATTCACTGGGAATTTTTATTAGCCAAGCATAACCCAGAATAATGTGTGAGTGTGTGTGTGTGTGTGTGTGTGTGTGTGTGTGTGTGTGTGTGTGTGTGTGTGTGTGTGTGTGTGTGTGTGTGTGTGTGTGTGTTTCATTTCAGCATCTGAGTGTGTAGACGGTGTTTAGGTTTACATTTGCAGTGATGGCACACAGATGTAGCCGTGGTAATGATGCCTGAACACTCATCCAGAAATCCTGACTTTGTGTGTGTGGTGTTCAGCATTTAGCCTTGAAGGTTTGCATAAGTGGAACAATTACTAATCCGACAAAACAGCATATGGAGAGAGAAAGAAAGTAGGGTGTGGGGAGATGAGCACCGCCTCTACAACCAAAAAGCCCTCCCTCGTCTATCTCCTGCACATATCCCTTGTCTTCTCTCTTTGCTTTCTGTTTTCTCCGGTGAGGGCAGTGGGGAAGGAATAACAGCAGGGCTGGGAAATGGAGATGTGATGTTCTTTATGCAAATCAAATACCAGCATTGCCATTCATTTCCTTCAGAGCACCCTGAGGATAGAAAAAGGAGCTGAAAAGCAGTGGGGAAAAAATAGCAGGGAAAAGTTGAGGCCAGGTCAGCTTTGAGCAAATATTTTCACAAAAACGAAGCAGTGTTTTGTGAAGGCCAGTCACTGATCAGTATTCAGTCTGGCTGAGCGGAGTGCAGCATTGAGTTACAGTTCTCACCAGCCTTGACCGGCCCATACACTGCAGTGAAATTTACATAGTGGTTAACATCTGAGTCCTCAGTCGATGAATGCCGAGTTTGACTGTGACTAATGATGTTTAACATGAACAAAACATCTGAACCTGACTGCATTAAGACTCAAAGTTGATCAGCCAGGAGTGTTGGCCAGCAGGAATATTTACATGATTATCATTTAATTTCTTCATTAACGTGTTCCATTTTATTTGCATCTTGTCAGATACTGACTGCAACAGGAAGTATGTGATACTGAACACTTAAATATGTTAGTGGTTGTTTGCTGTGGCTTAGCTGGACTCAGCTGGGATTTGACAGAAAGCGGAAAAAAAAGGGGAGAAGTAGCATGTATTCACTTTTAGATCAATCACTCAAACATGTGCAATAGCGTCACATATTGAGCCATAAAAGGTCATGCCAAGATACACAAAATCTCATTCATATCCTATACAAATGTGCATAACAGACTTTTTTAAACCTTTGCTTTAAGTTCATTGCCACTTTAGCCTGGAGGCTGATAAATTATCTGACTCTAAGAGTAACGTGTATCATCTCAACAGGTTGAACTGCTTGAGACATCTTAGATTTCTTCCAAATAATACATTACATTATATTTGATAAAAGTAAAAGAATGTCATCATCGCCTTTCTGTGTTCTGTCTCTCTGAGAAATTTTCTTTTCAGATGAAACAGACGTATTTCATTTTTTGTCCACATTTTTAACTATGGCACTAGAAAAAGTTAATAGACATGACAAAATAAGTCACTTTTGTTAGCCACAGTTCAAATGTTCACTTTGGTTGGAAGATGATGAATTGTCATCTAAAGTGGAACATTGAGGAATTTTCCCAAAACTGTGGAGATATTTAGTAATAGTGGTGCCACAGATCATCGTTGATCCGTGATACTTACGGATCACTCGGTTTGGAACGCACGTGGTCCGCGGATCGGTTGATGAAAAAAAGTTGTACGTGGTCACGTGGAGAGCGCATGTTTAATCCACACTAGTTGAATGCAGCAGTAGTAATGGCTAGCGGAGGAGCAGAGGAACTTTAAAAACTATCTGCGTCATTTAAGTCGCCGGTATAGGAGCATTTTGGCTTCCCTGTAAAATACAGTGATGATGGAAGGAAGGAGGTGGACAAAACAAATGGTGTGTAGGCACTGTGGCACGAGAAAGTCATATGAGAGTGGAAATACATCGAGCATGACCACCCATATGAAGCAACATCACCTGTATGTGCCAGTGACAGGAGCCAAGACGAAGGCTGCTCAACAACTGATTTTCACTGCAGCATTTAAATGGCCTCTTGCTGCAGAATTCAACTGGGCTAAAGCTACTACAAAAGCTGTTGGGGTGTTTATAGCTGCAGACATGAGGCCATATTCAGTGGTGCAAACATGAGGTTTAAACATGCTGAATGTACTTGAACCACGTTAGGAGATCCCATCACGCACCCACTTCAGTGAGAAGATTGTCTTTTTTTTTCTTTGCTGATCAGAAAATCGATCTGATCTGTGACTCAAAACCGTGATATGATCCAAACCGTGAGTTTTTTGATCCGTTGCACCCCTATTTAGTAATGGGGAAATGTATATCTTTAAGTACCGAACACACAAATACTGTAGTTGTGGCCGGCTATCAATTGAAACCAACCACAGCTACAGTATTTGTCTGAGACAGACTCTTCCAGACTCTACTTTTTTCTTTTATCATTTTTTCACCCAGAACTCTTAGCAGATTTTGAAATTGTTGTAACTCTTAGACAAGTTGAAAAGCTAAATTTCAACAAAATGCCAGTACTCTTATAAGTATCATTCTCTTCTTTTGTCATCAGAGCAACCTCCCAATCATCACGGCTCCACCTTGCCTCCTGTACCCCCTCCTCACCGCCAGCAGCCCTCAGTAACGGCTCTCAACCAGGCCCTAGGCTCCACACACCACGCTGGCCAGTCCCTGAATTCAACGCGGCAGCTAACCCCTCCCACTGGAAGCCCGGCCCCCGTGGCCGGCCAATCACCAGCAGAGCTGCAGACCACGCCCCCCGAGAGCGTCCCGCTGCAAGACAGCTGGGTGCTGGGTAGCAATGTGCCTCTGGAAACAAGGTAAATGGGCTTTATCTAAATCAATCTGTTTATTGGAGTTTTCGTCCAATTAGTTCCACAGCACAAAGGCATTTGACACTAAAGAGCTGTAGCTGTAGCCACCACTGTCAGTGTCACTAATTGTTGTGACAGTGGTGATGTGAAAGTGTTCCCTGTGCCATTCTGCAGCATTAACACCAATGTCCTCAAGCAGCATACTTAACTACATCTTCAATGTCCCTCTCTACAAAGATGAAGAACCTTTTTAGCCAAACAATCAACTAACTGCATGTAATCTTTAACAATTTGAGAAAACACAGTCAATTCTATGTTAAAATCATTGTTTTTAGCTGACATTAGAATGTGTGTGTATTGTGAGTGTGTGTCTATATGTGTGGTTTAATTAATGCTGGCCTCCATGGTGAGTATTAAATACATTAGTATGGAGGAGGTAGGTTGACTATAATTCTAGATGTACACTAAATCACTTCTTAGGTTTTCCAAACCTTAGGAGTACTAATAGCAGTTGTCCTTTCAAAGCGCTACAGAGCATCCCGAGGTCAGTGCATGTTTCTTTTCAGCTGTGACACAGGTTTTATTGGATAATTTGAACCTTAAATCCCTAGCCACTGAACAATTTGTAGCTTTCCCTTTTTGTCTTTGTGGAACACTAATGCCCCGCAATTCTCTGATATTTTAAAAATCCCTTTTCTCTCCAACAGAGCGGAACATCATGCTGTTGACTATATAAAGGCCAATTGTTCCTTTGCTGTACGCGCACACCCACATACACAATTTACGGGTGCAACTTTGACCTTTACCAGACAATATGCCTGCTACCTATTTCATTCCCTCTTCCTCTTTCTGTCCTCCCCTCCTTAAAGCCTTTTAGTCGGAATAAAAGAAGAATGACAGATTGATAGACAGAAAGATGTCTGTCTTTGTAACTCCTAACATTTGGGCTGTGTTTGTGTGTTTATATGTGTGTGTTTGGCAAAATCTGTGGAGTTTTCAGCTAGCCAAACTTTGAACCCTGGTACAGTTTTGTATTCTCATGAAGGCCTAGTATTCACTCACATATGAGTACAGAATTTTAACCTTGTATTTTCGCTGTGATGGAGAATTTGTGGCCAGTCCTTTCTTCCTTTGTTCTTTTTCTGTCTCTCTCTGTTGTGTCTCGTTCCTTTGAATTTTGACTTGAAAAAATGGGGTGGTGATAGATTGATAGGTGGGCACAGCCTTTGACGGCGATTTTTAAAACCACGTTCATTTTGACTGCATGTGTGTGTGTAGGAGATTGTTTGAACCTTTAGGGAAGTCAAGCGTGACAAGCTGATACTTGCGTGCACAGTCATGTATTCATGGCTTCAGAAGACATCACATTGGCTTACATTCATTTCCTGGAGTCTATTTTAATGTTAACCCTCAGCTACTTGTCTAATCCTAACCTAAACCTAACCTTGCTCTATGACATGTTATCCCCTTAAAATGTAGTGATGTACGTTGTAGATGCTTTTTGTCCCCATAAGCAAACATGGCCCCATAATGTGACTGTGTGTGTACACAGATTTATGTTCCCACAATGTGAGTAATGGTTAGACCACACACACAGCATTCAGAACATCATCTTTATAAAATGAGCCCACCCCCAGTGAAAAAGGCAGGCTCTGTCTGAGTGTGGCATGTATGAGGGTGTGCACAAGAAATACTAAGTCTTGCTCCTACACACATTCAGACAGACTTGGAGATGAAACAAGTTGTGAGGCCTTCAGGAGATGGAGTAAGAAAAAACTATGAGCTTGCGGGATGGAGCTGAAAAACAAATTCTGTGTGACCTGGAGGCTCTACCTTCATGGCAAATCAAACACATCCATCCTCTGCTGGATGCTGCAGTCAGCACTCCTTTTTTGTCCCACAGTCAGGGAAATTCAACATCTTAAAACATCTTACTCAAGAAAGTTTATAAATAATGCTAATGAATGACATGTTAATCATATTGTACAATGACATAAATGTCACAATATGCTACACTACCATAATAAAATACACCACAGCAAGGCAAAACATGAGACTGTCATCTGAGGAGAAATGGTGTCAGCAAATCCCGAAAAGGAATTAGGATGTTCTCCTGTTTGGAGCACAGCAGGTTGTGGTGTTATTTCAGTTCATATAAAGTCCGCAGAGTGAGGGAATCAGGGTTTCTGTAACACAATTGATCACAGTTTGTATTTTATTTCCTACCAGTCCTTCACAGTGGAGTCATTTTAACCAAAACCACTATCTCTTACTGTGCCTAAACAAGTCGGCTTTGGGCCAAAACCGAATCAAATATTTGTCATAATAGTGTAAAACTGTTTTGAAATTACAGTCACTGGGAATGTGTTGTTATATATGGGTTGAAACTAAATTCTCAACTAAATTTTATTATTTAGTTTGAAGGCCGTGTTGTTCTTTTCCGTGGATCTAAATACTGAAGTGATCTGCGTTCTTTCTGCCTGCACTGACCCTGTACCACCAGACAGAGTGACTCACAAAAGCAGCAGAATAAAATAAAATCCTCATCCTGATTTGTGTATGGTTGAGCTTGGAGGGTTTCCCTGGACTTGCCTGTTATGTGAATCTTTTAGAGGTTTGTACCTGACTTGTTTAAAATTCCACTCATATTGTATATCATATTTCTGTTGCATACCGATAAAGACGTCTCAATGAGCCACATGTGCTTTAAATTTCACATTTTTAAATCTACACTAAAGACAACTGTTCTCATGTGTCTTTGATTGGTATATTCGTTGTTACACTGTGTAACAATGCAGTGCTAGTCTTCATAACAATACGTTGGGTCAACTGTTTGTCTATTTGAATTTGAGTTGATATTTTTGTTGTTGTATTTTATTATTATTAACATTTTATAATGACTGATTTTAATCCAGTAATCATTTATCCAGATATAATAATGATTAATAGAGAGCACAAGATGTTGCGAAATTAAACAAAAAAAGACGAGAAGGATTTTAAATATTCTTCGTATCACAACATTGTCACGAGTCAGTGCAGTTAGAAGCCAAATGCAGAGATACACGGACAGATGATGGTCTGTTGCTGCTCTGTGACCAGTGACAGGTCAGTTTGAATGTGTTTTCAAGATCTTCCACTTTTTATTCCCATATTATGCCTCTTCTCAGTCAACTTTCATCAGCAATTTGGCCCAAAACTTCAACTTTTCAACTTCAAACCTGGGTCAGCCTTTCAAGTACAAACCACCAGATCACTTTGAAAAGAGCAGAAACCAGAATTTCATCAGCAACTTACACTCTTGACACTTCAGTCAGTGTTGTTCTTTTATTTAAGTCTTTGACCTTTTTAAAGAAGAAAAAAATATTTTCCCCAAGACACTTTTACAGCTTTGTCTGTCTCCCTTCTTAATATGACAAAGAACACGAGCAATATCAGTATTAATACCACATAACCACACATACACTCACATCTATCTATCTATTATATATTTATATATACACACACACACACACACACACACACACACACAAGGCCGTATATAGTAGAGAGGGAGAGAGCGCAGTATCATATAGACTACATGGCTAATCTTTGCAGACAAAACACTCACCAGCTGCTACATACCATTTCCCTATAAACTGTTCTGTCTGACCTTTCTACACACACACACACACACACACACACACACACACACACACACACACACACACACACACACACACACACACACACACACACACACACACACACACACACACACACACACACACACACACACACATACCCTGGCTCCAGGTGCATGTGTCTCTTTGTGCACATATTTACAAATTCTGTTTTCTCATTATTATTTACAGCCTAAAGAATTGATTTTTGGAGATTTCAAAAATAATTGTGCAGGTATTGATTTGTCTAGAGTTGTAAAAGCTATAACTGACATAATACATAACGCCTTACCCACCACAACCAACTGACTATTCCTAACTTCAGCTTAGTTAACTCCTAAATAGCCCTCCGAAATTTTGAGGCAAAATGCCCTCAGATGCAGAATTTCCTAACTTTTATGATTTTGTATGAAAATTCAAGCTTGAAACCATAGAAAGACAATAATAATCACACACACAACTCTGGGACAGAAGGTTTTCCAGACTAAATGCCAAATACATCTGCCATATTCAGAGATTTCTTTTCTGCCCTGTTCACCATTTTTCCTCTCCTCCCGCTTTTTCTGATTCCCTGCTACCTCTGCTTTCTTCTCCTTGCTCTTTTTCTTTTTGTCCTTGTCCACCTATCTGCTCATGCTTACCTTTCCTTTCTCTACTGCCTCATTCTGTAATTAATTACTGCACTTCCCATGTGTCCAGTGTTTGCAGATTTAATGGTAACATTGAATGAGGCGAGGTTGTTCTTCTGCCATCTTCTTCACATATGTAATGTTGAATGATAAATGACTCAGTGCTATTATTGGGTTTCATACTCCCTTCAGTAAAAGTAGACATTTGTTTTCCTTTTTGATCTATTGCTGATTTATACTTGTCATAGCTTTACTAAAGGCCCAGATTACAAGGAGCACTGCTCCTTACATAAAGAAACAGAAAAAGCTAAGAGCACCTCAAATCCATCTTTGCTCTTCATTATAATGAGTCACCCTGCCATAAGAGCTGCCTAAAATGAGTAATGCTGAGATTAGTGGGCTTAGAATGGGTTTAACCCAGGTTTTCAGTCTGAGAATTGTAGCTCTCTCTGTTGTAAACTGGATCACCATGGTAACTAATGGCAGCTTTTCAGGAGGCTGAGTACCTGTGCCATGCTGTGGGTAAGCATGATCAGAACAGGTGCCTCAGGCACGTCATCAACAGGGCTTTTTCATGCATTTATTTATTTTACTTTATCCCAAAAGTCAAGAATTGATAATGAAACAGAGCAACAAAACAGGCATAAATAAATATATATATATATATATATATATATATATATATATATATATATGTATATGTATATATATATATATATATATATATATATATATATATATGTCTGGTCATTTTTTTATATAAATGTTCACAAACATCCATCCATCCATCCATTCACTATACACCACTTTATCCTCATTAGGGTTGCGGGGGTGCTGGAGCCTAGCTCAGCTGGCTCGGTTGAAGGCACGGGACACCTTGGACAGGTCACCAGTGTGTCACAGGGCTACATATACAGACACACAATCACACACACATTCACACCTATGGACAATTTAGAGTGATCAATTAACCTCAGCATGTTTTTGGACTGTGGGAGGAAGCCGGAGTACCCGGAGAAAACCCACGCATGCACAGGGAGAACAAGCAAACTCCATGCAGAAAGATCCCAGGCCCAGCCCAGGATTTGAACCAGGGATCTTCTTGCTGCAAGGCGAAAGTGCTAACCACTATCTACTGTGCAGCCGTGTTCACAAACAATTGTATACATTCTTCCGATGGAAGTTCAATTCAATTCATGCTTACAGAATTGCTATCACACCCCAATACACAATTCCCCACTGTGCTCCACATCCCTCAAACCCATTAACATGTTGTGGGTGAATCTGAGATGATGCTTTCTTGTGAGAATACAGGAAAATATGGATATTTTAGGGAAATAGTAAATATATTCAGTATGACTTTCTGTTTCTCTACAGACAATAAATAAAAATGTGTGTTTACCACATTCTTCGAGAGGACAGGGATTGAGCTGCCCAGATTGTTGCTATGCAAATGATATACTTTCAAAGTTGATAGAAGACAGTGCTTCAGGAGAAAATAGCAAGTAAATGTATTTTTTCAATTTGCTTGAAATGTCAAACATAGACACATATTTTATTCTGTTTCAGCTCCATTTTATGTTTCAACTTGTATTTGTAACCACGGTTGACATTGTGAGCGTCAGTAATTACAACTGCAGGTACAAGCACAGAGATTAAAAGTATAGTGGTGCATTATGAGCATTTATTGGATTCCTTGGATGTGAAAGGGGAGATGAGGTGAGATCTGACAGGACAGTGTGAATGTCCTCATTTAGAGGTGATAATCCCACTATTGACACACACGCTCTCTCAAAGAAAGGCTGTCCCTCAGACAGTCACACACTCAGTCACTTACTCAGATTCATGTGCACACAGTTGTTCGTCAAGGGACACAACTGGTCACTGAATAGAGCAGATGCTGATGTCAGTCACACACAGCTCCCCATGTGGGTTCTAAAACAAAGATTTACTGTGAAAAAAAATGTCATTTTGAGCAGTTCTCCTAAAGATTTAATGCATATATGCAAAGCTCAAATTTATCTACCTCATGCCCTTAGGCTTGGATTTTAAAGATGAACAAAGGCCAACTCTCAGGTGGGAACGTACTCTTGCCAACAAAGTAGCACTTAAATATTAAAAATTACCTCGTCACAGCTTTTTTTTAAATTGCCTTTGGCCACCACTTTGTGTCCCTCAGTCACTACCAGACTTTTGGGTCAGACTTACACCGATCAGGCTTAACATTATGGCCTAATATTGTGTTGGTCTCCTTTGTGCTGCTACAACTCCTCTCACCCAGTGGGGCATGGAAACACGACCTTTGGGGATTTCCTGTGGCACCGAGATGGTGGTAGTGAATTCTGAGGTGTCCTGGGGTGCAGCCTTGCAAAGGTGGGATCTAGGTGGGAGGTCAAGCTTATCCTGGACCATCCCACAGATGCTCAATAAGATTTGGATCTAGAGAGTATGGAAACTGGGTGAACAGTTTAGCTCTGTTGTGTTCACAAAGCCACTGCTGAGCAGTTTTTGCCACTGGCATCAAAGATTGATGTTGTCTGGTGAGTAAGGGGTGCTTGACCTGCAGTGTTTAGGTGGATAGTACATGTCAAACATCCACATGAATGTCAGGACTCAAAGTTTCCCGGCAGAACTTTACATTATACCAAGATGATCAATGTTATTTACTTCACCTTCACTGTCAGAGGTCATAATGTTGTGGCTGATCAGTGTATATTTCAATATCTATTCCTTTTGCCACCTTTTTATAACATCTTGCATTTCTTGTCCTTTGTTCAGACTGGTTTCCTCATCTCTGCATTTTGTCATAAATTAGAATACCCCTGTCAATACAACATCATGAGTTAGTTCAAATGAGCGGAAATGGCCTGACAGCTTTTACTTGTTCCTGTTGGTCTTTGGGAAACCATACATTTATCTTTTCGAAATATATTGCAGATGTTACTGCCAACAGGTTTTTGACATTTAAAAATGAATAATTTAGGAAATCTCAAGGAGAACAGCAGTTAATTGATATTACTGGGAAGAGACTTCTTCTTGACTGTAGAGCTCCTAGAATGCCATAGAGTCTGGACAGCATTTTTAAAGGTTTCTGTTAAATGTAGTGAGCAGTGCAGATGGTACCTGTACATTGGAAGATTTTCACATTAAATAGAGCAGTAAGTACATGAATGAAGTAAAAATCAGCCCCAAATATATCTCAGAATATATTTGATATGTGTCAAACATTAATTAGTCCAATGTCATTTAAGTCTTCTCATCAGTAATCAAATTTAGTATTATGTCATGCTGTAACTTGCCTATCTTTTAACATGATTTGCCATGTTTACATGAGACCTTTAATTCCTCTTTAATTTGGAAATAAAGTTAATTCCGCTTTAAAATCTCCTGGTAAACACTTAATTTTGAATTTAAAAGTTAATTCCAAATAAACTACCTGGTTTATTCCGATGTTAATTCAGAATAAACTAATTCCTGTGTACGTTCTATTCATGTTCACAGTTAATTCCGGTCATTCTGCGCATGCTTGGCTCCTTACGTAGCGAGGATGTAGCGACGTACACATTCTGCGAGTGATTGTCGAGTTGCTGTTTCAAAACGACAATAAAAAGCAAAGCAAAAGTGTGCTTATTAGTTGTTCCTCCATGTTGTTGCGGAAAAGAAATGGTGCAACAAATGTAGTTTGTTTTCTTCCGGTAAATGGGGATACGACACGTCCACTCCCTGTCCAATCAGAATCTGTTCCAACGCCAAAGCGTTAAAGTGGAATTAGGAAGGGGAATAAACATGTGGTCCATGTAAACCTTAATTCGGAATCAATATTTCCATGAAAATGCGAAGCACAAAACTTTAATTCCGAATGAGTAAATTCTGAATAAATAATTCCAAATTTAAAAACTTCATGCCCAGTGGACCCACCACCGACAGGGCAGGAAGTCGGGGTCGGGTGCTATGCCCACCGGGCAGTAGGCAGGAGCGGGCGCCTGGGCGTGCCGCCCCCTGGTGGCGTAGACTAGCTCTGGGGACGTGGAACGTCACCTCACTGGCGGGGAAGGAACCTGAGCTGGTGCGGGAGGTGGAGCAATACCGGCTAGATATAGTTGGGCTCGCCTCCACGCACAGCAAGGGTTCTGGAACCAGAATCCTGGAGAGGGGTTGGACTCTCTCCTACTCCGGAGTTGCCCAGGGAGAGAGGCGCCGGGCGGGTGTGGGGATACTCACAAGCCCACGGCTGAGCGCCGCTTTGTTGGAGTTCTCCCCGGAGAACAAGAGGGTCGCCTCTCTGCGACTTCGTGTTGCAGGAGGGAAAACTCTGACTGTTGTCTGTGCTTATGCGCCGAACAGCAGTTCAGAGTATTCGGCCTTCTTGGAGTCTCTGGGTGGGGTCCTGGAAGGGGTACCGCCCGGGGATTCCATAGTTCTCCTGGGAGACTTCAACGCTCACGTGGGCAACGATGGAGAAACCTGGAGGGGGGTGATTGGGAGGAACGGCCTGCCCGATCTGAACCCGAGTGGTGTTTTGTTATTGGACTTCTGTGCTAGTCAAGGTTTGGCCATAACAAACACCATGTTCGAGCATAAGGTTGCTCATAAGTGTACTTGGTACCAGAGCACCTTAGGCCAAAGGTCGATGATCGACTTTATAGTCGTATCGTCAGACCTGCGGCCGTATGTCTTGGACACTCGGGTGAAGAGAGGTGCAGAGCTGTCAACTGATCACCACCTGGTGGTGAGTTGGATCCGATGGCGGGGAAGACTGCCGGACAGACCTGGTAAACCCAAACGTGTAGTGCGGGTGAACTGGGAACGTCTGGCGGAGGACCCTGTCTGTAGGGTTTTCAACTCCCACCTCCGGAAGAGTTTCTCCTGCATCCCGGGGGAGGTTGGGGACATGGATTCTGAGTGGTCCATGTTCAAAGCCTCCATTGCAGAAGCAGCTGTTAGGAGCTGTGGTCTGAAGGTCACTGGTGCCTGTCGTGGCGGCAATCCAAGGACCCGCTGGTGGACACCAGCGGTGAGGGAGGCCGTCAGGCTGAAAAAGGAGACTTTTCGAGCCTGGTTGGCTCGGGGGTCTCCTGAAGCAGCTGACAGGTACCGGCTGGCCAAAAGGGCGGCAGCTGTGGCAGTTGTGGAAGCTAAAACTCGGGTGTGGGAGGAGTTCGGGGAGGCCATGGAGAAGGACTTTCGGTCGACCTCGGGGAAGTTCTGGCAAACCATTCGACGCCTCAGGAAGGGGAGGCAGGGCTTCGCCCAGGCTGTGTATGGTCGGGGTGGAGAACTGTTGACCCGTACTGGGGATATCGTCGGGCGGTGGAAAGAGCACTTCGAGGAACTCCTGAACCCGGTAAACACGTCCTCTATGGAGGAGGCAGAGCCTGAAGACTCGGGGGTATCTGCGTCCATATCCGTGGCAGAGGTCGCCGAGGTAGTTAAAAAGCTCCTCGGTGGCAAGGCGCCAGGTGTAGACGAGATTCGCCCTGAGATGCTGAAGGCTCTGGACATTGTTGGACTGTCTTGGTTGACACGTCTATGCAATGTCGCGTGGGCATCGGGTACAGTACCTGGGGAGTGGCAGACCGGGGTGGTGGTCCCTATTTTTAAAAAGGGGGATCGGAGAGTGTGTGCCAACTACCGCGGTATCACACTTCTCAGCCGCCCCGGGAAAGTTTACTCTAGGGTGCTGGAAGGGAGGATCCGACCGATAGTCGAACCTCGGATTCAGGAGGAGCAATGCGGATTCCGTCCCGGTCGTGGAACAGCGGACCAGCTCTTTACCCTTGCGGAGCTGCTGAGGGGGTCATGGGAGTATGACCTGCCAGTCTACATGTGCTTTGTAGATCTGGAAAAGGCCTACGACCGTGTCCCCCGAGGGGCTTTGTGGGGGGCACTGCGGGAGTATGGGGTCCGAGGCTCGTTGTTACGGGCCGTTCGGTCCCTGTACAACCATAGTGAGAGCTGTGTCCGCATACTCGGCATTAAGTCAGACACGTTTCCGGCGGGTGTTGGACTCCGCCAGGGCTTCCCCTTGTCTCCAATCCTGTTTGTGGTTTTCATGGACAGGATTTCAAGGCGCAGTCGTGGTGGGGAGGGTTTTCGGTTTAGAAGCCTCAGGATCGCTTCGCTGCTTTTTGCAGATGATGTGGTTTTGTTGGCATCCTCAGACCGTGACCTCCGGCACGCACTGGAGCGGTTTGCAGCCGAGTGTGAAGCGGCAGGGATGCGGATCAGCACCTCCAAGTCCGAGGCCATGGTTCTCTGCCGGAAACCGGTGGAGTGCTTCCTCTGGGTTGGGGGGGAGTTGCTTCCCCAAGCGAAGGAGTTTAAGTATCTCGGGATCTTGTTCACGAGTGATGGGAAAATGGAGCGGGAGATGGACAGGCGGATTGGTGCGGCGTCAGCAGTAATGCGGACGTTGTACCGAACCGTCGTGGTGAAGAGGGAGATGAGCCGTAAGGCGAAGCTCTCGATTTACCAGTCCATCTACGTTCCAACCCTCACCCTGGGAACGCCTCGGGATCCCCCAGGAAGAGCTGGAAAGCGTCGCTGGGGGGAGGGACGTTTGGAACGACCTGCTTCGCCTGCTGCCCCCGCAACCCGGCCCCGGATAAGCGGAGGAAAATGGATGGATGGATGGAAAAACTTCATGTAAACGTGGCCATTGTGGTGGATGGCTGTTTGCCAGGCATGAATGAATGGAGAAAGCTGTTGGTCATTTGCTATTGTCGCAGTGTCAAATATAGTATGTAAAACATCTACTATCATTATACTGTACTAGTAACTGCAATGCATAACTTGTCACACTTAAACACAAGCACACATGCACACGCACACACACACACGTGTGTGTGTCTTGCTATCATTGTGGGGGCATACCATTGACTCCCATTCATATCTAATCCTTAACCAAACCCTAACCCAGACCAAAACAATGCTTAACCCTAAAGAAACGTTTTTGCACTTTTATTTTTTTCAGTAACAACAACATGGCCAAGAAAACACTGTTTAAACTTGTGGGGACCGAAATGAGGTCCCCACAAGTGACATAGTTTTCGGTTTTCCTACAGTTGTGGGGACATTTTTTCCCCACAATATAGCAAAAACATGGGCACACACACACACACACACACACACACACACACACACACACACACACACACACACACACACACACACACACACACACACACACATCACATACATACACACACTGTTTCACTTATGCAAACCTTCAGTACAAAATGCTGAATACACACAGACACACATCAGCGTACTTCTAATCCTTCTTGTGTCTTTTCTGTTGTCAAAGGTACCTTAAAGGCCCAGTGTAAATAGTGTTAATGTAATGTAAATTCAGGTTGTATAATAGAGCATCTGAAGGGCTGTTATTATTAGCGGACTACCAGATTAGTTATGGTTGACAACATGCTACTCTCAGCTAAGCACACTGTGGTTACAGTCATTTTACACTTGATTATCCTCGCTCTGTCTGTCTGCTGTAATATGCTTCACTTTAATTCTCTGAAGACCTATGCGCTTCTTAGTCTGCTGCCTGCCTTGCTTTGCATTTAGTTTTTGTAGTTTCAGTCCTACTCTATGTTCCAGTGCAGCCACATTAGGAAGCCTAAATCTTGCGAGAAACACTGTAGACATTGTTGTCGCCAATTGACTACAGTTAGAGTTAGAGCTGGAGGGGGGGGGGGGGGGGGTTTGAGCTGGGGGGGGTTGGGCTGGGGTGTGCCTTTGAATAAAGATCTTATTGGAGTGGGAAGAAAAAAGTTAAGCCACTGGGAAAGCTAAGGCTGCACTTCAGCTGTAATTCTTCTTGGTGATAGATGTTGGCAAATACAAATCGGATTCATGTCCCTGTAATTTTAGCTGGGCATCATGGATTTGTCTGTGCACTGGTCAAGATCACAAGCAGAAACAGTTAATTATTACCGTCAATTTAGATTTCATTTCATCATGCTGCAGTTTCTAAGCATAGTGAACTTTAGGCTATCATGCGTCCACACTGTGTCCCTTTACCCATTAACACCTGTGTTTACCGGTCAGTTTCTTAGTTGGATGGTTGGTTTGACTTACATTTGCAGCTGTGTTTTTTACATGTCTCATTGTGGTTTATTGGTATCAAGATTTTCTGGCTTTACAGCGTAAGATGATTACAATTTCAGAACTAATTGATATGAAAGTGATGTTGGTGATGAAAGGCAGAAGATGATTGCAAAAATAGGAAAACAAAAATGAAAGCAAGAGGAAAATCTTTTCAGTTTCTCAAGGGAGACAACCATCGTCAGATTGTATTAGCATTAGGCTATTTTTAATTGGGTTGATATCTATGACATTTTTTTCCAATGCAAAACAATTATAAATCCAAAGCTTTGAGCTCATGAATACCCATTAAAAATCCATCATCATCTTTCAGTACATGTGTGTGTCATCCTTTGACCACATGACCTTTGTGTCTTATTCTCACTCAGTCTTAATTACGGCATCATAAAATGTAGCTATTTTTTACTCCTTTTTTACAGAGATACAGAGCTGTGTTATGTGGGATAATTAATGAAGTGGCAGGCATGCATGCACATACTCACAATACACAGCACACTTCCTAGCAGATAAATATACTCCCCTTCAGTACAAGTGTTCATGGTCTTCTTTTTCTTTTTTTTCTTTTTTTTTTCAACAAATGCAGTGTGTACAGGAGAGCAGGTGCAAAGTCAGATTTTAGTTTTTTGCAGGTTTTCAAGTTGTCATCAAATGAAGTACACTGCCATAAAGGAAAATATCTAAGAATTTTGAGTGGAGGCACATTGCTATTCTAGCATGAAGCCTAATAATGTGACGTCAGAAATCTGAGTATCGTTTTTGCTTTGAATGTAGGTGAGATGTGTGTCCCTGCTATTGCTGACAATACCATATTTGAGCTCAGTCTGTATGTTTAATATAGTAGGAATTTGTGAGAGTTTTTGGGATTGTCAGTGTGTGACACATTAAAAGAGAAGGACTCGCTGACTGGATAAAAAGCTGTGAGAGTGCGTGTTTGCTGATGAGGTTATTTAAACAGGATGTCTTCTACAGTTTTCTATCACTTTAAATTGTTGGTTCTCTGTTTTGGTCCACAGCACTCAGAGAGACGTAGCTACATTATATTTGAAACAAATGTTATTATTCAGTGTCCATTTATAGATCAGGACATGTCTGTGACATGATTCTGACAGAAAACAATGGCCATTTGCAAAATTCCCCCATACTCTTTTAATAACAAAGCAAAACACATTTATTAGAAAACACTGATGTTGCTTTCTTTTGTCGATGTGCAGCATAATCCTAAAATTCACTGCTGAAAAAAATCACAAATCCGTTTTGTGCAGTATTCCAGAGTTATAATGCCATAGGTAATTTTAAAAAACAGGATTATTTTCTTTGGTTAATTATTTCACAAACTTTAATAAACTTGAAACAGTCATCGAGTTCTTTCCAAGTACGTTACCAATACTGGGAGAAAATTGTGGCTGTACATACTATGGATATTTTGATACTTACATTTATAAATTAGTTTTGACACCTGTCTGCTCTGTGAAACAATAGCCTCAGTCACAGTTCAGTCATGAGGAATGCAGATTTTTTTTCTTTTTTATTTACAGAATCTGTTCAGTGCATAACCCAACAAGTCCTCAAATTCATACGACCGCATTGGTCGTATGTAACATGCACCGGAATGCGACCCATGAGAGCATATTTACGTTAGCGCTCCTACGGGGAAAAGGAACACATTATGGGATTTAATTCGAGAAACGGCTTTTCCCTCACGAAACAGCTTTTTCCTCACTTTCCCAGCACGGGTTTAGGGTTATGGTTAGGGTTGGGTGAGGGAAAGGGATAGGGATAGTGTTAAGATAAAAGTTTGTTCATGGTGACGTTTTACCTGCACTCTAATAAATAAAACACTGGGTCAACATAAAAACTTATGTTAACCGTTTCCACTCGAATTTTTAAGTTGAGCCAATAGCTGGCAGAATTACATTAAGTCAAAGCAATGTTTTGAGTATGTTGAATTACCTTTTAGTCCGAACAAAAATGCATTTCTGAGTAACACGAACTTAATATTTGTCAACATGAATGCAAGTTTTTAAGTTGATCCAACATAATTTTTAAGTAAGGTGAAGAAGCTTTCTGGCCACAATTAAACAAATTTCTTAGTAACAAGAACTTAATTAGCTGATCTCTGCAAGAGTGAAGTTAAGTCCTGTCCTATCTTAAGGTTATGTTCAGCAGCTAAGAAACTCTCTCCTGGTGTTCAAAATGAACAAAACTTCAGACAGAAATATTCAAATTAATAAGAACCATTTATTAAAATTATGAATAACACTAAATCCTTAACAGCAGCACTAAATCATTTGAAGTGCAAACAGCAGAAGTTGTAGGCTGCACTCTCCTGACAAAGATTACTCCATCAGCAAGGCACAGGATCTGGCAACATCAATCCCCTGCAGGATCTTGTTTCCCTCAACAATGATGGTTGCACACCCATCACCGATGATGGCAATCTTCATCACTTGCATGGCAGGGTCTGCATCGAGCTCCTCCACATCCTTGAAGAAGAAATTAAAAGGTGTTAGGATCAGGGTTTTACAGACAACTGTTTACAGCCTTGTCAGCCCCTGTGTGTGATCATGGAGGAATAAATGAAATCATGCGTCTCCCATTTTATACTGACAGGAGAAAACTGTGGTATGAGAACTCATCAAGTGTTACAACCATCCCCGGTCTCCCCTAAATCAATATAAACAAAGCAGTAGTGGGCTTATAGCAATTTAAATGACTAGTGAAAGGGAAACACTTATCTGTGTAGTCATGGACAGTCAGACCTGTCCACACAGACCTGAAGGTGTGTGTGCGTTAGGACGCATGGCTGTGCCGTTACGGAGCGCACCACGGTGTCTGCTGGTTCGTTTATGAATCATAATGAACTCCTTTAGCTCCCCCGTCCCTCTCTATCGGTTTTATCACAGCCCTGTTTAACTTTTCTCATGTTTTGGGAGCCCAGAGGGCCGTCATAATGTGCTCTTTCTCAGTAGGCGCGTAATATGTGTGCCTGTCGTCCTGGTCAGACGACAGCCTGACGAGCGGGTTACATCGTGTTATCAATACATTTGTAAATATAAGTGTAGCTGTCCATTTCATAAAATTGTATCAATATTATCCATTGATACATTTAATTGAATCCACAGGAAAAAACATATTACCACTGAATCCCAGGCAGGTGAGCTTCACAGGCTGTCACCTCCTTATGGATTCAATACCGACCGCGTATTTTAGTTTCAAATGCGGGACAATCGGTATTTTAAGGGACGGCTGGTAACCCAGAATTAGACTGGGATTCAGATAAGACGAAATAATAAATACAACTCGACAACACACAACCTATTTGTGCGCCGGTTTGTTAGTCACATGCCGAAATTAACCTATTCCTCCCGCATTGAAGCCAGTACAGGCATCACCTAGCTAACTTTACCTCAGCACACAGACTGCCCTACCAACACTGCACGCATTTAAAAGTAAGGACTTCCAGATTTCGATATTCAGTTACAGTAGGCTATCATCAACAGAATCCTGAGCGAATGCAAATAAGCATAAAATTACTTACCGTTCACCAAAATGCTTCAATGAGCTTCGGCTGTGCTTCGGCTGCTCACCATGTGCTCACTCTGGCCTTAAATATGGCCGCTCGCGCATGCGGGAAAGAGAGACTGTGGGCCGTTAACACGTCATCAAATAATTTTTTACATTAGCAGAACTTAAAATCCAATTGTTTCATGATGAACTGAAATTTTTAAGCTCTGACAAGGTGATGGTAGTGTATTGAATCAAAAGGCATTATTTCTATGTCATCCAAGCTCAATAAAATAACATTTACAAGTAAAAAGTCTAACTGGATTACAGAACTTGATTTTTTATTTCACAACAATACATTTATTTAAGTTATGACAAAAGGTCCACAGAATTACTTTTTAGAGTGTGCGACACCGGAGTGTCGATATTTACTCAACCGCCAGAGGTCGCATAGTCAAAACGTAACACTCGGTCGTAATACGGGCGTGTACAGACGACCTATGTGGTCGTTTTTGGTTTGAGGACAGGCTGGCATAACCATGTAGAATAAAGTGATTTTGATGAAATACCACATTTTATGCACTGATTTTGTACATTCTTCACTTAGATTTAGTAAAGAACCTTCAGTCCTTTATTTAAGGTTCATTCTGTGACAGAGGGAACTTGACCAGAGCTAGAAACCCATAAATGAAAGACAGTAGGTCAGTTGAAATGTTGCTTTTCGCAGACAGCATTGAGATGTTGAACAACACTGTGATGTACTTCATTACTGTGTGGCTGCTCGACAAGTAAAGTTCTGCTTCTTTTTTGTCATACCCTTGCACATCTTAATGCATAAGAAGCATGACCTTTTTCCCTCTGTACATTCTGGCTACAGAGAGGCACAGGACACAGCTATATCACAATCCACCCTCTGGACTTGGCTACATTTATAGTGTACACCTCTAGCTGTATGTTGTCAAGCACTGCATGATATTGTACCCTGGTTACCTGAGATTAAAGTTAAATCGAGGTTAAGACCCTTCAAATCCTGCAACCTAACTCTAACATCCGGTAAATGGCACTGATAGGAAACAGCAGTGCTGCAGGCCCCGAGGAGCCGGACTAAGAATCACTTGAGTATTCACAGCATTCCACTTAAAGTGAAAACTTGGACTAATGGGTTTTCTGTGACCTTTAACTGGTGATCATCACATTAAGTGGATACTTGTTACACTGTTTTATGAAATAAATAATCTCCCAACGGCTAATGTCAGATTGAAAAATTGCTAGACTGAAAACATGTTTTCTGTTAGCTGTAAAAGCCAAATACTTTATATTATTGCAAAGTCATAGAGATATAATCATAAGTATTGCCCTTTTTTGTCTCGGTATTTTGTAAGGATGTTGAATATGCCTGTACTTAAACTGTTGATGCAATGTTATAATTTAATCAAATATAATAAAATACAATCTTCAGTGCAATGTAAAGAAATCAGGAATGAAATTGGCCTTTATATAAAGAACAGAGCTGATGAAATGACCTCTAAATGTAATTCCATCATCTGAAATATAATCCCCTCTTGTTGCTTTGTGTTGTTGTTTGGTCATGTGACTCTGTACATCTCCTTCCTTTGATTAAATGTTTAAAAAATACTTTCCAAACAAAATACAATATAATAGGGAATGTCTTTCTCTCTGTGTACTTCTGTTACCCATTGCTGTCTCTATTCATCCCTCCATTAACTCCTGCTCTCTCTCTTTTCTGTCTTCTTTTCCCTCTCCGTTCACATCTTGCCTAGAGGCAGGTATTAATTGAAGGGCCCTTGTTATAATAGGCTCTAATTGTTAATCACACAGACTTGTTAGAGAGCAGTCTAATTGTAATTACAGATGCTCATTAGCCAGGGTCCTGTCATTAATTAGACATTGTGACCTTGGTAATTACTGCAGGCATACATGTATATGCCAGTAATTTTCTCCAATCTGTAAATTTCCAAAGACAGCCCTTTCTGGAAAAGAAAAAAAAAAAACTGTCGGGCTTTCATGTGCAAACCCATATAAATGCAGCTAATCTTTGTGTAGTCTATTGCCCCTTGCCAGGACTGCTCTAATAGGGTGATAACACATTAAGTAGTTTCTTGTTTTGGTGAATTCAGAAAGTGCCTCAGAGAGATTCAAGGCCTCTAACTGAACTATTCCAGTTGTTTCAGTCAACTTTCTTACTAAAGAAATCGCATCAAGAAAATATAGTTTGACTAATTTCTAGCAGATTTTAAATTTTGAGTTATTATCTTATGTATTTTTTGTTGGTTACAGTCATCACTATTTGCTTCCCCACTGAGAACCTATTTCCACCAGAATTGCGGAGTCATGCCTAGGTAAAGGTCTTACTGAGAGCCTTTTTAAACTGTGACTTTGTCTTCTTATGAAGTCCTAGGCAATTGGTAATTTGCCCTCAAATATGTTGTTAGAGCACTCATCCTCATACTAATCAATACAGTACAATTTCCTAGACATCCCTGACAAATATTGTTAAACTTACAATTCTATCTTAGACAGAAATTAACTGTGGATGAATTACGGATTATAAATTAGTCCACGACTGGTGGCAGAAGGTGGTTACGCTTGAGTTTTGCAATGTAGCATGGAAAGAAAAAACGGATGTCACAGGCTTCATTTGTCAGGTTAATGAGCATAATAAAGAATTTGTCACCCCACTGTGCACACACCTGCAGCACAGTGAAATGGTGTATGAGGTTATGACAGCCTCAGCCACCGTTGCCTGCACAAAGACAAAACACTGCCAGGTTAATAGACACAGACTGAGTGTTTCCTGTTTTTGGAAGCTCAGGTCTTAAATATATAGGAGGTAGATGATGTGAGGCCAGATTCAGTTCAAGAAAAACAAGGATTCATTACAATCTGGGTTTTGGTTTCATTCTATAAAGTATTGCAAGTTACATAAATCAAGTTAGCCAAATGCTATTACCATCCTTAATACCAGCCACTGGATAGCCATACCAATGCTCTTTCTGGAATACTTGTTCATACGGAAATGCTTGCAAAAACCCATTGGTATTAAGGTGGATCATTATCAGGACATTTGGCTTGGGGTTACCACACATGAACATTGTCTATTCTTGAGGTGCACAACCTTGGAGGACTCACCATTGGAACAGTATTAAAAAATACCACAGTTACATGACCCTGCCACCAGGGGGCAACATTGTGTTCCAAGAGCGGTTCATTAGCATAGTGTATGTAAGCAATGTAATTATTAATGTAATTATTATGCAATTATTAACCATAATATACCAAACTTTAACTCATTTCTCTCTCTCTGTCTTGTCTCGTCCTCCAGGCACTTCCTCTTTAAGACAGGTACAGGCACCACCCCCCTCTTTTCAACAGCAACTCCTGGCTACACTATGGCAACAGGCTCAGTGTACTCCCCTCCCACCAGGCCGTTGCCAAGGAATACCCTGTCCCGCTCTGCCTTCAAGTTCAAGAAATCCTCCAAGTACTGCTCATGGAGGTGAGATAGACTTTTGCACTTGAAGAATTCATTTGCAAAAACAGTTAACTCCGTTTTTAGAAAACTCATTTTTTTTATTGTTTACTTGAGATAATAATAATAACACTAATAATTTATTTTTTCTCCATTTTGTCATGTATTTTCTGCTGAGTCAAATCCACTCAACTTCAGTTTGATTGATATCTCAAGTAAACAATAAAAAAAGTTTTCTGAAAATTTATCAAAACGGAGTTTTCTGTTTTTGCAAATGAACTCTTCACTTTTTTTCATCAGTAGCAAACCAGCCAGACTGATTACCTCAAGGATAGTACTGCCCCTTCTGTTCATAGATTTTACAATATTTAGACTTTTGCAATAGGACCATCTGGGCTAGATTCCATGTTCATACATAAAACCACACAAGTCTGTTTAAGATGATTGTTAGACAACATTTACAGGAGTCTGGCAGGACTTGGTCAAATCAGCTAGGTTCTGACTACTACTGAGTCATTTCTGCTACCTGGGTGCATCCTTCACAGTCAACTGTGCCGTTTGAATGAAGTAGAAAAATCATGTAACAACAATCCACCCTTTAGGCTTTTCTTTGAGAACTGACTACAGTACCAACCACACAGAATAGGCTCTCTAGTAAGAACTCTCTCTTTTGTTCATAGCACAGAGGAGGGAGTTTCACATAAACCGACACAATTACAGTGATATCTGAATGTGATAGAGATATAATGTGAAGCTAATATGTATTGATGCTTTATCTGTAGTGCACAATGGGAATCTGAATCCTAATCAGGACAGCATATTCAGAACGTTTTGTATATCATGACATGCATAGCGATGAAGTCACTATTTAATATAACACTGACAGGCACTCCTCTACAGATGATATTTATGCATATTAGTCATTACAAGTGTATTCTTCCTGTCTCTTGCTTTATTTTTCACTTAGTTCCTCACTTTCCTTTACCTTTGTTTGTTTCTTTACTACTTTCCTTTATTTTCTATGCTTTCCAATTCATTATTTCTGGAAGACTTCGCAATTAAGTCGTGCCTGTTGACAGCTTCAGTCCAGAAAAAGAAAGTCAGCCCTGATGTTAACCTCTAGCGTGCCACCCATTATACAATGTGTTCTACTGCATTTAGTGTTTCCATAGTGCACTCCTGCCATCTAATTATACAGCTTCTGGTGGATGGCAGACAACAGATGTGAAGGACAGTTTATCCTGTCTCTCCAAGAGGGAGATGACCTTCTTCATTCTTAGCATTTTTGCACAAATAGTACTCTAATGCATATAAACAATAATAAAATATTCATGTGCACTGGCCTTGGGTATGCTCACTCTAAATAGCTTTATCTTTCCAATCTGTGCTTTTTTTAAATGTCCCTTTTTCCCTCCCACTGTTGCATTTACAGACAGAATTATTGACACATTTTAATGATCTATTTCTAATAATGGCCAACAAAAACAGGGTTTTATTTTAATTGATTTACTTAAGCACATTTGATAACATACACATGTAATATCTGCAATATTAATACAGCAATAAACACACATTTACACGTAAAAAATATATAAAAGGTGATAAAGGAGTTATCTGGCATTGATACCAATAAAGAAAGCGAGTAAAACGTGGAGCAGCATGGAGGGTGATCAGGCTGAAGCCCCTGTAGCACAGCTCTGTATCAGTGGATGGGGAGTACGTTGCTCGGTGGACGGAATGAGGGACACTGGATTATGAATGTTTTTACACTGCAAAACCCATCACAAGGGAAACCACCACTCTCTGTCAGCTGCAGCTTTCACCTAACATCTCAGGGTCTGGTTGCCATGAAGGGCCCAGGAACTGCAGACTCGGTCGCCCATGGGTGACCTGTGATAGAGGGTGAAGTGGCTTCATTGTGAAAAAATGCAATCAACTGTAATAAGGCAAGGAGGAGCCACGCTCAAGGTTCGTTAATGCAGTCTGACTTTTCTTTATGTGCTGTCATAGCAGTTTGCATCTAAGTAATTTAAGGGAAGCTATAAAACATTGTATTGAATGCTTTTCTTGTTGGAGTAAAAGAAGATGATACATATCACTGACTTTATATCACCCAGGCCTCAATTCCCCCCCCACTCTTTCCTCCTCCTCTTATTCTGCTGTTTACACCTTTTATGGCAAACCCAGTAAAATTTTCACTCTTAACATATAATGAAGATTGAGATTTTAATCTGTTATTTTAGATAATAATAATAAAATAATGCATATATGTAATAATGATAATAATAACGTTCTTTATATAGCATCTTTAAGAACAAGTTGCTTTGACAGTCAAAACATGGATAACAGAAAATCAAGCAAGATACAGGAGACAAGTCAGAGCAGTCAATTAAAATAAATAATAAAAATGACAATAAGTTAAATGAATAATTAGCTAGATTATCATACATATCAAACAAGGGAACTAAGTAGTTTAACAATTAAAGAATAAGATTCAGGGTCAAAATTTAATTTAAAAAAAATAGAGAATTAAAAAATTAGAGATGACATCACACCAAGGAAACAGGCAGGTAAAATGAAAATGAAACAATCGAGAACATATACAATAAACAGGACATAATAAACAATAGAGCACCAAAACTAACTAAAGCTAAAAATAAACTGTACATAAAAGGAAGTCTATAAGAGTGGGCTTTAAGAAATTATTTAAAAGAAGTTACTGATTGCATCTCCTCAGGCAGATCATTCCAAAGTCGGGGGGGCCTGATAACATGAGAAAACGTTGTGCACAAGTTTGACTCATTATGTCATTTAACCCTTCAGTCATTTTATAATACCAGTAAAAAATTCTAAACTGAATTTTCATAGTTAATCTTACTGTAGTTTGGTCATGTGAGCCACAACATAGAGGCAGCCATTTTGAACATGGCCAAAAAGAGATTAAATCTGCTGTATTGTACCAAATGATCACTCAAAGGCACATAATATGTACTTGTTTGTGTACAGCTGTTTTTTCAGGTCATGAGTGATCTTGTTTATTAAATTCTCTGTGGATGTGTCTATGTACTGCACTCCTCAGCCACACCAGAGACACCCACTTCCCATTATCAAACCCGATAGAAAGCATCATGTGCATGCATTATATTAACATGTGACATCAAACACAGAAAATGCTGAACATCTGATTTATGTCTAACAGTTAAGTAAATCTTTGGAGGGAACTGGATCCAAAAAAAGCAGCAGCCAGTTGCCAGCCAGCTGTCTTCTAACTGGCAGTAAGACTTGGACAGCTACTGAACAGAGCATGCAAGGATTTATGATGTGGTTTGAAACTTTGAGGATGGCCCGAGAGAGAAAAGCAATTCCCACTGCTGCAAGAGAGTAGTGGACTATAGTAAAATAAACCATTCTGATGTCAGTTTTACCCATGATGAAACCAAGTGTTTTTATTTACATGGACTATTATCTATCACTGAAACACTTAGAATGTCATTGTCACAGTCAATCAAGTTTTGTTAAACTCTGATAAGCCAAAATCATGATAAACATTCCATTAATTATGCATCCTTTTCAATGTTTCTGCCCAGTTCTTCAACAAACTCCATGAGCGCTCATATCGAAGTAAATGATTTTCTGTCAGATGGACTTTTACTGTACATTATTCATAGGAAGTGATCATCATCTGTTTGACTTAATGGTTTGTTTTAGTTTCATAATAGTTTGCCTTATTTCACATCACACATTGCTGCCATCTGAGCATTATTTGCAAATGAAGTGTTGATGACAAAACAAATCCTTAACAACGCAAAGATAACACAAATTTTTTTCTTTTTTTCTTCTTCTTTCAGGTGTACAGCCCTCAGTGCAGTAGGTCTATCTGTCCTGCTTTCTGTCCTGCTCTGTTACTGCATAGGTAAGACCACACACACACACACACACACACACACACACACACACACACACACACACACACACACACACACACATACATGTATGCACACACACAGTATTCTGAAGGGTTATTTTGGCCCAGGTACAGGATGACAAATGAGGCTTTCATTTGCGCTTCCACTGATTTGTTTGCTGTTAATCCCGGTCCATCTCTCTTTCAATCTTGTCCAGCATCCTTTCCTCTCTGGCTCCCTCTGAATTCACTGTCCTTGTACTCTTGCTGCTGCATGCGTTGCTTTTCACTCTGTGGTATGAGCCCATCAGATAAGAAGACTGCCAGAGATTTCCTTTCTCCGGGTCTTATGCCTCCCTCTCTCCCTGCCTCACCACTGTTTTCCAGGATGTGCTATAGGTGATGTGTAGGCTAATTTGTCAGGCAGATTTTATGGTAAATTGTAGCTGAAATCCACATTGAAAACTTGGTTTTAATATTACAGTAATCAGCAATGGGTCGTTGGCATGCAGTACTCTCAGCTTTAGTGTCATTCCTTCGGAATAAGAAAATGGGTCACGAGGTCATTTAGAAGAATATTTATTTAGTCATTCTCTTCATCAGAAGATACTACATCACAGTCATAATAGAAATGTGTAGATCAACGGCCTTTAGGAATTCTTTGTGTTCAGCAGGACATGGTCATATGTTCAAATTACCCCCTCCATCATCTAGCCCCCAGTCAGTCTGTATGAAACAGATGACCCTTACTGCCGTTGTGATTTTCGATCTGCTCAGGGCACCATAACTACAATTACTTCAAAATGAACTATAAACATCTATTTTGCCATTTTATTTATTGGAATTTGGTTACAAAAATATGTCAATTGTGCTACTAAATAGATATAGTCTCAAATTTCTTAATTCGTTGGATACAGTTCTACCTATTTTGTTTTTAATAACAGTTTGGCGATAGACTTGAAGGTGCACATGCTTATTTTAAAAATATAACTGCCTCAAACAAGCTGGACTCACTGGAAGCTATCATCTTAGACCCACTGGCAACTGTTTGCATTTGCATAGAAGTAGTGGAGAATGTCCCATGAGGAGGGCACCATGGTTTGAACGCTCTTTCAGAGGCTTTTCTTCCCTAACAAGAATACAGTTTAAAATACACATTGTTTTTTGGCAGTCAAATTGACTGCTTTTACTTTTGTCATGAAATTTGAATTTGTAACTTGAGAATAAGCCCAACATGTTTGTAAGTGTAAATTTCAGTCCAAAAAGTAAACCAAATTAGTATAAGGCTGTAAAATCCCAACGGACATCTTGCATTTTACAGCTGTAGTCATAAAAAACACTTCAGTGCTTTTTCTTCTTCCCCTGCATCGCTATAAAACTGTCAGGGCAGTTTGCTCTTTGTTAGATTGTGTGCAAGATATTTTTTTTTTTTTTTTACAGAAAGCTTAGAGAGAAAGAGAGAGGAAGGAAGGACAGAAAAAAACAGTCAGAGGGGCGGAATAGTGGTATTTTTTCTAAAGGTCATCGATTCCCACAGTGAACCGAAGCAATTATGATTGGAGCTCAGATGGTCCTTGGACTTGGAGATCTCTTGCCACAGGCTAGTCCATGTTTGTGCCAGTGTGTGTGTGGGGATGAGTTTGCTGTTACTTGTGTGGGTATTTTATTGCTCGTGTGTCCTGAGCTACCTCATGCAGCATTGTTAGAAAGATGTTTTTTCATTCAAAGCATCTGTTAAGAGTTTCCTGGGATTCGATGATTGATGTACACATGGACTCTTGACACACTCAGACGTGCGCACTCACACAAACTCATATGAATCTGTTTCACACATTGATGAATACATGCGGAAAACAACACAAATCTTTGCAGCTATTTACACACTAGAGGTGAACAGGAACACACAGACATGTATAATATCGCACACACACACACACATACACACAAACGTATACACCAGGGTGCACAGGCACACATGCTATGCCAATCAAAGCATGTGCACAGACACATGTGTTTGGATTGGAACACGCATATACCCCAGATACACACTCACACACACACACACAAAGTACATCTGGCCTTGACAACCCGACATAATGACATACCAGACAACATACGATCCGTGTCTGTTCCTGGGTGTATTTTTCTTGGGTATATGTATGTGTCAATCACGTTGTGAGTACATTCGTGTGTGTGTGTGTGAGTGTTTCCACAGGTCTTGGCCAAATGATATATTGGACTGATGTGAGAAAAGCGTTCTTTTATTTTCGTTTCTTTGTTTGATAGATTTTCTTGTTCTTAAAATGTACCACAGATACATCTATGTAGTAGATAAACTACATAGATACTGAATTTCCCTTCGAGGATGAATAAAGTGATTCTATTCTTTTCTATTCTATTGTATTCTATTCTAGTAATGTAGTGTAGCAAAGGAGAGAACAGGTGAAACATAGACGTTGAAAGAAAGGGAATGAATTCAGTTTAGACTGTAATTCATATCAGTTGCTCATAAATACAGTGCAATAAATATTAGTAAATGGATATTGTTAATATTTATTAACAATATCATTACTATATCCATCATATATATATATATCCAAATATTATATATATCCAAAATCATATAACACACAGACTTCAACAACTGTGTATTTTTGGAACACATCATTTCCCTCAGATGGAAAATGGATGCAGAAAACTATAACAGCAACTGACGTCTGTGCATTCTCAGACTAGTCAAAACATACTCTACCATTCAAAAGTTTGGACTCATCCAGACAATTCCATGTTTTCCATGAAACCTCTCACTTTTATTCATGTGCTAACATAACTGCACAAGGGTTTTCTAATCATCAATGAGCCTTTCATCACCATTAGCTAACACAATGTAGCATTAGAACACAGGAGTGATGGTTGCTGGAAATGTTCCTCTGTACCCCTATGGAGATATTCCATTAAAAATCAGCCATTTCCAGTTAGAACAGTCATTTACCACATTAACAATGTCTACACTGGATTTATCATTCAGTTAATGTTATTGTCATTGAAAAAAGTCTTTCTTTCAAAAATACGAACATTCTAAGTGACCCCAAACTTTCCAGCTGTAGTGTATGTAATGAGTTTTCACAGGCAACAGCTTTTTAAAATGGTTGGTCCACAAACCATGTAAAGAGTATCCACAGTGAGGACAGGGCATATAATACTGATACCTGAAAAATAAAAAGCATAGCAATTCACAGTTTCTTATGCCACAAAGAAAAAAAAATTGAAAACATACCTCTGATTTGAATAATAATTTGTATTTGATATGAGATTTATGTTTCTCATTGGAAATTCCAGTTGTTTTTGTAATGGATGACTTCACTGAAAGTGATTTATTGGACACAGATACAATTTGTTACAAAATGTGTGTATATACATATATATATATATATACATACATACATACATATACATATACATATATATATATATATATATATATATATATATATATATATATATATATATATATATATATATATATATATCCAGGAGAGGAATGCAGGACTTTGCAAAAAGGATGGAAATGGCTATAGTGAATACTTTCTTCCAGAAGAGGCAGGAACATAGGGTGACCTATAAGAGTGGAGGTAGGAGCACACAGGTAGACTACATCTTGTGTAGACGGTGTAATCTGAAGGAGATCAGTGACTGCAAAGTAGTGGTAGATGAGATTGGAGCCAGACAGCATAGGATGGTGGTGTGTAGGATGACCCTGGTGGTGAAGAAGATGAAGAGGGCAAAGGCAGAGCAGAGGACCAAATGGTGGAAGCTGAAAAAGGAAGAGTGTTGTATGACTTTCAGGAAAGAGTTGAGGCAGGCTTTGGATGGTCAGAAGGTGCCTCCAGATGACTGGACAACTACAGCAAATGTGATCAGGGAGACAGGTCGGAGAGTACTTGGTGTGTCATCTGGAAGGAGAGGAGATAAGGAGACTTGGTGGTGGAATGAGGAGGTACAGGAGTGGATTCAGAGAAAGAGGTTAGCTAAGAAGAAGTGGGACACTGAGAGGACTGAAGAGAGTAGACAGGAGTACAGGGAGATGCAGCGTAAGGTGAAAGTAGAGGTGGCAAAGGCCAAACAAGGGGCTTACGATGACTTGTATGCTAAGTTGGACAGTAAGGAGGGAGAGACTGACCTGTATAGGTTGGCAAGGCAGAGAGACAGAGATGGGAAGGACGTGCAGCAGGTTAGGGTGATAAAGGATAAGGATGGAAGTGTGTTGACAGGTGCCAATAGTGTGATGGGAAGATGGAAAGAGTACTTTGAAGAGCTGATGAATGAGGAAAATGAGAGAGAACAAAGAGTAGAAGAGGTGACTGTTGTGGACCAGGAAGTAGAAAAGATTAGTAAGGATGAAGTGAGGAGGGCATTGAAGAGGATGAAGAGTGGAAAGGCACTTGGTCCTGATGATATACCTGTGGAGGTATGGAAGTGTCTCGGAGAGGTAGCAGTAGAGTTTCTGACTGGGTTGTTCAACAGGATCTTAGATAGTGAGAAGATGCCCGAGGAATGGAGGAGATGTGTGTTGGTGTCCATCTTTAAGAACAAGGGAGATGTGCAGTTGTGGCAACTACAGAGGAATAAAGCTGATGAGCCACACGATGAAGCTATAAGCTGTATGCACACACACACACACACACACACACACACACACACACACACACACACACACACACACACTGCTCAAAAAAATTAAAGGAACACTTTGAAAATACATCATATTTCAATACAGGGAAAAAACAAACTGGATATTTACATATGGATTGGATAATGTGTTAGGAATGAAAAGTGCCACATTGTTTGATGGGAATGAAAATGATCAACCCCCAGGAGGGCTACATTCAAGACACCCCAAAATCAAAGTGAAAAACTGATGTGGCAGGCTAGTCCATCTTGCTGAAATTCCTCGGCAGCAACTCAAAATGGTACTCAGTAGTTTGTATGGCCTCCATGTGCTTGTATGCATGACTGACGATGCCGGGACAAGCTCCGAATGAGACGACAGATGGTGTCCTGGGGTATCTCCTCCCAGAACTGGACCAGGGCATCACTGAGCTCCTGGGCAGTCTGAGGAGCAACCTGATGGTGTCAGATGGAACAAAACATAATGTTCCAAAGATGTTCTATTGGATTCAGGTCAGGTGAGCATGGGGGCCAGCTAATGGTATCAGTTCCTTCATCCTCCAGGAACTGCATGAGTTCTCTTACCACATAAGACTGGGCATTGTCGTGCACCAGAAGGAATCCAGGACCACTGCACCAATGTAGGGTCTGACAATGGGTCAAAGGATTTCAACCTGATACCTAAAGGCAGTCAGAAGGCCATTGTCCAGCCTGTAGAGGTCTGTGCGTCCCTCCATGGATATGCCTCCCCACACCATCACTGACCCACCACCAAACCGGTCATGCTGAACAATGTTACAGGCAGCATAACGTTCTCCACGTCTTCTCCAGACCCTTTCATGCCTGTCACATGCGTTCAGGGTGAACCTGCTCTCATCTGTGAAAAGCACAGGGCACCAGTGGTGGACTTGCAAATTCCTGTGTTCTATGGCAAATGCCAGCCGAGCTCCACGGTGCCAGTCAGCGAGCACAGCGGGCACTAGAGGACGCTGGGCCCTCAGACCACTCTCATTAAATCTCTTTCTGATTGTTTGATCAGAGACATTCACACCAGTGGTCTGCTGGAGGTCATTTTGTAGAGCTATTGCAGTGTTCATCCTGTTCCTCCTTGCACAAAGGAGCAGATAGCTGTCCTGCTGATGGGTTGAAGACCTTCTGCAGCCCTGTCAAGCTCTCTCAGACTAACTGCGTTCCTGGAATCTCCTCCATGCTCTTGAGAATGTGCTAGGAAACACAGCAAACCTTCTGGCAATGGCACATATTGATGTGCCATCTTGGAGGAGTTGGACTGTCTGTGGAACCTCTGTAGGGTCCAGGTATCGTCTCATGCTACCAGAAGTGACACTTACCCTAGCCAAATGCAAAACTAGTGAAAAATAGTCAGAAAACATTAGGAAAGAAAAAAAATATCACTGGCCTTCACCTGTAAACTCATTCCTGTTTTGGGGGTTGTCTCATTGTTATCCCTCTAGTGCATCTGTTGTTAATTTCATGAACACCAAAACAGCTGAAACTGACTAAAAAGCCCCTCAGTTACTTACTTGACCAGATCAGTATCCCACATGTTTCACTGATTTGATGCAATACTTAGATTAAAAAGTGTTTGTTTCATATTTGAGTGTGTATATACACACACACACACACACACACACACACACACACACACACACACACACACACACACACACACACACACACACACTCACAAACACAAGATATCTTCATCTCCAGCAGTCCATTGTCAGTGTTTGTGCAATGAATACTTCAAACTTTTACATCACACGTGTGAGATGCCTGTTTGACAGAGACTGGCTTGCAGAATTGTTGTAATAACTGAAGGTACATACAGTAAGATTATATTACAGCAGATGAAGTCTGAACATGTATCACTCAATGATGCAGTGTACAGTTAGGTGGACATTGCAGAGAGAAGAAACCAAAACATGCTTTAGAGTCAAAAATTAGTGAAGCATCAGCTCAAAGTGTACGCAGTGATAGACATTATTATATTCAATTAGGCTTTATTTAAATGATATATTAAATTAATTAAATTAAATTATTATTTAATAATAGCATATATAAAAATAATAATTTAATAATATTTAATTATTAAATTTTATATTAAATCAATTAAATTATGTATATAAATTAATTTAAATTAGATTTGCTTTATTTTAGATTAGAAATTTAGATTTAAAAAGCTGGCTCTGTGGTTGGAATCAGATTGAACACATTGGAGGATGAGGTGGAAAGACGTACACTGATCAAGATGGAGGCCATTCTGACAAACATGGATCATCCACTTCATATCAGCCTCAATGAACAACGAAACATCGATGGTGGATGGCTCCTACCTGTGCGCTGTAGGACAGAAAGATTCAGAAAGTCTTTCATACCATCAGCAATTAGATTATTTAATTCTGAAGTAAACAGATGAGACCCCAGACAATTGATTTTCCCTTCAGGGATTAATAAAGTTATTGTGTTGTATTCACAAATACGTTCCCTTGATTGATATTGAAAACTGTGTTATCATGTATGCAGCCAAAGTAAAGATTAGGGATGTGCGGACTAGTCGTTTAATCGTTTAACCGCCGACTCATTTATTAAACGGTTAGTATTTTACTAGTCGGTTAAACGCTAGTGTGCCCCCCCACCCCGACCAGGCGCCGCCATGCAGCTCTACGCTCGGCCGTGCGCTGCACGCTCGTCTTGTCTGGGCTACCTGGTTGATCCTGCCAGTAGCATATGCTTGGGGGTCTTTTTCAACCCCCGCTATCCCCCTCATTATTAGTGGTGTTTTGACCACTCCAGCTACACCCACGTCCCTTCCTGCCACCCCGAAGCAAAGCATCGGCTCCAGTATGTGCTGCTCATGGACTGTCATGGCGCACCGACCCGCTGCCGTTACGCACAGACGCAGCGGCACTTTCTGTCTCAGTGGACGACTGAACATCTTCATCAGAGGGTGAATATTCCTCTTCAGAATATGAGTAAACCATTACTTGACAAAGTACTTTGTCAGCGTTGACCAGACCTCTCGGTACAGTGAGTTTTCTCACTCTAAAATGTGCCGTCTTGCGCTCTGATACGCTCCGATGGCGAGTCTCATCTCCTCGATTTTCAAACTCTGTAAACTCCAAAACTTTGAATGAAAACACGCCCACAACTGATGCTCAGATTGAAGTTCCAGATGTCCGCCATCTCCTGGTGTACAGTACGAGGCACACGAGGCAGTATATTTGAAGCTATGGCTTGTTATGTTCAGCAATGCTGCTTGTCACAATATTGCGACTTTGGCGCTTAAAGGGTTAAATTGCAAGTTTTCCGAACCGACTAGTCGCCAATAAAATTAGCGACTAGTCGGTTCGGAAATTAGTCGAAATTCCCATCCCTAGTAAAGATACAATTAAAAACTTGCTGAGGTGACTTTTTAAGGGTTTGTTTGTGCTTCAGCATTAATACAAAATTTTTTGCAGTATAGACCCTATGCACGTCAAATTGCTAACTTCCGGGTTCTGACCGGGAGGGCTTACAGGTCCTTCCGGAGGCTATTTCGCAGCATGGATAACATAGAATTAAAAAAGAAAAACACTGTTTTCTCGGCAAAACAAAAAATCAGATTTCAGCGTGTTCAAGGTCGATATGGGAGGTACTGTTGTGTACCATTATGTTCGGCTTCTGGTGTTTATAACGGTTCTATAAGTCTTCACCGTTTTCCAAAAGACCGGCATTTGCGGGCTCAGTGGATTGCCAAAATTAGACGAAAAAAATGTTTCACATTGAGCTGAGGATCGGGAATATTAGTGCATAGTCACTGATCAAACAGCAAATATCTGATAAACTATAACAACAATCCGTGCACTCTTCAATCATTTGTTATTCCGATTTGACACCTATCAAATATAGAGGAAATCCAAGCATTTGTCATTTTGTTCAAACAAAACTACAAATATAAAATGTCTTGCTGAACTCGACTAACCCTTTAAGCTGCAGTCAATTCCAGCCATTTTCAGTACAAAAAATCGCTAACATTCTATTTGTAAATAAAAATATGATGAGAAATACAGGGAATATTGGACGCGCATCGCGAGGTGCATTTCCTTGAAAACGACCTATTCGTGGAGTATATACCGACTTCAAGACATGTTTTGGACAAAATATGTTACTAGCTTGTTTAGTCTGGATGTCCAAGGTTGGATTATGGCCGTTTTTTGTGGAATATTTTCATCCGTGTGTAATAATGACCCTTAAATGTGAGTCGCGCTGTGTACGTTGAAGCCGTGTATAGAGAACGGATGGATGGATATTCGTTGTTTGTCGGACAAATGTGCTTATATTACCCGCTGTGGTAATCACATCTGAAAGTTGTTTATACCGGCGGATTTGTGAGAATCTAAGCTTTCCATCGGCCTATCGTGTTTGTATAATCGCGTTTGCAGTTTCAGACATTTAGCAAATTGCCTATGCAGATCTCAAAGTGTACCGCAGATGGGACACTGAAGCACAACTGAAGTGCAACGGGCTAAGTACCAAAGACTAAAGTGTAAAGTGGATTCTAGTAGCTAACTCAGCAAAAAATAGTAATGTATAAATACTAGAAAATAAAATGATAAGGTACATGTTTGGCAAGCCCTACAGTTAAGCTAGTGCTAGTTATGTAGGATGCGATGCCACTTACCTTCAAAGTTATATATGTACTGGGATATATCAAATTTGAATCCCTTTTCCCGTTTGCTTTGAGAAGCTGACGAAAAATCATCAACGAGACGATAAACATCGTCAACAGAAATTTTAGGCAAGTTACCTAGGCATCTGGAAAAGTAAAGTGTACTGCTGGCTTCTTCCATTTTGACAGCGCTGTAAGCAGGACCGGAAGTAACTGTAGCTCCCGGAGTTTTTCAACCGGAACTAGCACATGCTATCATGCACAGGGTGCATTATGTTTCGAAAATGTTTCCAAGTCCTGCCTTGTTTGATTGATTGAAAAACTACCTCGGCTTCTTTCCCATCACGCTAACATGTATACAATGTATCTGCCAGCACATTACAAAGTGCAGGTATGAAAGGGCTCTGGGTACATTTGAAGGGAAGTTTTGCATCCTTGCAAATGTCTCTGCAGCCTTGTTGACACTCAGACCTTCCCTCCTGGCACCCTCCACCATTCGCTTTCTGTTAGATTACTCTTAACAACTTTCATGCAAAACAAGTGTGTGTGTGAATTGCATGAGATTCTGCATGTATGCACCTAAACCAACTCATATGCAAATCTAAAGTGAGATTCCAAAGTCCTGGTTACTGAGTTTATATGCAAACAAGCGAGACTGTGTTTAGAACGACACACACGTACACACACTAAACCTTCTTCCGTGACTAATTGAACCAAGCTACGCCCTATAAAACAAGGCCCTGCATCGAGCAAATACTCAGCAGCTACAAGACTTACACCATTACTCAACAAACCCATTACGGTGCTAGTATCTTTGTGATTCCCATTGGGGTGTGCATATTTTTAATGAATCTCTAAAATTCATTCATGCAAATCAATTTTTTTCACAAAAAGATAATTTTTCTTCCCTCATACTTCTTACTACAACTAATTCATCTGATTAGTTCAGATCAAAATGAGTTTAAGACTGAGATTGCATTGCTGTTTTAATCATTTGAGGAATTAGCTTGCACTCTGCATTTAAAACATTTGCATGTAAGCTTAAGTTATATTGCAATGAGTTTAATATCGCGGCACAATGATTTGTGATAGTGGAAACCGATTTCAATCTTGTAAGAATTGGCCTTGTCAGTAGTTTGGCACATAACAAGTACACAGTTTCACAAATTCAAACTACCAGTCCCACATATGACATAAATTTGTATTAAACATATAGCTCAAAGCCTTAGAAATAGCTGGAGTATTACTGATAATTAGGTATATAATGTATCCATAAAATTTAAATCAGGCATTTGTTCAAGTAGTTCTTGTTTTATTTTTTATTATAAGTTAATTGTATTTTTGAGATCGACTGAAGATGTTTGCATGCTCTAATATTCAAAAAGCTAGTTCTTTTTGCTGTTTGTTTTTGTTTTTTTCTGTACTGTACATTTCTTCAGCACCTCCCCTCTTTCTGTCTGTGTGACTTCATGTTAGCTCCTGCCTCTTCAAGGCCATCCTCCGTCAAAGCTCAGTCTGCTCTGATTTTTGAGCTGTTGAGAACAAAGTAACATCAGCGCTGTACTGCATTCTGAGATATGAATACAGGTTATGGCTCAAACAAGTTCAGTGAAAAAATAATGGCAATGTCATTCTTTGTTTAAGGGCATAACAAATTAGCTGCTAAACATGTGCTATGCATATACACCGATCAGGCATAACATTCTGACCACTGACAGGTGAAGTGAATAACACTGATTATCTCTTCATCATGGCACCTGTTAAGGGGTTGGACATATTAGGCAGAAAGTGAACATTTTGTCCTCAAAGTTGATGTGTTAGAAGCAGGAAAAATGGGTAAGCTTAAGGATTTGAGTGAGTTTGACAAGGTCCAAATTGTGACGGCTCGACGCCTAGGTCATTGCTGCATGTGGGGAGTGAGGGCTGACCCGTGTGGTCCGATCCAACAGATGTGCTACCGTTGCTCAAATTGCTGAAGAAGTTAATGCTGGCTCTGATAGAAAGGTGTCAGAATACACAATGCATCACAGTTTGTTGTGTGTGGGGCTGCATAGCTGCAGACCAGTCAGGGTGCCATGCTGACCCCTGTGCACTGCCGAAAGATCAACAATAGGAACATGAGCATCAGAACTGAACCACAGAGCAAAGGAAGAAAACGGCCTAGAGCATGACTTACCTGAGGAACACAGGGCACCAGGATGCACTCTGGGAAAAGGCAAGCTGGTGGAGGCAGTGTGATGTTTTGGGCAATGTTCTGCTGGGAAACCCTGGGTCCCTGCCATCCATGTGGATGTTACTTTGACACGTACCACCTACCTAAGCATTGCTGCAGACCATGTACACCCCTTCATGGAAGCAGAATTCCCTGATGGCTGTCGCCCCTTTCAGCAGGATAATGTGCTATGCCACAAAGCAAAAATGGTTCAGGAATTGTTTGAGGAGCACAACAACCGGTTTGAGGTGTTGACTTGGCCTTCAAGTTCAGTATTTTCTGTGACAGAGAACTGTCTTTCACCCAGAGTTTGGGCTTTGTAAATTTGCAGACCTTTTACATGCACAAAAGATATAATGTGCTAAAACATTGCCAAAAAATCCTAAACAAAATGGCGACCTTTAATCATAGGCTTGCAATTGCTTGCAGTCTCCTGCATTAAAGTCAAAATGCTATAAATTCATTTGACTCCACTACCTTGGTTTTCAGCTTCTCTGCATAAAGGGCACAATACCAGTTCATCGGGCATAAATTTTCAGGAGCAGTATCATCCAATATGTATGTAATAGCTCAGGATACTGGGCTGGAATAACTATTCACTTTCCATGTAAGAAATCAGAATGATAAAGGTGGAAGCCACCCCATTTTAACAGGTGCAAAAGGCCCTGGTCCATGGACAAGATTTACAACAGACATTTTGACTTGTCAGAGCAGGAGAAGCATTGGTGGAACTAATTTTATTCCCTGCTATTATGCATGCTTCACCATTGGACTTGGACACCTAAATGTAATAATATCATCATTAATGTTAATATGCCAGGTTTAGTCGACACATTATAAAAGTAATATTAGCCTGATCAGAAAGACATAGAACTTCAAGTAAAACCATTAGTAGTTTTATCTAAAGTTTAGTCTGTGATGTTTTTGCAAGAATGCATATTTTGTTTGACAGTGACAATCATATAAGACAAAAAATCTGACAAGATGGGAATAGTCTGGATCTCGCATTAGTAAACCTTTATTTTATTGCTAGGTCTAGTCAAAATATCAGCTGTGACAAAAGTCCATTTAGCACAATCTGCACACACTCATACTGTCCCTAGATCGAAGTGCAACATAACTGGTAATACCTGAGTGGGTGGACAGTGGATGTCTAGAGGCTTTACGTTACTTAATGGCAGCAGTTCTTCTTCTGTCAACCTTTTTGTAGTTGTTACACATTCTGATTGAAACAAAAAGAAGTGAAACTGTTTCATCTGCCTCATCTGCTAACAGCACCTTATGTTCTTAGCACATTTTCTGATTTTCAAAGTCTGACTCATGCTGCTGTGGTCCTTCTCATGGATGATTATCAGGGCTGAACAGGGATCAGTTTTCACGTCTAAACAGACACAAAAAGGGTTGACAGTGTTCATTAGGTTCCAGAACTGACTTGGACACTTTGATCAGTTTAGTGTTTCTTCAATCCAAGCACAGCAGCAGGTTATTTTTTATGATTGTTTTTAATTGTCATGGATAGATGCATGCTTGATATAAGTTAGCCAACACATTTATGTAACAAGCATTCATTTTTCAACGTAGCTCTAGATTTATATATTTATGTTTAAATCCAAAGCAGAATTTCTCTGATATGTTCAATTTTCAACTGTCTTACAAAGGCTTTGTCAAATATGGTCTACTGTCCTGGCCATTGTTCTGGACTTTATCACACGCACAACCTCAAACAGCCCCTCATAAGATAGCTGAACAAATAGAGAGACACACAACCGTAGGCTCCTGTCGATTAGCCAGCACTCTCCCATGACCCTTTGCTCCCGTCTTCACCATGAAGGGCTGCGGGTAACAGGCGAGCACAGCAGGACTCTAATTTAATGAGGCAAAGAGTTGTGTATGTGTGTATGGAATAGTTGTGTATGAGGGTGTGATGGGTGAGTGGGGTGGGAGTTTCTCTTGCTAAATGTTCCCAAGTTGAATCAGTAATTGGTCCTTGACACGATTCTCTCTCTGTAATATCTGCTGTGTGAGGAATCCAGTCCAAGCTCCTCATGTGTTTTCAGCATTCACAAAGAGGTTACTGCTTTTTATCTTCATATCATCACAGTGTCATGGAGTGTCATGGGACAGGAAGGCTTCTCACACATTCAATATCAAAAACATTTTCAATTTTTATTTATTTGTTTATTTGTACATGCATTTGTAAGCTTTTTGGAGGCTTTAGTTTGTGAACCACTAGTCATTTGTTCTGTTCCATTTTTAATTAGAATGAAGAATGTAACTTTAAGAAAATGAAATATTCACAATTAATATCAGCTATTACAATACCATTTCTTCTTTTGCTGACAGTGGTACTAGAAATCCCATATCATTGAAAAAAATCCCTTTCTTTTCAAAATGTGTCTCAGTTAAGATAGATCTGCGAAACTCTTCAGGACTTACTGCTTGCTGCTACTGTGTTCAATCAGCTGTAATATGTTAGGGTCATGGTCTCTGGTCATTGACATGTGCTGCCTGCCCATGTTGGAAATCAAAGGTACTTTTAGTTGTTCTGCATGGCTTCATCCTCAAGCAGAGTGGAATGCTGGCCATCACAGTGAAGGGGAACATATAATATTTTTTTAAAAATATGATTGCCTGCATTTTCAGACAGTCTCTCCAGGACATCTATATTGTGGTATTGGATGGTTTGCAAAAGGAGTACAATGCACCGGTCGTCTCTCACTTCAACAAAACTGGCCAATCGTGGCGTGAAGTTGGTGTGAATGTCAGATTTGAGTTCTGAAAAGTTACAACAAATGGTCGACACAGAGACCCCTTTCCCAATGCATGAAAGCTGAGGAGAGAGGGGGTTTCTGATCATCCGGCATGCAGTTTAGACTGGATGAACCTGTGGCCCTCTGAGCCCAAAACAGAGGTACTGCAATCTGCTCACGCTGTCCCAGTGCACAAACTGTTAACTGTGTGATCCCAAGTCACCTTTGTAAAAATGTGAAGATGAGTCGTAAATAGTGGGCTGCTCATTGTGGTGCTGGCTTTGGAATTTATTTGAATAAAAAGCAAATCAGATACGTCTACAATTTTTAACCTTATATTTGAATAAAACAGTTTTTTCATACATCATGTACATGTTTGTTCCATTATTTTCAACCATTTATTTTAACTAACTCAAAGTTGATTGAATATTCTGAAAATTCTGCATGGTCACAGAGGCTTCCTTACAGCTGTTTTCATTCATATTTTCTTTTAGGTTTGTACAGGACACTTGAATACTGAAGCTTACAAACAGAAAGTTGGGTACAGCTCCTGTATGGTGTTGCAAAATAGTGCTGTTTCAGAGTGTCTACATCAAAATTCACAGGCAGAGATCAGATTTAATCAGCTATTCCTTTCAGTTCATTTCCCTATTACATTTTGAAACTCTCGGCTTGTTTGGAGACACTTCCTTTGAGACATACAAAGCACAATTCAGAAGCATTTATCTTTATTTAAACATCCCAAACCTACAAACACTTTCATGCACAAGACCAAAAACAGAAAAGCACTTCTAGCAACTGGAATCATTCAGAGAACTGGGTAATGTAGCATTGCAAAATGTTTCCAACTGAGTGGTTCATGCTTGTTTCCAGCTTCCTGCTAAAGTCTGGCTTTTTCACTGTGTACACTGTGTTCATTGGCATCATGTTTTCCCCATTAAAAAGCCAGTGCTTCTATAATATTGTTCCACCTGTGTCCTGTTTTAGCAGATGTTGTGAAACTCAAAGGCGAGACAGTGACTGTTAGATGCATTTTAGTTGCTGCGAAAGTGAGATGGGAGCTTTCATCTGAACAAGAAGATACAGACTTGAAAAAAAAAATCTTTTAAACTGATGCTTGAGAGTCAGTTTGGGTCTACTGACAATTTTAGCTCAAACTGAGACCTTACAAAATTTACCCAGCACAGTGATGCTGTTGATGTCTGACTCTGCAAAAGTGAAGTATCAACAGCGCCCTCCAGAATTATTGACACCCCTGGTTAAGATGTGTTGACAGCCTTAACATGAATTCAATTTTTATTGCAGAAGCATGCTCTCACACTGAAAATTGTAGAAAAATGTATGATAGGAGAAGGTGCTGTTTTGTTGGCAAAAGGGGGTTGTACAAAGTCTTAACATCAGGGGTGCTAATAATTGTGGCACACATGATTTGATGCAAAAGAATCATTTCTTAATGTGTGATTTTTTTCCCCCACTGAATAAATGCACTTGAATTAAAGATTGGATTTTGCTCTTTTTTCATTGTGGTCTTTTTTATCGGGAAAAAACCTTGAGCAGGACCTGGCTCTTCATGTGGGGGACCCATCTGCAATGGGCTGGCTGGGTTGAGAGGGACAGAAGAGGTAGAGGGGGAAAGAGACAAAGAAACATACAACACATATTAGGATACATGCATGACAAGAGTAACATAGATGATACATGCAAAGTACCAGCCAACATTGAGACTGATTCATAAGTTTACTGTTATGGTGTAAGACTCTGGCATTAAATAAACTGCATATATAGCTGGTAGTAAGATTCAAACAGTGTGTAGATGAACATATCAAGTATAGTAAGGGTGATGCAGAGTAGACTGGTGGGAATGGGCAGATGGAAGCAGTGGGCTGGAGGAAGGTCAGCATCCCACAGTGGACATGATGAAGTCAAAGCCAGTTGTTGGCAGCAACCACAGATCAGGAGCATTGGGCTCTGGGACCAGGGACACTCGGAGAAAAGACAGGAGAATACAATGTAAATGTCATGTGATAATGGTGTATATAGTGAATACATAGGTAGTGAAAGAAGGGCTCAGTGCATCAAGAGATGTCCTCAGCAGCCTAGGCTGATAGCAGCATAACTAAAGGCGTAACTAAGGGATGTCAAAGAAGAAGTCAATTGTGCTCCATACATGCAGACTCCAAATGACCACCTCAGGATTAGCCGGGTCAGTCCTAACTATAAGCTTTGTTAAAAAGGAAGGTTTCATATGAGCTGAAACTCCATCCATCCTTCCATCCATTCTCTATACAATGCTTCATACTCACTAAGATCACGAGGGTGCTGGAGTCTATCCCAGTTGACTTGAGGCGAAGGCTGGGGACATCCAGGACAGGTCGCCGGTCTGTCACAGGGCTACATATAGAAGATAAGATAAGATAAGATAGACTTTATTAATCTCACGAAGGAGAAATTTAACGTTACAGGGCTCTCAGAAACAAAAAAACAGAGGAGTGCAAAAAGTCACGAAAGTGCAAGAACAAGATTATAAATATTGCACATAATAACAACTACACAGTAGTGTTATATAGTCTGATGGCAGTGGGGATGAAGGACCTGCGGTAGCACTCCTTCTTGCACTGAGGGTGTCTGAGTCTCGTGCTAAAGGAGCTGCTCAGCTCCACTACAGTCCGGTGCAGTGGGTGGGAGCTGTTGTCCATGATGGATGAGAGCTTGGTCAACATCCTCCTCTCACCCACATCCATCACAGAGTACAGTGGGCAGCCCAGGACAGAGCTGGCCCTCTTGGTCAGCTTGTTCAGTCTCTTGATGTCCCGCTCTGTGCTGCCCGGGGCCCAGCAGACGACAGCGTAGAGGAAAGCAGAGGCTACCACAGTGTCATAAAAAGTCCTTAGTAGAGGTCTGCACACTCCGAAAGACCTCAGCCTCCTCAGAAGGTGGAGGCGACTCTGGCCCTTCTTGTACAGAGCATCAGTGTTGTGGGACCAGTCCAGTTTATTGTTGAGGTGAACACCCAGGTACTTGAAACTGTTTCAATGTCCTGCCCCTGGATGTTCACTGGTGGATGTGGGAGTGTCCTTCTCCTGAAGTCGACCACCATCTCCTTCGTCTTACTGGTGTTGAGGCACAGGTGGTTGCGCTCACACCAGTCCACAAAGTCCATGATGACCGACCGATACTCCAGGTCGTTCCCCTCAGACACACGGCCCACAATGGCGGAGTCATCGGAGAACTTCTGGAGATGGCAGCTGTCCGTGTTGTAGGTGAAGTCCGAGGTGTAGATGATGAAGAGGAAGGGCGAGAGGACGGTGCCCTGGGGCGCCCCCGTGCTGCAGACTACCACCTCTGACTCACAGCCGCGCAGCCGCACGTACTGTGGACGGTCAGTGAGGTAGTCAGTGGTCCAGGCAGCAAGATGTCCATCAACTCCCGCGTCCACCAGCTTCCCCCGCAGCAGCGCCAGCCTGATGGTGTTGAAGGCGCTGGAGAAGTCAAAGAACATGACTCTCACAGCGCTGCCGGCGCTCTCCAGGTGAGTGAGCGCTCGCTGCAGCAGGTAGATGACGGCGTCTTCTACCCCCATGTTGGGCCTGTAGGCAAACTGCAGCGGATCCAGGTCGAAGCTCACCACTGAGCGGAGGTAGTGGAGGAGAAGCCTCTCCATGGTCTTCATGAGGTGGGAGGTGAGGGCAACAGGTCTGTAGTGGGCCAGTTCCTTGGCGTGAGCTGTTTTAGGGACTGGGACCACGCAGGAGGTTTTCCACAGGACGGGGACCCGCTCCAGGCTGAGGCTCAGGTTGTAGAGGTGGCAGAGGACCTCACAGAGCTGGTCCGCGCAGGTCCTCAGCAGCCTGGGACTGATGCCGTCTGGTCCTGCAGATTTCCTCTGCTTCAGTCGCCTCAGCTCTCTCCTCACCTGGTCCGGTGTGAAGGAGAGGGGGGAGTGAGGGGGGGAGTGAGGTGGGCTGCAGGGGGTGGGAATAGTCCGTGAGGGTGAATTGGGGGCCGGTGAAGGTGTCGCAGGAAGGGGAGGGTCTGCTGGGCTGGGGATGTGTGAAGAGGGGGGAGCAGGAAGGGGGAGAGTCAAATCTGTTAAAGTAACAGTTCAGCTCATCCGCCCTGCGCTGGCCTCCATCAGCTGTCCCTCTGGCACTCTGTCCATGTCCAGAAATGTTCTTAAGTCCTCTCCACACGTCCCGCGCGTTGTTCTGAACCAGCTTCTCCTCCAGCCTCTTCCCATAGTCCTTCTTGGCCCTTCTGATCCGCCACTGGAGCTCATGCTGCACTCTCTTCTGCTCCTCTCTGTCCCCTGAGATGAAAGCCCGTTTCTTCTGGTTCAGGAGGGCTTTGAGCTCAGGGGTGACCCAGGGGTGGTTGTTGGAGAAGCACCGTACCGTCCGAGTTGGCACAGTGCTGTCCACGCAGAAGCTGATATAGTCTGTGATGCAGTGCGTGAGGCCATCGATGTCGTCTCCATGAGGACTGTAGAGCACGCTCCAGTCTGTGGTCTGGAAACAGTCTCTGAGTCTCTCACTGGCCTCATCTGTCCATGCCTTCACAGTCCTCTTCTGCACAGGTCCTCTTCTCACCTTGGGTGTGTAGTGGGGGAGCAGATGAACCAGGTTGTGGTCCGAGCGGCCCAGTGGGGGGAGGGGGGCAGCAGTGTAGGCGCCTTTCACATTCACATACAGTAAGTCCAGTGTCTTGTCGCCCCGCGTGTGACACGTGACATACTGTGTGAAAGTTGGGAGAAAGGCAGAGAGGGAGGCGTGGTTGAAGTCTCCGCTGATCAGCACTAGTGCCCGGGGATGGCGGCTCTGGGCTTCGCTCACGGCGCTGTGGAGTTTTTCACACGCTGTCCCTGCATGAGCTGATGGTGGGATGTACACGCAAAACACAATCACGTGCGAGAACTCCCTCGGTAGATAATACGGCCGCAGCGCCACCGTAAGCATCTCCAAGTCCCGCGTGCACAGCTGTTCCTTCACATGCACATTTGCTGGGTTACACCACCGCTCATTCACGTACACAGCCAGTCCTCCCCCAGACTTTTTGCCGCTTCCCACCGCGTTCCGGTCCGCGCGCGCGAGTGCAAAACCGTTCAGGGAAACCACAGAGTCCGGTGTATGTCCATTCAGCCACGTCTCGTGAAACACATGAGGCTACACTCGCGATGCTCCTTCAGCCGCGTCAGCGTGGCCAGCTCCTCTACCTTGTTGGTGATGGAGAGGACGTTCCCCATGATGATAGAGGGAAAATAAGTCCTGCGCTTTCGCCATCCTCCTCTGCAGCCTCTTCTTTTCCTCCGTATCTCCGCGGGGACATGGGGCCTCTCCGTGTAGAGAAAGGATGAGCTGCGGAGGCCGAGAAGGGTCTCAGTGTGTAGCGTCTTTGTTCCTCCGAGCGGCAGCCGCTGTGTCCAGAGGGCTCTCCTGAAGCAAGTCCAAAAAGTGCAAAAAACAGCACAACTCCGAATAAAAGTGGGATAAAAGTGGGTTTCCTATATGCACGATTGCACAAAGCTTCACCCACTTTAAGGAAAAATAAGAAAAAGTGCCTATTTACAATAGAAAAAACGAAAAGTAAGAAAATAGGGTTGAGAGCTCCCGTAACCAGCAGCTGCTCGCACAGCGCCATCTTGAAGATTAACAAACAATCACACTCACATTCACACCTACGGACAATTGAGAGTTATCAATTAACCTCAGCATATTTTTGGACTGTGGGACGAAGCCGGAGCGCCCGCAAAAAACAAACGTGTGCACAGGGAGAACATGCAAACTCAATGCAGAAAGATCCCAGGAAAGCTGGGACGCAAACCAGGGATCTTCTTGCTGCAAGGCGAAAGTGCTAACCACTACTCCACTGTACAGCCCCTGAGCTGAAACTATGAAATGAATTAAAAACCAAGTTCTGATCCGTGCTGCATCACGTTGATGAGTTTAGGTAACATCATGTTTAAGATATGTAACTGCTTGAAATATAATCACCTAATACTAATCCATACAAATCACGTTTACATGTATTTTGCTGAGACTGGATGAGCAATTCTGTGTAAAATCAATATGTCAGTGTAAGCCCAGACAACAGCCCACAGGATTAAACTGTAATCTTTAATTCTTGGAGATCGATTTGATGAAGAAAACCCAAGTCATCTCTTTGCTTTCTGATTTTGTGAAATGCCACATCCACTCTGCAGTCCTCCATCAGACAGCCTAATTCAACAGACACAATGCAGAATCTACAGTAGGAGACAATGCAAGTTTTTGAGTGTGAGCTTTTTTTTTTTTTTTTTTTAACTGGTTATGTCTCAATTTAGATGGAAAAGGAAGGAGGGGGATGAACAGATGATGTACAAGTCAAAGATGCACAAAAAAACACACACACACAGACACACACACAAAGAGAGAGAATATGTAGGTGGTAGAGGTGAGTGTTGTATTGTGTTATGTCAGATATGCTGCCAGAGGCTTCCTGCGATGCAAACACACTCCACTCTGTCTGTGCGTGTGTGTGTGCGTGTGTGTGTGTGTGTGTGTGTGTGTGTGTGTGTGTGTGTGTGTGTGTGTGTGTGTGTGTGTGTGTGTGTGTGTGTGTGTGTGTGTGTGTGTGTGTGTGTGTGTGTGTGGGCATGCGCACATGTTCTAGTTGTATGCACTTGTATGTTTGTTTCTGTCTGGGCTATAGTGTGCGTGTGCATGTGTGTGGAGAGCATTGTGGATGTTATCCATCTTCTGCATTCAAAGACAGTAAATATGTTCCCTCTGCTCTGGTCTGTTTATAACCTATATACATGAATAGTTTTATGATTTTCCTCTTTTATCACCCATTACATCCCTCTTTCTCCCTTTCTCTGTTTCTCCCCTTTGTATACATATATCCCATATTTTCCTTCTGGTGCTCTTGCTCAAAATTTGTTTCTTTTTTGTATTATCCCTCACTTCACTTCACTGTAATCCTCATCCTATCATTTCATTCCTTCCCTCTTTCTTTCTATCTCATTTTCATTTTGCACACTGTAATAACCTCCTTGTTTCTCTCTTTTCCCTTTTATGTCCTGCCTGCATTCCCTCTGTCTCTCTCCAGCAATGCACCTGTTTGGTCTAAACTGGCAGCTTCAGGAGAGCGAGGGATATGGAGCATTTGAAAATGGAGGAGGGGGAAGAGATACAACTCCCAACACTTTCATGGTGTCTACAGACAATGGTAAGTTGCTGTTTTAATGTACTTTTTATCCTTCCTTCTGAGATGAAAAAATAAGAAGGCTGTGAGAAAAGTTGATAAAAATGCATTTACATCTGTTAGAGTTTCTGGACTTTGACCAGAAAGGTGATGCAGTGTGAAAAAAGCCATTTAGTTTCAAAAAGAAACAAAAGTCACTTAAAGGACCCCAGAGAGACCTCGGTCTGCATTATTGAAGTTGTACACATTTTCAGAATAAAGCTCTTCACACAACCCTCTTTTCTATGCAACTAATATTCAGTCATATATACAGCTGCCAATATTTCATTTATTTTGCAAATAAAGAAAAAAAGCAAAAGAGAGTGGGGAGATCACGTGCTGTATGTAGATTGTTGGACAAAGTGTTTGTAATTCACTGGGACAGAACATATTGCAGTTACAGCATGTTGTTTAATATTGAGAAACATGCTGATGAACATCTCTGGCAGGTCTATTCATCATATCTAATTCTTTATAATAAAAAAAAAAAGGTTGCCAATAAACTCTCCCTTTCTCTGTGATGTAATATAGTTTGAACAAAATATATTTAAAATAGGCTAGTTCTTTGTTTTCAACACCAACATGTATCTCTTGATAGATCAGTGTCAGCATGGCATCCCATTCAAAAGGCCCCTGCCATTAGCTTCTACTATCAAGTATACTAATGATGCAGTGGAATAAATAACAGTAAAAGTAATATATTAAAGAGTATGGCTGAACAAAGAATTGATTAACTATTTAATTTGAGCAGATTGAAATTTTCAGGGCTTGTTAATGCTCCGATTGATCAATGTATACTCTGCAGTTGAGGCTGCATTCTGTGGTTCAACTGGAATATACCAAGACTCCTGATTTATTAGCTACACTACATACAGCACATCTAATACCAGTTTTAAGTTTGTCGTTCAGCTTTGTTCAACTTTACCACACATACTTTCAAATGCACAAAAGTGTTTGATGCTTTTAGTTATTCAAGTAATGTCTATAAAATAAAATAAAACAAATATTTTGGCATCATTTAAACAATTGAAGTATTGCACTCAGTAGTAACGAACAAGCAGCATAGTGTGCCCACTGCACAATGCTTAATTTTACAGTGCAAATGGCTCTCCTGTTGCCACACTGGATATTTTGCGTTCAGCCATCTCTATAAAAAATAAATAAAAACACAGATTAGTATCAATCAGTATCTATCTTTTTGCATCATCTTACGTTCATATCACCCAATATCATCACCCTTTCATCAATATCTACAACACAGCCTTGATGATGCATTGCTGGCTGACATATTAAAAGACAGGTATAGGTATAATCTACTCATCGCAAAATGTCCTTTGTCACACATTTAAATAGTTTGAGAGAAAACAGTAAACCTGATAAGTTGTCATTGACATAAAGTGCTTGATTAGCTCCTCCCCAGGGGGGACCCATCTGCCTGCTGGCCGGGCGGGGCAGGTTGAGAGGGACAGAAGAGGTAGAGAGGTAGAGAGGGGGAAGCATTCAGCAGCATTCCCGTTTTTCAGACCCACAAACTTAACTATATTTGCAAGCGTGTATTTCATGCACTTCGCATTCATGTTTCAAATTTCAAAGTGGGTGGCAATATTTCAACTAAGTATAACAGTTAGAGTCTTTGAAAGTTTAAAACTTACCGTTGTCCTGAAGCAGCTTTCAGGGCTGCTTTCACTGCTCCACCAGTGAGGGAGGGGTAACGCTACATGTGTGCTGCAGGGTCTTCCAGCAACACAGAGCTGCCCCTGGATGACTGTCTGTAAATAATGCCAGGGAAAAATAAATCCGTGAACCCACGTGCATATCGGTCGATGCTGATACAAGTAAAAAAACTCAAATATCGGCCCGATATATCGGCCGGCCGATATATCGGTCTATCCTTAGTCCTGGCCTTCTCGGGATCTTTCTGCATGGAGTTTGCATGTTCTCTCTGTGCATGTGTGGGTTTTCGGTGCTTCCTCCCACAGTCCAAAAACATACTGAGGTTAATTGGTAATTCTAAATTGTCAGTAGGTGAGAATGTGAGTGTGATTGTCTGTATACAGTGGGTACGGAAAGTATTCAGACCCCTTGAAATTTTTCACTCTCTGTGTCATTGCAGCCATTTGCCAAAATCAAAAAAGTTCATTTCATTTCTCATTAATGTACACTCAGCACTCCATCGTGACAGAAAAAAACAGAAATGTAGAAATTTTTGCAAATTTATTAAAAAAGAAAAACTGAAATATCACATGGTCAGAAGTATTCAGGCTCTGTGCAGTGACATTCATATTTAACTCACATGCTGTTCATTTCTTCTGATCCTCCTCGAGATGGTTCTGCTTCTTTATTGGAGTCCAGCTATGTTTAATTAAACTGATTGAACTTGATTAGGAAAGGCACACACCTCTCTATATAAGACCTTACAGCTCACAGTGCATGTCAGAGCAAATGAGAATCATGAAGTCGAAGGAACTGCCCAAGGAGCTCAGAGACAGAATTGTGGCAAGGCACAGATCTGGCCAAGGTTACAAAAGAATTTCTGCAGCACTAAAGGTTCCTAAGAGCACAGTGGCCTCCATAATCCTCAAATGGAAGAAGTTTGGGACGACCACAACTCTTCCTAGACCTGGCCGTCCAGCCAAACTGAGCAATGGTGGGAGAAGAGCCTTGGTGAGAGAGGTAAAGAAGAACCCAAAGATCACTGTGGCTGAGCTCCAGAGATGCAGTCGGGAGATAGGAGAAAGTTCCACAAAGTCAACTATCACTGCAGCCCTCCACCAGTCGGACTCCCAGACTATGAGAAATAAGATTCTCTGGTCTGATGAGACCAAGATTGAACTTTTTGGTGTTAATTCTAAGCGGTATGTGTGGAGAAAACCAGGCACTGCTCTTCACCTGCCCAATACAATCCCTACAGTGAAACATGGTGGTGGGAGCATCATGTTGTGGGGGTGTTTTTCAGCTGCAGGGACAGGACGACTGGTTGCAATTGAAGGAAGGATGAATGCGGCCAAGTACAGAGATATCCTGGAGGAAAACCTCTTCCAGAGTGCTCAGGACCTCAGACTGGGCCGAAGGTTCACCTTTCAACAGGACAATGACCCTAAGCACACAGCTAAAATAACAAAGGAGTGGCTTCAGAACAACTCTGTGACCGTTCTTGACTGGCCCAGCCAGAGCCCTGACCTAAACCCAACTGAGCATCTCTGGAGAGACCTCAAAATGGCTGTCCACCAACGTTCACCATCCAACCTGACAGAACTGGAGAGGATCTGCAAGGAAGAATGGCAGAGGATCCCTAAATCCAGGTGTGAAAAACTTGTTGTGTCATTCCCAAGAAGACTCATGGCTGTACTAGCTGAAAAGGGTGCTTCTACTCAATACTGAGCACAGGGTCTGAATACTTCTGACCATGTGATATTTCAGTTTTTCTTTTTTAATAAATTTGCAAAAATTTCTATATTTCTGTTTTTTCTGTCAAAATGGGGTGCTGAGTGTACATTAATGAGAAATAAAATGAACTTTTTTGATTTTGGCAAATGGGTGCAATGACACAGAGTGAAAAATTTCAAGGGGTCTGAATACTTTCTGTACCCACTGCATGTAGCCCTGTGACAGACTGGTGACCTGTTCAGGGTGTCCCCTGCCTTCACCCTAAATCAGCTGGGACAGACTCCAGCCTCTACATCACCCTAATGAGGATTAAGCGGCGTATGAATAATGGATGGGTGGTTTGAGAAAATGAAAAGAAATTTTAAATTTAGATATGTTCTTCCTTTTTGTCAGTAAACATCTGTGGGTTGTAGACAAAGCAAGACATTCAAGGACATCATCTTGGGAACTGGGGATCCAGATTTTTCACCATTTCCTTGCATTTTGTAGAGCAAACAACCAATCCATTAATTGAAAAAGCAGCAGTAGAAATAATTATTAGTTGTAGCCTGAGTCGTGTCAGTGATTTTACAGATTCATGCTGTCCTCTGTGTGTGACAGTCACACTTTTAACGGTGTCTGTTGGGGGAATTTTCCATGACATGTTTTTAATATGTTACAAATAAATAGAGACCCAAAGCTTGACTTGAAAAAGAAATTATATTGCAAATTAAATCAAATTGCAAATCTGCCAGACAAATTGCTATAAGACATATTAAACACATTGCCCCAGACTCCCACAAGTGATATCCAGGACACCAGTGTTGTTGATATGTTGTGTTGGAATTTCATTAGACACATCTAAAAATTACATGATAAAGCTGTGCCTCCAGTGCTCAGATGTATGACTGTATTTCATAATGTGGTCTGTTTTTCTTTACTGCACTTTGTGTGACTTTAATGTGCACATCAGTATGGTGCACAGCATGTTGTGTTCTGTGTATTTTAGGGAAAGTTAAAAGATTTGCAGCATTGCAGTAGAAACCATAATTACCAGTGTTTGTGTGCCAAGGGAAAAAAAGTCAGAAAAAAAGATTGGTGTGACTCAGTTAAAGCTCAGCCGGCTGGTTGAGGCTGACCTCATCCTGCCAATCAAGCCTTTGTTAAAACACAACTGTTTCAATTTCATCACTGTTTTACTTCTTTCTGTTTTGCTCTCACATTTCTTCCTCTCATCTCTTCACAAACATGAGGCAAAGCAGAATAAAACTGAAAGAGAGAAGCATGAGTGGTGGAACAATAAATGTCAGAGCATGTTTATTGGAAGTTGTGGGGGTTTGAATCTAAGCTTGAAAGTGTACAAATGAAAGGTGAAATTCTGAATGTTTCCCTTCCTTTGACAAAGTTTTGCTTCCATGACATGATCAACTGTTTGAGACTATAAGAGTTAGTTTAAATGCATGAAGTCTTAGCAGGTTAGAGATGAATGCACAAAAAAAAGCAAACCTCTCAACCTCTAAGCCAATGTTAGCCCTCAATTGCTTTTGCAGATGTTAGGAGCAAAATGCTCAGCGTGTGACATACGTGTGAGACGGCTAGGTATTCTGTTACAAGCTATTAACTTCAGTAGAATTGAGCGAGAGGTCAGAAGAGAGTGTTCTTCGTTACAAATAAAGACGCATGAGTGTGACTTGTGTTATATTGCAGCTCATGTTGGTGTAACAAATGTGCATAATGTTGAAACTACCATAAATATTACATAGGTACTCTCACACTCACTTACAGACACACACACACACACATCTGAGTCAGTGTTGGTTTCCTGAACAGATGTCATGACTTAAACTGTTGAAGTGTAATGTTATGAACAGGAAAGGCCTATGAAATTACAAACTGAACAGCAGTGGAACCATTCCATCTTTCTACTTTCACTCTACAGAGACTGGATAGACACTAAAGAAATACACACAGGTGTGTCTACATTCAGAGTTTACATAACAGCTTCCAGTTTCATTGACTAGAACGTTGCCTTACTTAACCAAAATGTTTTCCTGTTCACTAAGATGAATACAACTCACGATTCTTCTATGGCAAGTAAGCTTTTAATGAAGTAGAATCAGTAAAAATGGTAAATATCTTTCAGTGTTCACTGTAATGCACTGCCATCAAAGCTTTCCGGGGATTTCACACTAAGGTGGTATTTCATTTGTCTCAGCATTTTTCATTGGAACACTACTGCCTTATGAATGAGCAGTTGGAACATAGAAGATGGGGTGATATGACGTGTTCAGAGATGCATATGATGAATGCTAGTTTTGTGATTGTCTTATATGAAACCATATTTTTTTCTAGATAGGCTCAGGTCTCAGTTTAGACATTCAGTGACATTGTATTGAGCTTTAATGACCCGACAAACTGGACAATCAGATCTTGTGTCTCCTATTATTCTTTCTAAACAAACACTCATATTCAAGTGCAGAAAAGCCATTCTCTCGTTTGTGTTCAATATTAATCGTTTATCTGCCAGCACTTTAGAAGAGATAAAACTACTGCCAGTATATTCTTTGCTGTAAATTGTATTTTCCCCTTTGCAGAAGCATTATTACTTGCAATGAGAAACAGTTATATACATTTTGTGGACTCTTAAGTTTGATCTGTTTTTCTGTTTTGTTGTTTTGTTTTGTTTTGTTTTGTGATTTTTTTTAACGCTCTGCAGGCAAGATGTTTCTTCTAGAGAACAACACCATAGACACAGGAGAAGTGGATGTGGGGAGACGAGCCATACAAGACGTCCCACCAGGTAAGTTCCAAATGCATGCTATCACACTTTGCCACACTGTGTTATTTAATTCATTTATATCAGTGAGGGCAGAGCAGATAATACAAACAGCTCTAACTGTTGAATGTGGTAATTGACTGTAAGACTATCACGAAGAGGAACTACATCATATTGTAATAATCGTGACTTTTGATTATTTAAAATGTGATGTTACAAATATAGAATGCTACTCTACAGCACTTTAAAATGTGCTAATGAGATAATAAATAGCCTTTAAAGAGGGCTGGCTGCTGCTGTTTATTATTTACACTTTTCTGAGCCTCTCTCAAAAGCAGGCTTTAAGGATGAAATACTTGGACTGTGTGCAAAAGATTTCATTCTGATTTTTAAAGTATGACATATTTAAGAAAAAATGCATCAGTAAGTCACTGTGCTGCATCAGCAGCAATTCCAGGAGATAAAATGTGTAAGTGATGAATAATAAATGTCAACACAGCAACTTATAAATGCAATGGTTTTTAAAAGAAAAATGTAAACTTGTGCACTGGGGTCTCTCAAATCAATGACTTCTGTATGTTCTTATGTGTGTGAGCATACTGATGGATGTATTGGACACAGAGGGGTGCATTCTAAATATGAATCACTGAGTGTTTAAATATTTTAATTACCTTTAATGACTCTTGCTGGTTTGTTGCTTTTCATCCAAGGTGTGTTCTGGAGGTCCCAGCTATATATTGACCAACCACAGTTCTTGAAATTCAACATCTCCGTACAGAAAGACGCTCTTGTTGGGGTGTATGGACGCAAAGGCCTAGCACCCTCACATACACAGGTTGGTTGTGCAAACCCAAGTCTCTGCATACACATATAAGCTTACATGTTCACTTATCTGCATGACTTAAATCACAGGGAAGTTTATAGAGACTAAACATTTTCCAGACTTACCTAACCCCAGGGTAATTCATGGTTTCTCCAGGCAGGTGTTAGACTTTCAAAATGAGCATGCATGCGATTATATTCACACTATTCATACTTAAGTCGCATTGTCCCTATTTTAGAACACAGAAAAATACACAGGGCTGATGTTATAGAGAGGCTGGCTATGACTTTGTACATTTTATATGTTGTCACCGTTAGTTCCCTATTCCTGAAATGTGCCAAGCACAGTGGGTGACCCTACTCTGAGGACAGTCAAATAGATGTCATGGTAAAACCACAGAAATGTGGGTCATCACCCTGAGATAAGATGTTGTATAAGATAAAGAAGACTAAAAGAAGGCCAAAGAAGAAAGAGTACTCAGTTCATTACAGAAACTGGGGCACCACCCTAATCCACTGCTCGATAGAAAGTCAATTAACAGGTTTTCTCTTTAACCCATGCAAACTTCAACAGAAACTACTACATTTTTTTCATCTGTATGTCTCTGAAATCTTATCAAATCAAACCTATGACTGCCACAGATTAAAGCTCCGTCATATAGTGTTTAAAAAAGCTGGTCTTTAATTAAGTTTTTCTATTTTTGACAAATACTGGAAGTGCTAAATAAACCGTCCTGCCCAAAATATCAAAACCCCAAATCTTGTTGGCAACTCTGCAAGCGTCAAGGTCAAGTGCTTAATGGATTTTTAGTTCATAATAAAGCAGATAAGCGTCTTAAAAAACTAAACTACTCATTTAATGACTACATTAACATCTCTGTGTGGCAAATCATTTCCTCTATCAAGAGACTAATCCACTTATCTGTAAAAAACAGCTTCGTGCATTGCAATGTTATCACAGCTTAATGTTAGCACTTTGGATAAAAGACAAGTGAACGTGTATATCTGTGGCATAACCTCATTCATTAAAGCTTGTACAATGTGTTTTTGGTGTTTCTAGCGTTTATGTGTTACAGCATGAGGGAAAAAAACACTGTGATGCTAAGAGTTAGTGATTATGTTGGTGTCTGATTAAAAGAATCAAATTTTATTTGCAAGGCCAAATTAAACCATGAAGTCAAGGGTTAAAATTAGTCTGAGGATGGTTCTTTAGAAAAAGTTAAATTCATTTGAAAACTTTAACCCCCGAATGCAAATGCGCATCATACCGCTTTCATTCAGACTGCAACCAAGATCGTGTGTCCATTCCCCCAATGCTGGTTTGTGCACATTCAATACGTACCTTGGAACCTTTTGCTAGTTTCTCACAGGACTGGTCGGAGTGGGATCTACATTATTATATATCTGTTATTATTATTATATAACTATTATATGTGCTACATACAAATTAACATTCTCCACTTAATTTACAATCATCTGGAAAGCAAAAACATTAATCATTAATTTCTAGGGCTGTCAAAATTAACTGTTAACGTGGAGTAATCCATCATCATGATTAATCTGATTAAACATTTTAACACAATTTGCGCATCTTCAGTGCAGAATGACTCAAAATGCCTGAAACGTCTCAGGCAACGCATTTCGTGCAGTTTGTCCAAGTAGACTTGCGTCATGCATACGCAAATGGGCAGTTGATCCAGCAGTGGCACAACCAAGCAACTCCACATGGAAGACGGTAAACACTAGAGCCTGGCTGATTTGTCAGCCAGCTGATTAAATCGGCCGATTATAGCCCTTTTCAAAACATTCATCGTCGGCCAGACTTTTGCCGAATAAATGCAGGTACATTCTTAACTTCTCATAAAACAGTAAATGCTGTTAAGTGTTGGAGTCCTGCAGAATGATGTCCTTGCATCATTAAAACTACAGCCAGGCAACATTACAGGAGTGGGCTGAACCGTGGGCAAGTTGAAAACGACGTTGTGAAATTAACAATGACTCAACATGTGTCCTGTTTCAGTTAAAGCTCGTGTCCGGAGTTTGAATCGCAGCCTCTCCCAAAACACTGTTGGTCCCTCCCTCCCTCTGGTTTCGCCCCTTTATTTGTGCACGCGCAGTACCTGACAGGAGTGCCCGGAGTGCTGCAGCATCTTGCCTGTTTTGCTGTTTTCCACTCCTCTACATTTAGTACATTTAGTAAATAATAAAGGAATTACGTTAGAATTCTGTATTGAGTCTAGCTTGTCCTAATACCAAAATAACATGAATCTGCTAGGACGAACGAGTAAAGTTTCAATATGTGATTACACTCTCGATGATGTTGTTTATCAAACTTAGTGCATTTACGCGTGTATATGTGTTACATTGTTTATTTATTTCTATCTCGAGTTCAGAATTGCATGACTCCTCTGACGAAGAGTATGTCCCAGACGCCCCAACATCTTCCTCCAGAGGTCGGGCATCTAAACGAAGCCGTCAGGCGGGCTATGGAGGCCGTGGTCGGGGAGCGACGCCAGCACCCCGAGCCAAAAAACGTCCTGCAGTCTCTTGGCCTGACAAGCCGTGGGATTGGTAACTTTTCTGGAAGTTGCTGATCCCTGATGCTCTCTCAGCTCCTCCACAAGCAAAACAAATGTGCGCGCGGTTGCGTAGTGCGTAGCTCGCCCACCTCTGCATGGGCTTGCTTGCTGTGCGCGTAACCGTTGATCGACAGCATGACAAAGCTGAAGATCGAACTTGATTGGTCGGCAGCGACCGGCGCTTTTTGGAATAACATGGGGGTCTATGAGAGGAAGGCGGAGCTCAGGAATAAATTTTCATATCGCGTCATACTAACATTATATTATAGTATCGAACTAGACTAACACATTTAAGCTTTGTTAAAAAATGATACATAAATTGAAAACAAACGGAAACTCCGGACACAAGCTTTAAGAGAAAAAAAGTTAAAACGACGAGCATTACTGTCTGTGTTCAGCAACCGTTAAAATGTCACTATCAGTTTTGCTTTGTCAGAAAACACTACAATGTTATCCAGATTGTAAAGGCAACTCACTGTGTGTGTTGTTGTGGAGAAACATTAGTGTTGGACTATTTGTGACCATTAGATATTCAAACTGCAACTCTGTCAAAGATGACATGTTTTACATCTGAGAAAGGCATCTCTGTTTTTTATTTTGGTTTATATGAGTCCTGAATTCATAGCAAAGACAATAATGGAGTTAAGAAAATGGGATTTAACATTAAAGGGCATCAGAGGGCTGCAGAAATAATGTTTTGCCACTAACTTCACTCATTATGGTGCTTATACAGCATACATGCTGTATATAACCTGCCTCTAATTTGCAGCAACAAGAAGTACAAGACCAGATGTATTTCATAACTCATTCATAGATTGACTCTTTTTTACGGTTATGTAATTTCCCAGAGGTTTAATGCTCTGTTGCATGTTTTTCTACTTGAAAATTCGCCTCTGTTTTAAAGTTAAACAAATACAAATACAATACAAAGAATTGTAAAACAGTAAAATGTTCTGCCTGTAATTCATGTCCTTGTTGTTGTATGTGTTAAGGGACCAAAAGAGAAGGTATTTTATTCATTATATATATATATTATTAATTGATTAGCCGATTCATCGATTCTCAGAATTGTTTTCTGCCAAGTATTGGAATCGCCTCAGAAAATCCATATTGGTCAGGCCCTACTAAACAGCATGTTGGCCCTCTCAGTGGGAAATTTGAATACAAAAACCCCCCAAGACAGAACAGTTGACCAACACACAGTAACAGGCACACTCTGCAGGAAGGACTTTTCTTTTCACTGGCACACTTAAAGCTTAAAGTACCACATTAACATGAAGCATGCATTAGTCTAGGATTCTACCATGAACTTTTAAAGGTGTTTAATAAACACTTTAAGTGTGAAGTATGTTCTTTCTAGAGTGTGTTTGTGCATGCAAAATGAAACACAGTTAATTTAGATTAAACATTATATTTAATTGTGATTAATCAAAACGAATCCACAGCAACCCTGTGATTAATCTAAATAATTTTAATCGTTTGACAGCACTATTAATTTTATAATTGCTCCGCCAAGGAGCATGGTGGAGTAATGTGACGATCGGCGTACGTTTGTTTGTCTGTGCGCAACATTACCCAAAAACAGGATAACAGATTTAGATGAAATTTTCAGGGAAGGTCAGAAATGAGACCAGGACCACCTGATTAGATTTTGACAATGATGCAGCTTATAGTCTGGATCCAAGGATTTGTTAAAGATTTTTGTATCATTGTGAGATAGAAACACGGCGTCACTGTAACTATAACGAGTTAACACCATGTCGACGCAACATAGTTGACTTTCACATGATTGCGAACCTACTACAAATCAGTTGTGGACTTAGCAGAACCTATCTGTCTGAAATCAAGGAACAATTGATTAAATTATGGGGTTGTTTTCCGGGTCCTATCAATTCCTCTACATATTTAGGTCACACGATTCGGTAATAACATACACATGCATAACACACAATTGTGCTCAACGCCAGTTCATTTTTATTAAAGATTTTTTCCGTCAGAAATGATACAACACGTGTGCAGCTTTGGCGGAATACTGCAATCTGTGCTAGATAAAATGTGGACAGTTACTTAAATCCAAGTTCCTCTGGGGTCATGAATCATCAAGACAAACTTCATGGAAATCTGACTAATTGTACCATCACTGGACTGTTGGACTGACTAACAACAATATCCTTAGCCTTAATGTATTCTTTGCCAGAGCCTTAGGAAAATGTTGATGTTGGTATTTATATGCATGTGCTCTTGTTGTGAAACAAACTATGCTCAATGGCATGTGTATTTTTCTGTTCCAGTATGACTTTGTGGAGCTGCTGGATGGCAGTCGTCTCATTTCCAAAGACAAACGAGCACTCAGCGACACAGACTCAGTAAACGCATACAGCGCTGGTTCTCACGAAGAGGAGTCTGGGGTAGGAGCTCGACACGCACGCTCAGTGAACGTACATGAGGCTGGCTTCATCCAGTTCCTGGATACAGGAATCTGGCATCTGGCATTCTACAATGATGGACGCAACACAGAGCAAGTCTCCTACAATACCATCATCATAGGTGAGACATGTTTTTAACAAGAAACACAACACATCTTGGAATGGAATGGTGAGTTGCAGTAAGAACATGTCAGTGCACTTCCACTTCAATCCATAGCTATTTATGTAAGGCATCACAGTTAAAGCTAAATAATCCCTGGTTGTCATTACAGAGGTTCACAGGGCTTAAAGTTTTCCGGCGCCGCGCATGGAAGTGTACCATTTAAAAAATTTCATCCATCTCCGTCCTGAAGGCTCCAAGCATGTGCGTCATTGTGCATTCAGTTGCTCCGCTTTAATCAAACTCCAAATCCTACATTAAAAAAATATACACCTTCTGTCCAGGCATGCGACTTTCTGATAGAACTTTCATCCAATTACAGTTTTCTAACTGCCAGTGCGCATCGACTGCTGGGCGCGCGATATGCTGCGCCCTCTTGGTTCGGCATCGTCAGTGCTGCTGAGCCACTGATAAGAAATAACAGTATCCCACAAACAAAATCCAAATTTGCACTATTTGTTGGTGTTTTTTTGTAATTATATTTAAAGGGAATTACTGGAAACACACTGATATATATTGCATATTATTTATTTTATTTCTGCTTGGACTGTATACCCATTCCACATGTCCCAGCCCTGTGGCTGCCTGGTCTCTCCAGAGCGCACGGAGCTCCAATCTGTGAGTGGTGCGGTGAAGAATCGAGCAGCTGATCACTGGTCAGTAGCGTTGGAGCTTGTGTTTAGCCCAAAGACGCAGATACTAAAGTTTGCTCAGACTTTGTGTGACAGAGGAGAGAGGATGTGTCTCTGCTGATTAACAAAGAGAGCAGCCGCTGCCGCGATCCCTGAGCCGCGGTGTGTTGACTCGCCCCATTGGCGTAAGTGCGTCAGTGGAGAACTGCAGGAATACAAGCCCCACAGTCCCCATAGTTTCGCCACAAAATAAAAACAAACGGGCTTAGGTATTGAATTAAAAAAAGTAACAAAAACAGAAGTTGTTGATTTTGTTTGATTTCTTTAATCTTTAAACATTTTCCATGTGTATTACAACGGCAAAAGGAAAAAAGGAAACAGCTATTTAGTTTGCTGGATTTTATTTTGAAAGAAAAAAAAAATCAAAGATCAAGCCATAGGGATTTGTCCCATTAATTTCCTCAGAACATCTGTTTAGTTAAATATGCACAAACTGAATGTAGCTTATAGGTGATATGAACCTTTTTTATTTGAGGACATATAGGATGTTTGTAATAATGAGTTAAATAGCTCTCAGCAGATTTTGTGACCTTATGCATCTGAATGATGTCTAGCCACAAACAAAAAATCTCCAATCTTAAGGAAATATTATTATTAAGAACAGAACGAACATATGGGTTGTGTGAAGTGAATAATGGATAGATAGTTAAATAAGAATGTTCTTAGCCTGCTTTTCACCGTTTTTTCTTCCCAAATATAGATAAAAAATAGAAACATTTAAATTGAAAGCCAACTGAACAAATTATGCAGTGAATACATTTTTTCCCCTTACCAAAAACAAACAAAATGTGTGTCAGTTCAAATTGAAAATCAAATGATTTAAACTAATCACACAGATTACTGAGGTGTATCAAATGAGCAGTTACTAACATGTGTATGTGTGGTTATGTGCTACAGAGGGCTTCTTAATCAGATCTTTGTGAGAAATGGGCTGACTCCAGAGGAAAAGGCCAGAGTAGAAGTTCTTCAGCATGAGCAGTCCATTGCCACCAGGACCCAGATAAACCAGATCAGGAAGGCTCGAATTTCTTTGCAAGTTACAGAGTTTGAGAGAGTCAGCATCATGATCAACTTATTCAGAGGTATCTTATATTGTGAGGCAATAACTAAAATTGCATTTAAGAGTTAATACTAGTACTTTTATTACCTGCTTAAATACAAAGTTGGTATAGCAAGTGACATATGACAGTTTATTCTCTTGTAGTGTTCCAGAGAATATTAAACAAGTTAATTCTGTTGTCTGTGTTTTGCAGTTTATTTCAAGAAACAACATTTTGAACAACATGTTAAAAAGAAAATGTTCAGAAAATCCACAAACAAAGCAAAAAAGATAAAAGAAATTAATTTTTCAAGCAGTATTCTCCAAGCACTTAATATTCTCTTGAGACTGACACTTGAGATAATGTTGTAAGTAAAAGTTGTGCCTTATGAAGGAAAGCAGCAGTTTTCTTGTGGTTGGTGTTGTTTTGAGTTCTTGTTAAATCTACTGAAGAGATAAAAATGATTAAAAGTTATTAATAATACATGTACTTGATTTTCATGATTTTTTTCCCCCTTACACTAAAATAAATCTTTGCAGTTATACTGATGTGGTATTGAAACATCAACACAAAAAAAATCTGACTTGGGGCACTTTCTAAAATGCCTTGAGTTTTGGCCTAAGGTTTTACATTTGAGCAACAATAAAATAGTGGGATCATAATGGGCATTATTTCCACCAGATGACCTCATATTTGCTCTGAATTAATAGAATCTCATATATATTGTGTTTTAGTGAGTTTTAAAACACATTTAAATACATTTATTGACACTATAAATTGGATCTTTGAAGTTCAGGCTCAGGATTTTTTCTCACTTTAAGCCCTGGGTTCAAATGAAAATGTCAGTTAATGTGATGATAATTCAAAAATGTGTGAAACATTGCATGTATGTGAGTTTGTAATTACCATCATTATTTGTCTTCCCACCTTCACTTAGCACTAAATTGCTAGACAGATATCTTGTTTTCAGGCCAAGTTAAAGGATATCAAGAGTAACAAGTGATTAACTGTGCCTGTTTATAGGCACTGTTTATAGGCATGTTTATAATGATTGTAAGTGTTTGTAAGTATTTTTTTGAAAATGAGCCTCAACCTTGTTGATCAGCTAAACTACAGTTATATACCAGCCACTTTAGATGCATATTGCCAGTACCGGGTTGGACCATTTTGCCCTTAGACCAGTTCTTAATGACATAGGCTCAACAAGGTGCTCAAATAGGGCTGGGCTATAGAGCTAAATCTGTATCATGATACACTGAAGTTTAATTTCATGTAGTTTAATTAGAATTTTGGTCAATATTATTTATAAATGATATTTGTAGTGACATATTTCAGGTGAAGGCCCAGGATAATTTTTTTTTCCTGAATTTTACCAATTAGACCTATTTACCAAAACACATTAGTCATCATTTATCTTAATACAACTGAACTTTGTGTTTTCATGATGTGCTTTCATGGTGATTTGCATTTGACACGTTTATACAGTTGTACTTGCTATTAATGAGTATCTGTTGTTGGTACATATGGCTTTTCTTCAGTTGACCAGGCCTATACCAGGAACTTATCTCAGAAATTTTGTTCCACAGTGATGTAATAACATCATGGAGCTGCTGCAGATCTTCATGATGCCAATATTTCATTCACAGCTTCTCAAAGCTGCTCTAATGTATTAATATTTGATTACAGTTAAATCATTATGAAGCTTAAGAAACCACTCTGAGATGATTTGAGCTTGGTGACTGGTACATTGTCCTGTTGAATGTCGACATTAGAAGATGTGTCGTGTACACATCATGGTCACCGCCAGCAGCAGCCTGAATTGTTAGTTTAAGACAAAATGGATCCATGCTTTGTATTGTTCTGACCCGAGCATGTAAATATCACAGAAGAAATCAAGACTCATCAGAACAGAACAACCTTTTTCCCAAATCTTATTTTCCTGTTTTGATGATCCCGCTTCCGCTGTTGTCTCAGTTTCCTGAGCCTTCTCTAGCTAACAGGGGTGGCACCTGTTGTATTCTACTGCTTGAAGGTCTGATGTGTTCTGCGTACCTTGGTTGTAATGAACGGTCATTTAAATTGCTCTTAAATTCTATCAGCTTGTACCAGTCTGGTCATTATCCAGGGTTATTACAACAAGCGTCTTCATCCCAGCACTGGATGGATGTTGTTTGTTTGTTTGTTTGTTTTTTAGGCTATTCTCTGTAAATCTTCAGTATGGAGATTATTGATTTCTGAAATACTCAAAGCAGACTATCTGGTGCACATAGCCACCGATCAATTTACCCATTTTTAAATTCCTCATTCCCAGTCTGATAACTTCAGTAGACCCTTCTGAATATTTCTACATGCCTAAATGAGTTTCTGCAGTGTAACTGGTTGATCAGACAGTTGCTTTAAGGAACAGGTGTACCTAATGAATTGGCCAGAGAGTACAGTAGTTGATCAGCACAGATGGGATCACATTTACTATTCCAGATGTGTGATTTTCAATTAATGGTAACTGATATTTCATCTAACGGTAGCATGTAGTAGAAAATTGGAAAGTTCTTCCTGGAAGGGAGGTGTGTGTGTGTGTGTGTGTGTGTGTGTGTGTGTGTGTGTGTGTGTGTGTGTGTGTGTGTGTGTGTGTGTGTGTGTGTGTGTGTGTGTGTGTGTCTGTCTGTGTGTCTGTGTGTCTGTGTCTGTGTGTCTGTGTGTTTGTGCGCACGTGTGAAAAAGGAAATAGCCACTTAGGTACACCAGAGTGCACCAATGGTGGTGTGAGAGAGAAGCAGAGTGAGAGAGCAAGAGAGAGCAGGGTAATTGGATGTTAGAATGCGTTGATTGGACTGACTGGCTGTAACTACAGCAACCACAGAGGAGCGGTTTGTCAGTCTGCTGTGTGTATGTATGTGGTTGTTATTTCCTAAGATATACAGTTGCATATCTATTCTACCCAATTAATTTGCATCCCTTAAGAAGTCTCTCTCTCTCTCTCTCTCTCCCTCTCTCTCTCTCTTTCACACACACTCTTTCTCTCTCTCTCTTAATCAGAGTCGATTATGGAGTGTCCTCAGAATTGTCATGGAAACGGTGATTGTCTCTCAGGAATATGCCACTGTTTCCCAGGATTTCTGGGGCCTGACTGCTCTCGAGGTAAACACACACACACACACACACACACACACACACACACACACACACACACACACACACACACACACACACACACACACACACACACTCCGCCACCCATAGAGAAGCAGTAATTGTTGCGAGGTTGTTATCCCAGCAGTGAGTGTGACCTGCACACTCTGGATGCTGTGCTGTGCTACTGCTCAGTCTCTCTCCCTCTGTCAGTGTATTCCTTTGATAAAAGAGGAACCTTTATCAAAGGAACACACTGACCTTAAAAATTATTTTTGCAACAGGATCATCTGTATGTGCTCAGCTACATTGTACAGCCTGAAAGTGGTTTGATCCTAGGTTCATCAATCAAGCAAAGCCACACCAAAACATTTCTCTGCTCAGACCTTGAAGCTCTGAAAGGTAGAAATCTGGAAAAGGAAAAAAATAGCAGAATTCGTAATTATATCCCCTGCAGCTCTCCTCAGTCCACTCTCTGTTAGGCCAAACAAGCGAAATTTTATGCACACACTTTATATAGTTTCTTTCAAGGGAAAGAGCAGCTACCTACACAGTTTGACTGACCACTGCAACAGCTTTGAAGCCAAGTAATGTGGGTAAAGGATGCAGCAGGACGTTTTAGTGGTCTGGACCAGCCAAAGGAAGGTATACCAGTAAAAGTGTACATTGAATTTACAATATTTCCATTGCTTTACTTTGCTACCAGACTGCCATTTTCACTGTGGACCTGATGCTGTTATATTGCTGTTTTCAACGGCAACAGAATCTGTTGGCAATACCAAAGAGTTTTTAGTCTACCATTGCCCTAATTGGCTCTGTTTGTTTGTGTTAAACACACTATCGACGTGATGGCAGCAACTCTGTCAGGTAAAATGACAATGTCTTCTGTCAAAACACTATGGTGGCTTTAGAAAGAACAATGTACCAGCTAAAATGAAATTAGAGCACTTGATTTGCAAGATGTTGAGAGTCATTTTTAAATTTTTGCCCCATGCTGGCAAACAAGTACTGCCTATCCAAGCTTTATAGATACAGTTTAGCTCTCAAGATTGCAACAGCATTTTATTAAATATGAATCCATCTAATTAGCAGTTTGCACAGATGCAGCAGACTTTGACAAACTTTAGTATTTATGTTTCTGACCTAATCATTCTATGAAGCAAGCATGTCTAACTGATCTATCTTCCTGCGTGTCTAATGCAGCGGCCTGTCCAGTGTTGTGCAGTGGTAACGGCCAGTACTCCCGTGGCCGCTGCCAGTGCTACAGTGGGTGGAAAGGCACCGAGTGTGACGTGCCAGCCAACCAGTGCATTGACATCCACTGTGGAGGACATGGTATCTGCATTATGGGGGCCTGCATCTGTAATACTGGTTACAAGGGCGATAACTGTGAGGAAGGTAAGACAATTTCTTCAAAAGAATAGGAACACTGGTCACATATTATGGTTGTAGCAGTGTGTGTGTGTGTGTGTGTGTGTGTGTGTGTGTGTGTGTGTGTGTGTGTGTGTGTGTGTGTGTGTGTGTGTGTGTGTGTGTGTGTGTGTGTGTGTGTGTGTGTGTGTCTGAATGTGAGTGTGTGTGTCTGAATGTGAGTGTGTGTGCTATAATTCATCCCATGTTATGATCTTTCTCTGTCATGCTTACATGAATATCAACTATTTAGCAGCTAAGTAGATAATAAAAGATTTGAAGTTGTTTTCCAAGTCTTACAAGCTATTAATCCCACTGACCTGCATGTATCAGCTGAAATCCTGCCTGCTACTAGCTGACAGGTTGTTTATTAAGATTGTGTTTCAGCTACATGGTAAATTAATTTTCTCTAATCTGATGCACAAATACACATCCATGATTACTGTCCAAGTGCTGACAGGTAGTTGGCTAAAATATGTTCCACGCTATACACTACACTAATTCAGTGTGCATTAATCAATACTAATCTGCCGTTTGCTGGTTGGACACACACACATACACACATAAATGCACAGGCCTACAACAACACAGAAAGCGACACTCTTCTCTTTCACATCTCCAATGTGTGTATAAATGTACACCATCCACACAAAGGCGTGCACGTACTGGGTATACATACGCACTCATACAAATATGCAAATACATATCACAGGGGACAGTAACCAGATTAGTTTCAGATTAGTTCAATCCTCAGTCACACTAATCCTTTGTGAGTGAGTATATGAGAGAGACAGAAGGCGAGAGTGAGAGGGAATTTGTTCTGAACAACAAAGCCCCTGTGTTCATGTGTGTGTGTGTGTGTGTGTGTGTGTTTAGTGTGTTACTCCCATTTACAGCTGCTGAATCTGCAAATTTATATCAAAGATGCTGCCTAGAATTTCCAAGAAAAGTGTCATTGACAAATATAGTATAAAATTTGTATGTCTACATACATGTGTGAGCCGAGTGGCACAAAATAAAGATTAAAAAACATTTTGTACTTTGTTGTGAAAAGTGAGAGTTTTAGCTGTGGTTCACAAGACTGACTGGTTATGCTGTTCTAAACCAAGCAGCAGCCATCAGCTTTGGTGGAAACAGCTAGTCACACTTTCACACTCTGAGACAGTGAAAACCTCACTAAAATAGATTTTCTAAGGGATTTAAGTTTTTCTTTTCTTTTTTGCACTGAGCGACCAGTTTTCTAAAACTTATCTGGAGTTGGCTCACAGTGGCAGCATGCTAAGCAGAACATTCCAGATATCTATTTCCCCAGCAATGCTGACTAGCTCTGGATCCCCGAGCATTCCAAGCCCGATCAGATATGTAATCCCTTCAGCAAGTTCTGAGTCTACCCAAGGGTCTCCTCCCAGTTAAACATGCCTGTAAAACCTCTAAAGGAAGGTGTCCAGAAGACAGTAAGTCTACTCATGAGGAATCAGAGCTCCTCAAGTCTAAGGTGGAACCCAGCCACTGTACAGAGCAGACATGCTTCAGCTATTAGTTGTTACACTCTAATTCTTTACATCACTACTCAGAACTGACAACAAGACTGTTGGACTGTTGGATCGTAAAGCAACTGGTCATTTTGTCTTCCAGCTCAGTTCTCACTTCACCACGAAATTCCTATACAAAACCCGCATTACTGCTAAGCAGTAGTCCGTCTGTCCTGGTCGTACTTCAGTTTCCTGTTATTTGTGAAGAAGATTCCAAGATTCTTAAACTCCTTTGTTTGGAAGTTTAAGTTAAAATTTTATCGAGTTTAAGAAGTTTACGAAGTCTGTGCTAATCTAAAATATCAGTTTAAGAAGTGTACATTACAATGTAAAATGCTGAAGTTAGTGTCCCAGTCTCAGCTTCCCATTGAACAGTTAAATGGCAAGTTGATGGAAACTTACAAAGCATTAAATAAACAATGTCATTTTTCAGCCACTTTCAAATGTGTAAATCCTTTATTTTTTGAAAACAAAACAGCAAAAATATTAGCAGTGAATAGATTTTGAATCCGAATCTGAGAGATCGACCGGTCAAAAGTGTACAGAATCTTGTCAAAAATGCCTCTGTGAAATTGCTTTTTTTTTTGTTTTTTTTAAAGTGAGTGTTTACTTTCATAAGTAAAATAAAGGTTTTGCAAAACTGAAATGGTGATTATGTTTTAACTGGGATGTAAGACACACTTTGATGACAGTAATGGCTCAAAGGGAATCGGCTGCTAATTTTGTTCTTTTCTGTCAAAATTATGTGAATCGTGAACTTTCTTTCAAATACATCTACATGCATAGCAGCAGGATGACTTCAGAAGTACCAGTGTTCTAACTCCCCCAGTGCAAGCTCAGTTTCTTCCATTCATCTTTTACGTTCATCATCTGATTTATTACAGTCTGATGAGTTACGGATCCAAAACTTCTAACCTAGGCAAAGTGGAGTAACACTAATCATATATTTGATTTACAACCTGTTTACATTGGAGATATTGTTAAAAGTCAAATTAAAGACACTTAGTCTCAAATTAAAGCTGTCTGTAGTGAACTCCAGTGCATGGACATTGTCCTCATTATAATAGTAATCATAATGGGATGATATGGCTGTTTTATTCAAACTTGACTGAGCATTTTTTGCTTGTTTGTTCTTCTTCTTTTTATTTTTCTTGATTTGGATGTGACCCTGCCCGGACTTGACTCTGTTTTGGAGATGCTTGAACAGAGTTGCTGTGACTACAGCCCTAGTACAGAGCTTATTTCATTGCCAAAGTGGCCAGAAAATAAGCTAATGCAGCTGTGCACATTTGTATGCCTGTGTTTACTCTATGTACTGTTTAGTATAACATTGATTCTCCTCTTCATCTGCTTGCAGTGGACTGCATAGACCCGAGCTGTTCGGCCCATGGAGTGTGTATTCACGGAGAGTGTCACTGTCAGCCAGGCTGGGGCGGAGCCAGCTGTGAGATTGCCAAGGCTATGTGTCCAGACCAGTGTTCAGGCCATGGCACCTACAATGCCGAGACCAGCACGTGTGCCTGTGACCAGAACTGGACTGGGCCTGACTGCTCTTTAGGTGTGTTTGGAATATTTGTCTGCCTTTCTGTTTGATTCCTGTCAGATTTTTTACAGAGCCTTTGTAAAGAGTAGGCTTTATTTGTACAAGCACCGCCTCATACTGTTTTATATCATTAATAAAGTCTTTTACAGAATCATTAAGAGGGGATGAAGAAGAGCAGAATCAGCATAAAATAAAAAACAGAAAGCAATTAAAGAGAAGAAGGCAATTAAGATAGCAGTGTTAGTGATGCAACCCTACAGGAACAAGCATAATAGATGGGATACAAAGCTTGTAAAACAACTAGTAAGACATGAGGTGAATGAACAATCTATTATGCAAAACTTGTACCTGTAAACATAATTCTGAGGAGTGATTTAAAAGATGATTAAAGATGCTTTAGCTTGGCTTAGTTTCACAGTGTAGTGTTCTCTTGTGCAAAGTGACTACTGTGATGGCAGAAATATTTACAAGTTGTCCAGGAGTTTGAAACATTCAGGAGAATGGTGCTAAAGGATCGCATGCTTATAAGGATGTACTAGGTCAGTGACACAGCTAGAAGCTAAACCACATTAAGACTTTGGTGATATTAGTAACCTCTCCAAATCAATTCTTAAACTAACCGGCGGCCAATGAAGAAAAGCTCAAACAAAAGTGTTATGGTCTCAAGATGACTTGGAGTGTGTTCGACACCCTGCAGCTGTGGTTTGTAGTAGCTGCAAACAGATGAGCTGTCTCCTGGCAGTGTAAGGAGTCAGAGTGCAGCAGCATGGAAAACATGAAGAAAAAAATAGCACAGATACGTTTCAAGTTTCATGTTCAGGAGATGAGAAAACAACTCCACTATTTCAGCTTGATCACTCTAAAAGTTCAAAAGGGTTTCTCTGGTCTTTCAGAGTGTCTTATAATACATTTGGCTCCAATGAATAACATTCATGTACAACCAGTTGATAATGTCAAAGTGGCTTTGTGTGAGACTTTTTTTTAAATAGGTAAAAGTACAACATTTTTCATCTGCAAAATCTTGACTTCAGTGTGGTAGGTTTTTAGTTGGAGATTTTCATTGTTTCCTGTTGCAAAGAAAACAGGAACAAATAGATAGGGAACAGGAGGGAGAGTGCTGATATTCATATCTTGTGAAGTTACTTCAAAAAGTTCTCAGCCTCACCCAGAGACAAGGGGTGTGCCTCGCATTTTGAGGCAAAACTGTATACTATAAAGCCTTATATCGATGTTTACAAAAATTATAATGTTTGTCACCATTTCTTTGAAAGGCGAGGAAAGCTTTGAGCTGGAATGCTTGTTGCTTTGGGACAACAGGGTTATTTTCTTTTAGACATCTATACAAATACTTCTCTGTTTGTAACCAGAAGATTTGCCACTTCTGGCCGTTACAAAGAATGCCAATGTAGAGCACTTCTGCGTTAGCTTTGCTTTTCAGCCCCAGAGGCTACATCCATCTTTGATAAACAGTCTATGGTAGAAACAGTACCAGAGAGTATGTCCTATGAATTCCTAAATAATCTGTTTGTTTATGTCCCCACTGATTCTCCTACTGACACAACATCATTGCTCACGGCCTTCTAAAATGTGTGACTGTCAGATAATTCATATGTTTGTTTTCTGCTCTATCACTGCTCTGCTTTGGTTAAGATTTGGTTAGGTACTTATTTAAGGTCAAAGTAAGACTGTGGTTGTGGTTCAACCCAAAATTGAGTGTCAGTGGAATTTTGGAAGCAAACAGTGGCCTCTGTTGTCACAATGGCATGCTTTGTTGACCCATGCATCCACCACAACCTCCTCCCTAAATGGTTTTGCAGGGTTCTAACATCCTGACACGCATGAGGCATAATTTACACAGCCACAGGAGGTCGCTTGTCAGTTAAATGGAAAGATGTTTTTGGCAACAGCACCAGTGTTATCTTTTTGGGGGGTTTTTTCAATGAGGACCATCTCACTTTTTGGTGCTGTAGAGAAATAGGAGTTAGATAGAGAGGAAGAGACCTTAAGTGTTAGCACTGATGCAGAAAAGGAGGTATGAAAAAAAATGGAGGAGGAATGCAGATCACTAACAGATGGCGTGAGATAGAAACAAAGCAAAGATGAAGGAGTGTGTATGTGTTGTCACGTCTATTTGTGTTGCCTCGGGCTTTTGCAGTATTGTCTTGTCAAAACTGTCAAGCACACGTGCAATTAGGTATGGTCTCTTTGTAAAACACACACATACATACATGAAATAACATATATACACAAGCAAATACACATGCATTCTCTTCTGGCTTGTTGGTGACCTTTTCACATAATCTGTCAAAACATTCAAACACACACACACACACACACCTCAACACAGATTTAGACATACACCCTGAGGCACTTCACCTTCACTACCTTATGTGCAGGATTTAGCAAATGTGGAATTTAATCTCTTTTTTTACACATGCAACTCACACACACACATGCTCACACACTCACACACACACACACACACACACACACACACACACACACACACACACACACACACACACACACACACACACACACACACACACACACACACACACACACATGTAATTATTGTCTATCAGGCTTTCCTGAACCGGTTTGTATTTTCCTAGGTGTACAGACAAAATGAATCGTAGCCAGGGTTCAGTCGAGGACGCAGAGGTGAAGTAGGGACCAACTTGCAGGAAAATATTAATTGTTTTTATGTTTCATCAACCTGTCTGAACAAGTCTTTGTGGTTTCGAAGACAATCAGTGTTATCTAAACCAGGACTGCTCTCCTGTTATGTTTTTGAATCAGCTTTTCAGTTAAGTGCATGCTGAATCATGCATGAGCTTAATATAATACACAATCACTGCTGTTGATACATGAATTTAATAAATGAGAGTGATAAATGGATCAGTATGTGCATTTCCCAGTCAGAGCTCTTCAGCCAGCACCTAGTCACAAGAGCAGCGAGCAGTTTGTCCTGCAACTTCCTTTGTTTCCAATTCAACACAACTAAGAGAAGGAAATATTTTACAGTATCAGATTAGCCTAACGTAGATTGAAGATTCAATAATTTTATTATCACATACACAACAGAAACACGGTGGTTATCCTGAGTAGTGAAATTCTTACTTTGCTAGTTCCCTTCACATAGCTGCAACCCGTGCACCTGTTCACCAGCAGCGACCAATAATTAATATCTACAGGCAGCTGTTTAGATGCAGACAAATCCTGGCATTGTGATAAATCACAGACACATTGCACAGTTGGTAAACTACAGTACTGCTGTTCCACAAATAAGTAAATATCCAAAAGAAATTGTTTGATTTTTTGTATCTATTAATTTTTCCCTCTGCTTCTCCAACAGAGGTGTGTGAAGTTGACTGTGGGAGTCATGGCGTATGTTACGGTGGTGTGTGTCGCTGTGAGGAGGGCTGGACAGGAACCGTGTGTGACCAGAAAGCCTGCCACCCACTGTGCAGCAAGAACGGAGTGTGTAAGGAGGGGAAGTGTGAGTGTGACCAGGGATGGACAGGGGAGCACTGCAATATCGGTGAGTGGATCGCACACACATTCACACACAAATCCAAACACATACACACACAAACACACACACACACACACGCACGCACACACACACACACACACACACACACACACACACACTAAAGGCAATAGTGTATAGAAGAGACTAAGGCTACGTTCAGACTGCAGGCTCAAGTGACCCAAATCCGAGTTTTTTTGCCCCTATGCGACCTGTATCTGATCTTTTCATGACAGTCTGAACGACACAAATCCGATTTTTTCAAATGCGACCCAGGACACTTGGATATGTGGTCCTAATTTTCCGATACGTATCGGATCTTTTGCCATGCGGCTTCAGTCTGAACCGCCAGGTCACATTTATCCGACCTATACGTCATTGGTACACGACAAACCTCACTATTCTGCGTTTAAGAAAAACACCTCTTCGGGCTGTCAAAGACGTGTCTTGCCGTAAGAGTGTTAAAAAGAGGCGCTCACCTATGTAGGTAAAGGTCGCCCTTGTCATTCCAAAATTCTGAATGAAGTCCGCATCTATGAAGCCTCTCACATCACTATCCACCACTTCTGGCTGCGACTCCACACCCACACAGTTCTCTGGACAGACGTTGCTGCCACTGCCCCACTTCCGTAAACACTGAACACGCTCTCTGCGTGTCGTTGTTGTGTCCTCTTCTGCGCATGCGGGAACCTTTAGGGTCGTGTGAGGTTCACACAGGAGATCACATACAAGTCGCATTTAATTGGAAATGTGAACAAACTCGCAAAAAAATCGATTTCACAAAAGAATCGGAATTGAGCATTAAGCCCTGCAGTGTGAACGTAGCCTTAAAGACGTTGCACATTATGCATAAACATGTACACGGAAAAACATCTGGAAAGTGGTGTCTGAGAATGGTATATCTGCAAAACATTGAGCGGAGAGCATTTTACAGCCACTTTTACCTTTAGTGGAGTTGCACTGAGAAAGTGACAGTTACACACAGTTCTGGAAACACCTAATAACTTACTTTCACAAGTATACCTGTACATACAAGATTGAGACAATTTATAGGAGTTCCCGTGGTTTATAGATACAAACAGTACCTTCAAGAAACCTCGACAAATAAAGCTGTCTATTTTTCAGTGTTGGAACTTTTACTGAAGGTACTTATAATTTTGTTTTTGCTGTTTTTCATAGCAACTGCCATGGTAAGACATGAGGAAAATGGTACTCCTAATTATGTTGATGTCCATGTTTGTTGTGGTTTTTGCTGCCATCCAGTAAAACTGGAGCTACAATAGGGTCAGTAATGTAAATGAATTGAAGGCTGTAAAAAGTAGAATTGCCCTAGAATCATTAAAGGTTGGCCAGCATGCTGACAAATGGTATCATTAACTTCTTCTTAATTTTGCCTCCATGCCAGCAATAACCATGGCCGTAGGCCATCAACTTTTTTTAAAAAATGAACGTAGCCACTGTAATCTGAGAATGCACAAGGAACATCCAATTGGTAGTGACTTGTCAGTGACAAGGTATCCCGGTCTAAATCCCTAAAGCATATCTATTTTATTATCCATTAATAAAGAATGTTATTTAAAAAATGAACATCATGCTGTGGTTGTGACTGCCTTGTATGTATAGTATTAAGTATACTATAATAAGGCAATTTTACATAAGACAGGAAGTAACTGAAAAGGGACCTTGAATACGTACACTTACAGAGAAACGGAAAATACAGAAAAAGGAAAACATGAAGGAATAAATCACAAAAACGAAACCAGAAGCCAAAACCCAAGTCCATGATAGTCCCTGCATTTGTCAATCCTGTCCCCTCGAATGCAACATCTCAAAAACGGTAAAGAACCCTGATTAGAATTAGATGATCAGAGATCAAAGTTAGTGTGACCTCAATATGCCTGTTTTTTTTATTTATTTTAAAGTTAAAAATAAAATGTAGGCTGTGATGGTGTTGTTATAGCATACTCAGTGTCTGTTGCTGTGGTTGCTCCTATCTTCAGTTCTAGCCACACATTTTTGCTGCTTCACACAAGTTACATCACTGCTGGTACATCAGATTTAAACATCAGATTTAGAAATGAACATTAAGCTTCACTACATGTATTATATGTGTCTGGACCCACATGTATGTACAACTCCAGCTGTTTGGCTGAGACATAGAATTGTGAGGCTTCAGTTCTAGTTCTTACCAATACAGTTATCAGCACTGCAAAAAGCTCAACCCTATCTGGTCATTTCTGTGCATTGTCACTCCCAAAAGCCTATTTTCTTTAAGAAAGCACCACCTCCAATCTTTTTTTTCCTAATATGCAGGATTGGACAGAAATTGTATGGACTTCATATATCTAGATACCAATTGTACCCACTAGGCAGGCATCTGTCTGTATGTTTGGGCATGTTGTCATCCTGCAGATTGAATTAGGGGATAATCAGAGTCAAAAGGAACTATTTTCAACCAACCAAAGAACAAGAGGCCCTGCAACAGACTGCAGCTTAAAACTACAGAGTTGGGTGATAAGTCTCACTTTTCACTTACATGGGTATTCAGTAAAAATGCCATGTCATATGAAGAAGGTTTTTACACAAAGAATGACCATCCATGTCTCTATGTGTCCACGGTGGGTTGACAAACTCCACCCTGTTGTTTTGTGACAGTTAAACAGTGGAACAGATTAGTTGTAGGGCCTTTGTGGTTGCTTCAGCTTTCCACCAAACCCCTCACTTTAAAAGCTATTTGTTGTCAAACAGACAGGCAGCAACAGTATCGTTGGCAAAGACCTCCAAATTGGCTTCAGTTATTGTCACTTAGACACACAGCAGACACACACACATACACACACATGGGGGAAAGACGCTAAGAACATAACAGTGAGATGAGGAGAAATCCATTTCGATCGCTTAGCCAACAAACAGCTTGTTTGCAGAGACGGATTGTATGTCTGGGGAAAGAATTCATCTTTGTCTCTAAGCATCGCATTTATATCTTGGTGGCTGGAAACTATGACCTCACTGAGATTTGTTTCCATTTTCATTAATTGGCTGTTTTTATATTTCAGCATGGAAATAGCCCAGCTTACATCATGTCCTATGATTTTTCCAAAAGCCAGTGCAGTCTAGTGTTTAACAAGAAAATAAATATAGTGGAATGTTACGTGCCTTCGGCCTGATCTTGCACTTTGAAAATTCAGTGCACCTCATCAGTGTTTCATTCTCCAGTGAATGAGGTGATCAATTATACAGCTCCTGTCTTTTCCAGTTCTTCTTCCTTTCCCTTTCTCTGTTTGACTGAAGCTCTTTGTGTCTAATTTAATTTTGAACTCTTTTTGGACTAAATGCTTTCTTTCCATCTATCTTGTTCTTCTTTTTCCCTTCCTTCTTAAAGCTCACAATCCGGACATTAGAGTAAAAGGTACTGTACTCTTTTCTCGTCTTCTCCTCATCACTAGCTTTTTCTCTTCCCTTCATCCTTTGTGTACTGTGGAGCTGTGGCTGCTTCAGTGATAGGTTGTTTTATGTAGTGATTCGATTTTGGCTTATTTACGTTTTAAAATTTGGGATATTTATAGTATGTTGCGTTTTCGTTCTCTCGCTACTTCTATCATTTTGCCAGCTCTGGTAACATTTCAGGAATTTGATACTTTCCTTAGTGAAATGTACAAAGGCTTTATTTTCCTTCTTCTACCAGGTATCACACGTTCAACTGTAACAGAATTAAAACCTGCAGAGTATTTGTTATGTTTCAGCTAGCTTTGAATGAGTTTCAGTGTGCAGTGCTTCTCTGTATGCTGTCCAATGGTTTCTCAGAAATAGCTTCACTTGTTTTGTTTTTTGTTTTTTTCATTTTCAAGGTCTAATCTAGAATATCTAGCATTTCCCAAGCCCTCTGGTCATCTGTGCAGTTCACTGTTCTTTTCTATCAAAAACATAAATAACTTGCATTTTAAGGTTTTTTACCCAGCTGTTACTGTCACACTGCTGAACATCTGCAAGCAGGCCGGTGGTCCAGTTCGCTGGGTTGTCACACAATACTGGATGTTGTAGTGGGATCACAAAAAGAAGGAATACTCAGCAAAAACAGAACTTACACAAAAAATACCTAAAACCAATATTATTTTTGAAATTTATTGAACTTGTTATATTTGACATTGTAATATTTGACACTCAATGACTTGGAAAATAGGATCAAGTCAATGTATTTTTATTTAAAGCAAACAAGTAGCGTCCATTGACTCTGCATTAGGCTTAGGTTACCTGTAAGCTGTTTGCTTCCCTGTTCTGGATGAACACTTGTACTGGTGTGAGTTTGAGTAAGTGTGATCTCACACAACCAGGGCGTTTGTGTAATTATGAGCACAGTGGCAAAGGAAATGCACACTGTGGTAGTATTAAAATCATTTTAGCTGATTTTACCCCTCTTTCTGTGCATCATGGGCATATTCTGGAAGAGGAGCTTAATTATGTTTGAGGCAATGCAGTATTGTGCAATAGAAATTATTCTGGGATTTTCTAAGCTCTTTCTGAACATTATTTAGGCAAGGCAAGGCAAATTTATTTGTATAGCACATTTCAACAACGAGGCGAATCAAAGTGCTTCACTCAATGCAGTTGGTCATTTTTAAGCTGACATCTATGTTGACTGTTCGGTCAAGGAAACAGTTTGGGGACAACAGTCAAAGCAGGAGGCTGAGGTTAAAAGACCAAGCAGCAACCATCCAAGCTGAGCATGATAAACTGAGCAATATGTCAGCCAACCAAACACGTCCTCAGACACAGTCCGCCTCAGGCTTTAGAAGGAATACTTCAGTCTTTCCCCTGTTAACTGTAGACGACAGAAAGAAAGATTACAAAGGGGAAAGGATCAGTTAAAATTAGAGTTTTCCAGACAAAAAACACTGATGTAATGAATCCAAAGGCCTCTACTCCCCACAATACCAACACTGTTTCCGTGACAAAATGCTGACACTGAATTATTTTGGAAAACATGGATTACAAGTAACACCAGTGATGTTACAATTAATTCTTCGTCATATTTCTACACATTGCTATAAAAAAAGGAAGATTAATGTATTTGTCTCTCATCTGATACAAATTTATTATTATTATGATGATGATGATGATAATAAAATAGGAACACCCCACGCCTGCTAAAACCTCAGAATAATCTGTGTCCTGCTCTGACCTTGACATTTAACATGTGATTTCTGCACTTCCCATTTATTGTACCTCAATACATTTTGCTATTACACCAAAGAACCCACGGTTCCAAAAGTAAAATCCTGTTAATTTTCAATTACAATTTGTTTGTTAGCTCACAGTTGGAGAAGTTATACAGCACGATACTGCCCCAGTCTTCATACCTACTTTACAAAGTATCTGGTTCCCCTATAAAAGTGGAATGTGGAAGCCTGTGTGAATACAGTCTTTGGAGTTGGAATCATTTATGGAGCCTCCATCTTAATACTTAAAACTCTGCTGCAAAAACTGCGAACAGCAGCTAAGAATCAAAGTTTACATCACTTAGAAAGATGAAAACACAATTAATGGCCTAAATCCGTTGACTGTTGAATTTTGTGCAAGTTGTGATGGAATGCGGCAGCTGTAGCATCCGATTTTGACAACAAATGCGATGAATCCAACCAGAGGCATGAATCAGAACGACAGGGGATTCTAAATGCTGTTCATCTTCATAGAAAACTTCCTGGAGGCTTGTGCGTATTTTAGCATTTAGGCCAGCACGTACTGTCAGAATAGTGGAGAAAACATGATTTTCCAGAAAGAAAGGTAATTACATGAAACTGGTGGGGAAGCCATAAATTACATCATGTAGGAGAGTCCAGTCTGTGAGTATTTAGTAGCATAAAGAATACAGTTTAATAGCATCTGGGTCAATATATAATTGCAGGACTTTTTGTAATATAGTTGACAGGTATCATAGTTTACATTTTTGCTGTTTTCAGGCCTAAAATCAACATGGCCGCCTATAACCAAACACCACATGGCATTTTTAGAGAAAGGTCCTTCTAAACAATTGAGTTAAATTGAAATTGAAAGTTATTTGTAAAGATATTGTAGTAAACTTGTTGACATGCGATAAATTCACACTTGACTCACACACTACTTTATATTAAATAAGTCAGAAAGCCTTGGAATCTGGCCAGTCTTTCTTCAGGAGGAAGTGACATCATGTGGAGCAGGTCATGTGATCTGGAATTAACACAGTTCCTTGAGAGGTGTTTTTGTAATGGGTAACTTAGTTGAAAATGCTTTCTCAGGCACAGATATATATTTTTTTCCATGTAAAATTTGATATACTGCCAAAAAGAAATATCTGTCATGATTATCTGAACCTATTAAAAATAACACACTCAAAACTGTTTTTGAATCAGCTCATTTTATTATTGTTTATCTAATTAGAAAGTGGCTGTTATTAAATTTGGATGTTTTTTGGTTGACATATTAGTGATATCCAGTCATTTTTTATTAATAAGTAATCAGTTCCATAATAAATAATTATGGAATTTGCAAAGACATGATTATAATGAACATAAAACCCCCTTTTTATTCTTTTAATAAAAATGTATTCAGATATATCCCGTGGACTTCAAACCTAACTCAATTATACAGGGTGACACAAAAAAACGGGAACTTTTTAGCAATCCAATAAAACCAAGAGTGATGGAAAAAAAATGTATTCATAGTAATTGAAACCTTAAAACATGCCATTTAAGAAACAATGATGGAATTTTCATTTTTTAAAATTACTTCCTGTAGATGGCGTCCTCCTGTACGAATGCATTCTTGAAATCTACCTGATGCTATCTCAAGAGTAAAGTGTACACGATTCGACCAAGAACTCTGGATGAGTTAAAACAGAGAATTCAGGATGAAGTTCACAGTATCCCAGCTGAGATGTTGCAGCGGTCAATGAGGAATCTCAACAGCAGATTTCAAGAATGCATTCGAACAGGGGGACGCCATCTACAGGAAGTAATTTTTAAAAAATGAAAATTCCATCATTGTTTCTTAAATGGCATGTTTTAAGGTTTCAATTACTGTGAATAAAATATTTTTGTTCCATCACTCTTGGTTTTATTGGATTGTTAAAAAGTTCTCGTTTTTTTGTGTCACCCTGTATATTGACCCATCTAGTGGTCATCTGAGGACAGGAAGTAGGCAGGACACATGCTGGAGCTTCATCCTCAGCTGTGGTAGTGGCTGCTTGAACTTTCTTCAAAGCCCACTTTGCACTCCAGTGCTCCTCTTTTTGACCGTACACTTTAAAATTATACATCCAAGCAATTTTGTGGTTAACGGTTACTCTGCCATCATTTCTAGTCAGAGGAAAAGTTGTTGCTTGACAGGCTTTCTCTTTTTCTTTCTCTTCTTTGTCAGCTGTCTTTTGTTCCTTTTCCCACTTGTGAGATGTTAAATATGAATGAAAGCAGAACTGAATGAACTGTTAATTTTTACACTTTAAAGGTTCCACTGCTGTTTCAGTATATATTGCACCTCCGTGATCCCAGCTCTTCCTTCCTGCCCTCCTCTTCCTTTGGCTGCCATCTCCATCTATCCATCACAGAGAGTATATTTCGCAGTGCTGCTTTTGTTTCGATTTACTTTTTTTCCCTAATTTTCCTCCCTCTCTCCCTCGTGCCCTCTCCTATTCTCAGGATATAAAGGTAATTAATGCCACAGACTTAATAAAGGCCTTACTGTCCCAAAATACAACCACTTCACACTCTGCTTTGTTATTTTTCTACTTCTGGTTCATTCCATTTCATTATAGTTTTCCTGTCTCTTTCTATTTTTTCAGTTTCAGTCATGCTCGGTGTATCTGGTTTTTGTATTGTCTTATTGTGTTCTACTTCAATTTCTGCAGTGCCATTTTTTATTTGTCTGGTTTGTTTATCTGGTTACATCATTCCTGTCCCTGTCTTTGATTCTCACACACAAAACACAGATAATACAGAGGAAGATGCACACAAGAACATACACACAAAAATGGAAATGCACGCATACACACAGTCATAAGCCAAAGGTGTGTGACTCCTGTTTCGTCTTGCATCCACAAGCCTGATATATATGTATGTGTTAATTTAGCCAGCTGCTGTCCCTCTGTCTTCTGTCTTCACTTTCCTGTCTCTCTAGTTTACTTTCCCTCTGTCTTTCCCTCTGTTCTCTGCAGCTAGGCTTTGCTTGGTTCTGATACTTACTGTTTATTGATCAGTCTATCTGATTGCCAGCCTCACTGTCTATTCTGTGACTGAGGAATGCCAAACAGAGGGATAAAGTATAGCCTTTGGAGGCATGCAGTAAACCACATTGTCCTCCCTATACTTTGTACTCTGTCTATCTGTCTACCTGTTGTGTTTTCACATGGATTTTAACCTGTGATTTGATTTCTTTCACTGGCTAGATGACCCAGAACGAAGGAATTTATATTTCTAAGTCAATAAAAGCTTCCTATTTAAGAGAAGTTGCAGTTTTAGTCAGCTTGCTGGGTATTACTTTCCCCTCAGATTTGATTAGATTTTACTTGAACAGATGAATTTTCAATTTTTTGACATCCTCAAAATGTTTTGTTCTCAACTTTGTTTTTTTTTCTGTTTCTTTGTATGCTCTGTTTTTCATGATTTTATTATGCAACAATAACATCTCTCTTTGTTTACAGACGGAAAAAAGGAATGAAAAAATAAACGGTTCAAATTAATTTGTGATCATAGCCATGCAGCACACAGGAGCCATTTTGGCTGTAGGCAATCTTAGTGGTTCATGTGAAACTACAACATTGGTGCATTTCAGCGAAGGCTGACTGTCTGTCTGTCTGTAAGTCTGTGTCTCTCACATGTGGGTTAATGTACTGATCTGTCTTTTTGTCTATCAATCTGTCTTTCAATCTGTCAGTTCTTTATTGGAGAAATTTCATCACACAGGACCAAAACCCTCTATCTACATCAGGATGAACCAATATGGGTTTTTGAGGGCTGGTACTTTTTGCACTGAAGCTGTTGATTGTTATTATATTTGCTGAGTGTGTTGGAATTTAAAGCCTCTTGTGCAGTGTGCAAACTACATCATGGCTTTTGGGGAAGCTCACATTTTTCACTTTCAAACATTTCTAAAGCACTTTGTTTAGCTCCCATTTGTATATATATATTTTTTGTTAATAGAAATGCTAAAAAGGGAAAACAGATGAAAAGTGTCTGCGGCTTTGTGTTTTCAGTAACATAGAGGGCTGGTAGTGGTTAGTATGAAGAAAGTCCATTTTTTGTTTGTAAGTTTGCCACCACACTTTTAACTGTGATGTCAAAAACAGCATCCATGCCTTTATCTTTACTAAAGTGACTTAGTGATGATACACAGATGCATGAATCATACCCCAGTAATAGTCATTTTACAGATGATCTGCATATCAAAATCAGCATGCTGTCAGTTTTTGAGAGATTGTGTGTCTGAATCACAAAGCACCTTTGTCATTATCTTTGATCAACAGTTTCACATCTGTCACAAACTGAAATATCCATAAAATAGAACTTTACTGTAATGAAGACAGAGGTCAGGTTACTGAGACTCACCAGTAATAGACAAAAAAATAACAGGAGCCATGAAATTCAGTTGGTTGCTTCCAGCCTTTTGTAGGAGTCTTTCCTCTGGGTTTTTTAGGAAACCTGCAGCACCAAAGACAGAGTTGAATGCATGAACAGCAGTAACTTGGTTCCTTGTATTTTAACAAATTCTGATCCGTTGACTGAAGTCAAACATGTTTTCTCTAATATCAAGTTATTTTACTCCAAAGTTTTTTCTGTGTCAGTCTCACAGCAGGATATTTGCAGGTGTGAATTTATTGGAGACAGCAGATATTTGCTATAACTAGAAATACAACATGACCTGTTCAGCAAAGTAAATACCAAAATGTAATAAACAGGTTGCCAGATAGTGATGAGAACACAATCTATTGCTGTCGTGGGACACATTACCATCACGCATGGACAGAGTTTTCTGACTATAGCAAATAATACGTATAATGGTGTGTCAAGTATATGGCCAGTTGACAAACTTGCTTTTAGTTTAGATTTAGTTTTTTTGTTCATTTTGTGCATTATTATGAATTATACATCACTTAATGTGCAGTTAAGTCTCACGTGTATGAAAAATATTGTCATTAGTCTCTCCATCACTGTGGTGGGTTTGTCTGAATGAAAAGTGATCCATGTCTGAATGACAGATTATCATCACTTTACCAGATAGATGAAGACAGCAGTGTCACATAACTCATGTCTGAAAAGAGCTTTATTAAAAGGAGCTAAGCTTCCCCTGGCTCCCCGGTAGTTTGCACCCTGCTCGTATGCCAAAAACAAGTATTCCATATTCCTTGTGAGGCAACAAAAGCTTCTGAAACAGCATTATGAGCTTGCTGGAATAATAAACCTTTCCAGTAATGTCTGAAATATGTAAAACAATGTGGATTGAGGTGATATCTAAAAGGGATTCAAGTTTAGATAATTACTATGAGCCTGTTTCTTTTCAAGTCATTCTCATCTTAACACATTCACTCACATAACACTACCAAAAACACTGGCAGCATCAGACTGGCAAGCATGAATTCAGACTTCTGCAGTTTCACAAATGAGCAAGTATGGGCTAAAAGTGATGTTCATGCAGTGAGTTAAGTTATGCTCTTTGACTGGTCTCTAGCATTGACAAGCACTACCACGTACAAGATTCTGCTTCAACTCAAGAGTTGTTAATGCAAAAGGTTCAGCAAAATTTGCTTTGCATTACTGACGTCATTTGTGTTTGTGCTTAGCTTAGGCTCTGCCTAATTCAGTTATTTTCAAGTTTTTGGTCGCATGCTCATCGAACAGAACTGACACGTTTCATGTTTAATAAGTCCAACTGTTTACACAGTCGACCTGTCCAGGGTGTCCCCTGCCTTCACCCGAGTCAGCTGGGATAGGCTCCAGCACCCCCCGTGACCCTAGTGAGGATAAAGCGGTGTATAGAGAATGGATGGATGGATGTTTACACAGTCCTCATTCCAGCACATCCAGCTCAGTGCTAACTTGCTGCTTTCACACAGCCCTAGTTGAACTTGTTTTAATGCAACTAGACCTCATGACTACAGCCTGCTTAAGTCTGTTAAAAGACCTTTTGGGAAACTGATTAATTTCAACACCTGTGGCAATTTTCTTTTTCACATTGGAGCCCTAGTCAAAATCTGTTTTTGTACTCATAGGGGTATGGGTTGTTTGTTGTTTTATTACTAGACAATGGCATGTGTGTTTGTTTTTATTTTGGCAGATGTTTAAACTGTGAAATCACCTCAGTGTGGTGTAGGAGGATTTCACACAGCAGTGAGTAAAACCTGCAACGAACCCAGCCTCATGTCTTTAGAGCCTGCCAACCCTCCTCAGGCTGTCTCTGACTTTCAATGGAGATTTATTGTCTGATGGTGGTCTTAGTGCTGTTTCAGAGGCTTTGCCAAGCTGAGAGGGAAGCACAAAATTCATTGCATTTTTGACATAAAAATGGTCAAAATAATGTACTGTCTGTGTACTCGCTCAGTGCTCTGGTGCAAAACTATCAATACCTACCTCAAAAATGTATATGGGTTGAAACCTATTTCATACACTGATGGCCATCCATGTCCCCGTCCTACTTACTCACATTGTTCTAACTTTTCTAACTCTGTATTTGTCCCCTGTGCCCAGAGGGTTGTCCAGGTCTCTGCAATAACAACGGACGATGCACTCTGGAGGCCAGCGGATGGCACTGCATCTGCCAATCAGGATGGAGAGGGGCAGGGTGTCATGTTGCCATGGAAACACTCTGTACAGATGGCAAGGACAACGAAGGAGGTATAGTTGTGTACATACAGTATGGGAGAGTCGAGATAGTTGATGAACAGATGAATAGGTATACTTATTTAATGGATGGAAGAACGTGGGACAATAATGATGATTGCTGGCCAAAGGGCACAGATTACCCAAATGTCTGTCTGGGAGCTTACAAAGTAATAGTACTGGGAGAAATATTAGTTGGAGGCAGTTAAAATGTCCAATCTTAAAATCTCTGCCATGCTCTAGGATTACTTTGAAAATCCCATGTGAGTCCTGAAATGTTTACAACCACAGTTGCATAAAACAGAAGATATTTTATTTACCATAGTGAATTGTGTTGCAGTTGATTATGTAGTTTTAAAGTATGAAATATAGTGTTAACTTCTTCAAAGCTTTGTAATAAAATCTTGTGTGCCCCCTATCAATATATGCATAAAAATTAGAAAGTTTCCGAGTCAACTTGCAGCATCTGATCAGCCTGATATGGCATGTACCTGCAGTAGAAGATAACTTCATGTCCCTACAAACTACAGCTGCTCAACTGCTACTGGAATGCAGAACATGTAGGAGGAACCTTGACTTGACAGTGGAAAGGGTAGGTCTTTCATTGGTAGTAAATGAGCTGCAGTGTTCCAAAGAATCTGGTACAGTGTTTAAACTGGAAGGTGCAGAGAAAGGGAAATCTCTGGAAGAGCAGCACTGCCAGCAAGAAACATAAATACAACTCAGTAGTCATATATTTCTCAGGGAAACCTTTAAATGTAAAAAAAACATCAGCTTTGAAGCAGTCAAAGTAAATAAGTGTTAACATCAGTCATTGACTGTTTCATCTTACATATAACGCTCTGAGCCACAGTGTTAACGCTAGGTCAAGGTTTGATGAGGGCAGTGACTTAACTGAGAAGATGGAGGGAGGAAAGGAGATGAGAAAGAAAAGAAAGTGAGACAGAAGAGTGAGGAAAAGCTTTCTGTGTCACTCAGTATGTGTGTGTGTTTAATGCCAGTCCCTGATGCCTGTTCACCAGATGTACAACTGGCTTTTATAAACTAACAGAGACAAATGGCAGCCAGGATTTTATTACCTTGCATACCTCTTTCTATCCCTCTATCTCCCCATCTGCTTTCACAATCCTCCTCTCTTGCTCCCTGTCCTTCACTTATCCCTCCCTTCCTAATCTCTCTTTTTCCACCATTCCATTCCTGCTGCTCATCATTTACATTTCAGGCCTCCATCTTTCTGTACCCCGCTCTCCTTAACTCTGTCTTCATTCTTCTTGGCAGCACCTAACAAATACATTCTGCTCTCATACTAATTCCACTGCATCCCCCATCTTCCTTTTCCCCTTTATCAGAAAATCCAGAGTGACTGTCAGCTTGCTCGTTTGTTTCTCTTTGATACCGTTTGCACACTTTTGTTTCTTTTTTTTTCTTTTGGATTCCCTCCATGTCAGCCTTTATTTATTCACTCCTACCTCAGAAGCCCATCTATGTCCAACTGGCATCATTAAAGCCCTTTTGTGATATGGAAAGCAACTGTATACCACTCAGAAGTGGCTAACATTAATGCTAATATGTCTTTTTTTTTTAAATGCTAATATGTCTAAAGGCTTTAAATAGCAAGACTGATGACACCAATATGTGCAATATATGAAAGCCGGTTTCTCATGTTGGCCAAGGAAATGTCCCAAGCCATATTCTTTTTGGTTTTGTTTGTTTGTTTGTTTTTAATATATCAATCCAATAGCATTTCTTGTTGAAGTCAGACTTACCACTTCAAAAAGCCTGGAATTAGGTTGTAGATTTTACTATCCTTTCTGAAGTTGTATGCCTAAAACAAATGCTACATCACTACAGCTAGTGCTGAAGAAATATTGTATCTTTTTACAGAAAAAGTGAGCAGGGTGTTAGCTCAGACATTAGATAAACAAATTGTCTGAAAGGAGCTTCAGAAAGCATTTCTCTTATCCCAATTGTAAGCGATCTATGCGACCATGCTCCTCATCCATCGTCTTGTGTCATTCTGTTTTTGCATTCCTCTGTCCTTGCCATATGCCTACATTGTTAATTACTCTTAATCCCTTCATTATCTCTCATTGCTTCTTAATCCTTCAGTTGCCTACTTATTCCTCTACCCTACTATCACTGTTTTGTTTTATTCCTTCTATCACCCATTCAGCCACCTATAACTTTTCTACCATCCATTTGACATCTTTTCATACTTCAGAATTTTGCCACAGGACTCAGTCCTTTGTTAATGTAATAATTTGTGTCTTTCAGATGGTTTGGCAGATTGTATGGATCCAGACTGTTGTCTGCAGCCATCCTGTCAAAACCAGTTATATTGTAAAGGGTCACCTGACCCAGTGGAGGTGCTCAGCCAGTCTCCATCCTCATTGGCTCCTCAGCAGGTAAGAAATTCCATCTAGAAATTGGAAAATAAAGTAGAAGCTAAAATGTAATTTCCTACTAATGAACATCACTTTTCAGCATAATAAAAGCAACATCTGTTTACATATTTCCTTAGGCTGCAAGGTCTTTCTACCAGCGTATTCACTTCCTAGTTGGCCCTGAAACCACTCACGTCATCACTGGAGAAAATCCTTTTAATAAAAGGTAGGCTAATCATGCTTTTTTTTTTAGCTGACTTGTTAGCAGGTTTTCTGGTAATATGTGATATTGTAGATTTTGAAGAAATTTCACTCTTAGTCCTTCGAAATTTGCTGTAGTGGGGTGTTTATTGGTATTCCAGCATACGGTGGGCTGACCAACACAGAGCATGAGTCTGTGAAGGTAAGCTGACCCAGAACATTGGCAGAGTCAGAGAGTAGGGAGGGGGCCTTATGTAAATAAAAGGGTGAGTAGTGGTTAATTTTCATATGGTTGCTAATCAGTAACAGAGGGCAATACAACAAAGAACGAAAGGTAATTGAATCCAAGGGTCTGGCAGACAACAAAAGGTGCCACGACAAAAGGTAAGAGAAGGTCTGACAGACAGTAATAAATAAGAAAAGATAAAAGAATTGTGAATAACCTTGGGGAATGGAATGAAAGAGTGGCAGGTGACACTAGAAGGTATCTCTAGCAAAATGTGTGCTGTTTTCTTCATCATAGAGCTGCGTTCTAGTGCACTGTTTTTCAGTGCAGTGGATGAAAATTGCATGTGTTCACACTTGCCATCACAAATAGGCAACAACTGAATTAAAAAAAAAGGTTTTAGTACAACTTTAATTACCAAGTAGTTAAAACGCTGAATGAGCACTTACCACAGCCATCAGGAATTAAGTTAAAATCTCCACAAAAGAGTTGAACATTCAACAAGTATTAAGGCTGAAACTTATTTTAGCAGTTTCCTTTAAGTACTAGGTAAAATGGGGTTTCATGTATAAAAGTTTAAAAAAAACCTTTTTGAATCCCTTCACACAAATTGTTTTTTCTCTGTTGTTCAATACAGTGTAAACTGTAAAATTATACAAAAATGCAAGAAGTACAATGAAATACAAGACATGCAAGAAAGCACCGTGAGGTCCAGACATCAGAGAAAAAGACAAAAAAGCACTCTTACCCAGGGTTTCTGCACAGTACTTTAAAGAAAGGCTAAAATTACTTCCAGTCCCTCTGTATGTTTTTCATCATTGTGGGTTCATAGATATTTTGTGTCATTTCTTTCTTTCTTTTTTCATGTGAGTGTATTCTTTCTATAGCAGTTACTGTTTGACTGAAAGTGCTTTTGCCTGCAGGTCATAGCTTACCCTAATTTTATTTACCATAATATGAGAAGTAGCAGTTTGGCTTTGCGTTCTGTTTGGATGAATGTAATAGAAAAAGTGCAATTGAGACTGAGATACAATACAGGGACTCAAGGTCTGCCATTTTTTCTCGCCAAAAGCAATTTCTGCCCACATCTGCCTCAGAAATAACATTCATTAAATATGATAAGAGAGAAAGAGAGAGTCTGCAAAATACAGAGAGTGAAAGGCAGGGTTCCGGACAAGGAAGAAACATTACGGCCATTCTGCTCAGCCATTTTTCTGCTTTTGTCACATTTTTTTATGCCAGCCTGAATGTTTCATAAGAAGAGAGGGCCACAACCATGTAATAAAAACGTCCGGTATTTCCATAATGGAATGGGCCTGCAACCTTATAATAAAAATGTTTTATTTGACGTGAAAACAGAGTTTGCGCGCGTGTGTGTGTGTGTGTGTGTGTGTGTGTGTGTGTGTGTGTGTGTGTGTGTGTGTGTGTGTGTGTGTGTGTGTGTGTGTGTGTGTGTGTGTGTGTGTGTGTGTGTGTGTGTGTGTGTGTGTGTGCGCACATGAGAGAGAGAGAGAGCATGTGACGGTTTGTGGTTGAAGGGTGTCTAAAATGTCTGCTTTACACTTAAAAGAGATGAAATCTCAATTTCCCATTCCCCTGTCAGTGACGTACGCACGTCATACTGTCAGACGGAGACAAATTGAAATATAATTTACAATGTAATAAGTAAAAAATGTTCAATATCCGAAAAATACCTCTTAGCTCAAATTGCAAAATTTGCCAATAGCACTAGCAATGTGGTCAGAGTGCTGCTTTTTAATAAGGCAGTTTATACTTTTGCACTGAAACTGGAGGAAGGTGAGACAACTCCAAAAAAAACATGAGGGACAGATGTGCAGGGTGTTTATCCTCTGTGGCAGACTGATAATGCTTCCCTCCTTACTTCCTACACAGGCACAGTGTCATATACACTTAAGCTGAAAATTATTCATACCCCTGTCAAATAAAATGAATTTCTTAATTTTGCACGCAAGTCTGGAACCATGACCAATTATATTATGTGAAGTAACACTGTTAAAGGTGTTAAATTAAACTTTGACAAAAAATCGCCATGTCCAAAATTATTCATCCAGTGATACCAAGACCGATAGCCATAGGATGTTCAAACAAACCATTCTCACTAAGGGTCTAAAGTGTTTAATATTGCTTTCAATGTTTCTGAGTTTTTGTTTTTTGTATTTTAACCAGTATTCTGACTATAAAATTCGACTTGCTGGTGACGTTTCGGTCATTTTTAAGTCAACATAAGACTTGCCATAGCAAAGACCAAAGACCTCAGCGAGGATTTAAGAGCATGCATTGCAAGGAAGGAAGGAAAAGGGTACTAAAAATGCCAAACAATTGCAGGTGCCAGTGCCAATAGTGCAAAGCATCATCAAGAAGTATCAAAAAATTTCACACAGCTAAACACCTCAAAGGACGTGGTTGGAAGTCAGTAGTATCACTTCGGCTTGCCAGAAAGATCAAGCGAGATGTTGAAAACAATCCAAGGACTACTACTAAGGCTGTCCTGAAGGAACTGAGTGCAAGTGATGAGACTCTTATCAAGGCACACACTCCAGCGGATACTGCATTAACATGATTTCTGTGGACATCATCCAAGAAAGACCCCCTTGCTTCAACCAAAATATTTAAAAGCTCGTCTGACCTTTGCAAAGACGTACCTATGTACCTAGAGGAAGATGAAAGCTTCTGGTCATCTGTTCTGTAGTCAGATAAAACAAAAATTTAGCTTTTTGGACACAGAGATGTAGCTTTCATCTGGTGAAAGAAGGATGAAGCCTACAAGCCAAAGACCACGGTCACAATTGTGAAACATGGAGGTGGAAGCATCATGCTTTGGGGCTGCTTTTCTGCAAGTGGGCCTTACAACTTAGTTAGAGTGGAAGCCATCATGATGAGGAAAGAGCAGTATATCAAGAGTCTCAAAGAAAACCTCATGGAGCAGAGAACCTGCACCTGGGGGTGCGTTGAATCTATCAGCAGGACAATGATTGGAAGCATACAGCCAAGGTGGTGAAGAAATGGTTCCAGGACAATGATATTAATGTTATGAAGTGGCCAAGTGAGAGTCCCGAGAATCTATGGATGGAGCTCAAGAAACAGGTGACAGCACAAAAAAACCACCAACTTCAAGGATCATGACACATTTGCAAAGAAGGAATGGTTCAAAATTCCTGCAGATACTTGTAAAAAGCTTGTGAGCAATTACATGTATCATTTGGAGGCTGTGATAAAAAAAATAGGGGGTTTGCAATTGATTATTGAGGCAGTGTGATTTTTTCACCTTGTTAAATGTATTTCTTTACACTTTCTATGTTAAATAAATTGGTTAAGGCTTCATATTTTCTTGTGTGTTCAATTTATATCAAATCTGAGGTGAAATACTGATGTGTACCTGAAACAATGAAGAAATTTCTTACATTTGACAGAGGTATTAATGATTTTGGACTTAAGTGTAAGTGAAGCGGTGTGTTAACATGGCAATCAGAAAAGTAGGAAGAAAAAGAAAATGTGCATGCATTGTGGCATGTACAAGTATCTGGTATACAGTGGGTACGGAAAGTATTCAGACCCCTTGAAATGTTTCACTCTCTGTGTCATTGCAGCCATTTGCCAAAATCAAAAAAGTTCATTTATTTCTCATTAATATACACTCAGCACCCTATCTTGACAGAAAAAAACTGAAATGTAGAAATCTTTCCAAATTTATTAAAAAGAAAAACTGAAATATCACATGGTCAGAAGTATTCAGACCCTGTGCTCAGTATTGAGTAGAAGCACCTTTTTCAGCTAGTACAGCCATGAGTCTTCTTGGGAATGACGCAACAAGTTTTTCACACCTGGATTTGGGGATCCTCTGCCATTCTTCCTTGCAGATCCTCTCCAGTTCTGTCAGGTTGGATGGTGAATGTTGGTGGACAGACATTTTGAGGTCTCTCCAGAGATGCTCAGCTGGGTTTAGGTCAGGGCTCTGGCTGGGCCAGTCAAGAACGGTCACAGAGTTGTTCTGAAGCCACTCCTTTGTTATTTTAGCTGTGTGCTTAGGGTCATTGTCTTGTTGAAAGGTGAACCTTGGGCCCAGTCTGAGGTCCTGAGCACTCTGGAAGAGGTTTTCCTCCAGGATATCTCTGTACTTGGCCGCATTCATCCTTCCTTCAATTGCAACCAGTCGTCCTGTCCCTGCAGCTGAAAAACAGCCCCACAACATGATGCTCCCACCACCATGTTTCACTGTAGGGATTGTATTGGGCAGGTGATGAGCAGTGCCTGGTTTTCTCCACACATATTGCTTAGAATTAACACCAAAAAGTTCAATCTTGGTCTCATCAGAATAGAGAATCTTATTTCTCATAGTCTGGGAGTCCTTCATGTGTTTTTTGGCAAACTCTATGCGGGCTTTCAAGGAGTCTGAATACTTTCTGTCCCCACTGTACTTCGGTAGAAAACAGGCTTTTTATGAAAACAGTATTCAAATCCGATGTGTGTACTCATCAAACTGATTGAAAGGCGAACTTTAACCAGTGGCATCACCAGGTCTGGGCATTCAAGGCTGTAGCCTATGGTGTTGTTCCACCAGTGCCCCATGCCTGAACATCATCAGTTTGACAGATTTTTTTTTTTTAAGTGGAAAAGTGAATATTGATTTTGTTGATCATGTGTAAGATCTGGGTCAAAGGTAACATTAATTTTTGAGTTAAAAATTTCTAAAGAGGGTTGGGTGTAGATGTTTGCATCATATTCTTTGTGCCAGTATGTAGAACAATGCATGAAGCTCCATAACTTGGCAAATAATGTAGTTAGAGTCCTGAAATTCTGCAGGTTCACTGATATGTACATGTGATTTTTGATGGCACAACCCTGAATTGATGGAAAAATTCAAACCAGTTATATGATGGTGTACTCCAGTATTCCATCAACCAAAAACACTTTATTTTTCATCCCAAGAGATTGTTTGTTTGTTTTTTACCTGTGATTCGCACCAATGGGAGCTCTAAAAATCTAGAGTATGGTGGCAGTCAGAGGCTACTTTATAAGAAAAAAAATATTAAACTGAATTTTCTTTTTTTGCAGATAGGGTTAATGTTTGAAGATGCATTGAGCAGGTGATAGCTGAATCCACTATCAAAGAGGTCCTAACTGGAATATCTATATTATATTGTTACTGGGCTGACACTTATGTGCTTCAAATAACTGCATAAAAAGTGACACTAAAAGCAATCACGTGTGTATGTCAGACATATGAATTTGTACTTATTGATTTCTCTATCCAGATCTGTTTTGACTCATTATTTCTTTGTTAAAAACAGTAAGTCACATAGAAACACTGTGTTATGAAAGTTGGTAGTGATAATGCATGTTGTACTGGCACCAGTAGGAGCTTCTAAGAGTCTAAGAACATCTCTGGAACTGTGCAGTCAGTACTTCACACAGTTTTAGATTTAGATTTAGAATCATTTATTACCATTGTCATTATCATGATGTTTTATAGGGATTCTTCATGTCATAGTAGTTAACTTTGTGTGTGTGTGTGTGTGTGTGTGTGTGTGTGTGTGTGTGTGTGTGTGTGTGTGTGTGTGTGTGTGTGTGTGTGTGTGTGTGTGTGTGTGTGTGTGTGTGTGTGTGTGTTTTCCCTTTCTCTGAGAATGCTGAGAAATGAGTCACACAGTCTGATCAGCATGCATTCATTTGCTGCATATATTTAGAACAACATAAGTGGGTTTGTTTGAAACCAAAAAGGCAGGACATGGCAGTGCCGTTGCTGGCTTTGCAGTGGCAAAATTGGAGGCCATGATGTTAGTGACTCATTCTTTAGCCAGCATTTTTATTACTTGTATGGTTAGACTGAAAAATGGGGCCAGCTCTACTTAGCTTGAAAAGATATGCACAATCCACTCAATGAAACCATTTTTAATGAGACGTCATCTCTGATAAGTGCATATTATTATATGTATTCATTTATTTTATCATGTTTATGTTAGAGAAATAATTCCATTATGGTTTGGGAATGTTTTGGTTTTTTGTTCCAAAAACCTGCAATAAAGGCTGCCAGGTTCTTTTTCATTAGTGTGTTCTTTCATTGGTTCGTGCTTGAGGTTCTGAGGCTTGTTCTTCCTCATAAGTACACTGTATCATTTGATTTGTTTGAACTGAATAAAGCAAAGCTGCTGCAGCAGTCAAGACTGATGTCAACACAAGCTTGAACCATTAAATTGCCTCATGGAGATTATAGGTTACACATTTCCTCATGTAAAAATATGTAATTATTAAACCTAATAAACCATGGCATTTGTTATACACAGGTTTAAATTACTGTTATAATGGCAGCATACAAGTTCTTCCTGTGAAAATAAAAACCCAAGCCAGGACGAATGGTTGTGACCTCCACAGCAAAAGCATTTTGATGAATCAAATATAACTGAGTGTAACGGGTTCATGGTTCAGAAGTTCTTTACTAAAAAACACAGAAGTCTCTACAGCTGTTGCAATGCAAAGGAAAACAGGAAGAGTCATTCCAATGGACAGCCTCATACAGTTCAGTTGAATGCTGCTCCTGTAAACTGTACTGAAGTGTAAAATTATGCAAATAAGCATGGTGAGAATGTGAAATGATGCTAGGAGGTCTGTAGTAACATCAGTGTCCCATTACAGTGCTCTCACTCCCACTGCTCAGCAGTTACCACCATAGTATAGTCATTTTAAGTGATGCCTCAGTGCGCTCTGCAGTTTTCCTCACAAGGAGTAATTGTGATGATAAGAAAGGCTGTGGTATTCTGTGAGTCTGAGTGTGTGAGTGTATAACTGAGACAGAGACACCAGGGAGTTTTCCATCCTTGAAGGGTCGATTTACCAAATTACTTACAGTTAAACGTACAGGGATGTCTTATGTAAATGTTGCAACTGTTGCACCATAATAAGGCTAACTGCCTTCTCTCTCCCTCTCTCTGTCTGTCCCCAGCTTGGTGTCGATAATTCGAGGTCAGGTGCTGACAGCCGATGGAACACCTCTGATTGGAGTCAACGTGACATTTGTCCACTATCCTGAACATGGATTCACTATAACACGCAAGGATGGCATGTGCGTATTGATTGATTCTTTATATTTTTACAATAATTATAAACTTTTGTTTTCTATGTATCTTGCATCCCTTCCCAATGATTTTCTGCTTAAATCTTTCCTTTGCTTCCTACAATAGATGTCCCATTTTTCTATTCAGTGAACTCATTTGTCAAATATAATTGATAAAACGCAAAACAAACGTAGATTAGTACTGCATATAGAGTGGCATGACAATGTGGGTTAAATCCACATTGAGGGTCCTTTATGACCCTTCTCTCTTTTTCCATGAATGGAGTCCTCCATAAAGGCTGTGACAAATCTGCTCTGCTCCACACATCGTTCACCATGTGACGGTATTTATTAGAGTGGGGGCATGTATGTTCAACATTCAGAAGTTTGGGTGCTTCTGCAAATTAGACAGCAGAAGGAGCTAAAGAAGCAGATTACATGCACAGTAGAGGAGTGTATACAGTGTCCTCTATTATTCATTATTTGTTTTCATTGTTGTATCATTTAGTCCAGATGCAACATTTATTACATTTTAAAGCACTGTTCATGCCACAGTAGTCAGTGTCTGATTTCTGCCCCTCTGTGCCATTGCTCTACTGAAGGAAAGCAACGTTCTTCAGTAATGAAAGAGAACACACCTTGTTTTACAAATTGTACCTTTACTTTTCATGTTTACACGGTCAAACAATAATTGCAGACATTATGGACCCATTACTGGACTCGGTGCACATTTCTTTTTCTAGTGTGTCAAAAACATCCAGAACTCCACACTCTTAAATAACATCAAAAAGACTTCCCAAATTGAAAATCTTAACTTAAAATCACCAAATGTTGATTCTTGTTTCAGAATCAAAAGTAATCTGTTAATAGTTGTTTGTTAATGGTTCAGATGAACGAAATTTTTAAAAAACACACAAACACACAGATGACTGACTGACTGCAGGGTACCCAAAAAAATGATGATGCTAAAGCACAGACTTTCCCACCAGCATGAATTTTATATATCTGCAGCAGTGACACACGTTTCTGTCCATTCATGTCCTCTGGACATAAAGGCAAAAGAATCACCATTTAAACAATGAAAACAGTACACATTTATAGTCCTACTGGCATGCCAAATATTAATATTTCCCTGCTGCCATCTTTTCCTGACAATAATAATAATAATAATAATAATAATGGATTAGATTTATATAGCACTTTTCAGGGCACTCAAAGCGCTTCACAGTGGATCCATTATTCATTTACTCACACATTCTCACTCTGGTGGTGGTAGGCTACATTTGTAGCCACAGCTGCCCTGGGGCAGACTGATGGAAGCGTGGCTGCCAATCTGCGCCTACGGCCCCTCTGACCACCACCAACATTCACACGCATACATACACCAGTGTGAGAGCAGCACTGGAGGCAAGGCGGGTAAAGTGTCTTGCCCAAGGACACAACAGCACATGACTAGGTGGGAGCAGGAATCGGACCGCCGACCCTTCGATCATTGGACGACCAGCTCTACCACCTGAGCCAAAGAATAAATGGCATGCCTAGCTGATTGACTGATTATTTCATCCATTCATTATCTATATATCATTTAATCCTCATTAGGAATATTATCCCAGCTGACTTAGGGTGAAGGTAGAGGACACCCTGAACAGGTCGCCAGTCTATCACAGGGACCAACAGTCACACTCGCATTCAAACCTACAGACAATTTAGAATCACCAATTAACCTCAGCATGTTTTTGGACTCTGGGAGGAAGCCGGAGTACCCGGAGAAAACCCACGCCTGCACAAGCAGAACAGGCAAACTCCACACAGAAAGCTCCCAGCCTGGGGGAGCTTCTAGCTGCAAGGCGAAAGTGCTAACCAGCAAGCCACTGATTATTCCATAGAGCTGTAGCTAAAGAAAAAAACAGATTATAAATTTATAATTTCTCTGATGAGCACTGTTGTGACCAAAGCCGTCTTTAAATAATCAACCTTCTCACTGACATGTTTGATTGTACAGATATATTGATTAATAGAAAATATAATTAATGATGATCTACTGCTCAAGAAACCGTCAGTATCCCCTCCCCCTACAACCACCACCAGACCCATCACCCCACCCCCCAGGCTCCATTGTGATTCTCAAGAATGTCAGCTGAAGAGGTGTGAGTGTGTGTAGGAGTGAAAGTGTAAGATTCTTTTAAACTGCATTGAATTAACATGGACACAATCAGTCACTGATACGCACACACACACACGCACACACACACATGTGTACATGCTCATAAAAACACACAGAGATGCTATAAGACAGGAAAAAAAGTGGTCACACACTCAACAATTAAATATATGTCATGATATGCACGTGCGGTATTAACACACAGGGAGGCAGATGTGAATTTATTAAGGCACAAACACACTTGTAGAATTTCAATGAACCAATTACAACTTCACAGTTCAACATTTAAGAGGCTTTTTATTGTACAGTACTTAAGTACAAACTTCCTATTATATGCCTCAAGAGTTTTAAGGTTAACGGAGCTCAGTCAGCAGAAAGCTTTAATCAAGCAAACATTTTATTTCAGTTCAGTGGTGCTGCAGGCTGCTAAGAGCTGACTGCAGTGCTTCCTGCTACTTGCTAAACAATTCATTTATTTGTTTGGTATTGATGTGCTGGCAGGTTCGATCTTCTGGCCAATGGAGGGGCATCCCTAACATTGAGCTTTGAGCGTGCTCCGTTCCTCACTCAGTACAGAACCGTATGGATGCCATGGAATGTCTTCTACGTGATGGACACACTGGTCATGAAGAAAGTGAGTGGTGGTACTACTGTCTGTCTACATGTGTCATCATGAGGTTGTGATCTGATAGCTGACTCAGCTGTGGCGTAGTATGTTCAAGTTACTCTAAACACAAATCTGAAGCTTTCATCTGTGACTTTTGATTGTTTTCCACTGACTGACCAAGCAGTTATGACATTTATTTCTAACATAATGACTCAATCACAACATGGAGCAGAGTGGCATACTTGGTTTAATTATTTTGTGAATGCCATTAACTTTATCTGCTTCACAGGCTAAGTAAATAAATAAATTACTAATTACTAAATTACCAAAAGTCAGTCAATTGTTTCTTCATCAGCAGTGCAGATATGGAAAGAGAACAGTGGACACATGCACGGTTCTCTTCATACTACAATAGGTAAACACTGATCTGATTTGAGGATGGTCTCATTGTCTCTCAAATGGAACACAGAAATACACACTGGGTGGATACTTCAAGGAAGAATTCTTTCTTTTTGAAGTGGCTGTAGATCAGAGGGACAAAGAAAATGCCTTCTGGAGAAAAATTGATGAAACAAAAATGAGGGTAAAATGACCAGAATTACACCAAAAGCCCCGAGTTAAAGTGAAAATGACCAAGGGAAGTTTTAGCAAATAATAGCACTGCTGTATTTATTTGACCCAACAGATTTTCTCCTAGAATACAAAAGATCTATGAATGATCGATTACTGAGTCAATGAATGAAAAACACTGATAGGTCATGTCTGGCTATTTCAGGAGGAGAATGACATCCCCAGCTGTGACCTGAGTGGTTTCATCAGACCCAGTCCTGTCATTGTTGCTTCCCCTCTGTCTACATTTTACAGAAGTTCACCTGAGGATGCCCCCATCATACCCGAGACACAGGTAATGAAAACAGGGGTAGCCTATTAGGAAATGTGACATAGAAATGTCAGGTGATCAGCATATGTATTAGACACAGAGAAAATTGATTTAACTGCAAGATTAGTAAAGATGTTTGGAGCATAATATGTACCAGAGAAGAATGAAGGACAGGGATAATTGAGGTTGGTTTCTGTGTCTTTTTTCACAGAGTATTAAAAAAAATTAGATGAAATCTGTAGTTTGAGTAGGACATAACAATACTGAGTGGCTGTCTTTATCGCCTGAAAATGAAATAAGGAGGAATCATCAACCTTAATTTTCTTCTTTTTTGTGTGCATGTCAGAGATGTTAAGTGTTGATTTAACACCAATCCATGATACACGTTATTATGATTAGGTAGCCCTTTCTAACTCTGCATTATTATAAGTATTTCTGGACTTATCAGTCTCACCTCAAGTACTGTTTCATTTACAAGTCCACTTCATGAAGTGTCTTGATTCGAGAGGCAGTCTGAAGCAGGCTCAAGAATGTCTGTAACTTGGTGACGAGGTAGAGCATGGGTACAGGAAGATCAAATTCAATTTTGGTGATGAGCCAGAATTAAAACTGTGAGATGGGGCATTGGCCTTTGCAAAGGACTGTGTACTGTTTTGTTTAAATACATTATGATTTCAACTGAAGTCAGGTTAAAGTGGACCTTTTAGTTTATTATGCTGTCACAGTTGTCATAGTTTCATGACCAGACCTGAGCTGAGCTAGTGATGTTGGCCTGACCACTGCTGTTCCATACTCATCAGCTCAAACATGGCTCCATAGGAGCTGTTTTTGTTCTTCAGTCTAAATGGTCAAACTGTGCCAATTACTTTTACTTAATTCTGTAACACTGGAAAACATTCTGAAGCCTTTTCATCATTATAAACCCTGTTATTCTATACCCTGTTATATTGTTACCTGTTATTCAGATACTGTTAAAGTATGCTTCTATTGCTGCTGGTTACGCTCTTTGCTTTGAGCTGTGTGATAGGAGGAACCACACGCACTGAAACAGCTTGGCTCAAACTCATCCAACCCTCCGTACATACCAGCATTGGAAAGGGAAGGATGATAGCTACAAGTGTGAATGACTGACTAGTTGATGGCCAATAACAGCTTGTTCTACCACCAGCGAAAGACACATGACAAACCCAAATAGCTTTCCAAATAGGACGTGCTTGCTAGCAATGTTGGTGACAGTTCCATTTGGTAGGCAGGAAAACTAAGACAAGCACACCTAACAACATCACACGGAGAGTAAGGCACTTACTCATATCAAAGAAGTGTTGTTTTTGTGTGACAACCAAATTAGCAGTAATAATGAAATTGACAAGATTCACAAATTAAAATAATTTAATGAAAACCCCTTTTGATTCCTGTGATCAGTGGACAGCTGTGGACCAGATGAGTATAACCAAGTGCAGAATGACGTCATTTATCCATTTTAACCACTTCCACTGATTCTGAATCAGTCTACCTATTTGACAACAGAGCTCCTCAGTGAGAAATAAAAAAAACAACAAAAAAAACCGGCTGGACACGGAAAACCCAACCAAATAAAGAAGCACTGTAAATAACACAAACTACAGCACAAATGTTTGCAGCGGGCAGTAAAACGTGATTTACTTGGATGGGACACAATAGTTGTGATAGTTCATGACTCATGAAGGAAATGTTAAACAAAACTAAGAAATACAAAAGTATTGGCTGGTTTTCCATCATTTCCACCTCAGTAATTAACATGAGCATGTCCCGGCCACATCCATCACACGTTAGCACCCTCAAAGCATTTCTGTTGTGCCTATTTGCAGTGTTTCTGTATTTAATTGTGTTTTTTGTATTTGCAGCTTCTGTTTGTTTTTTTGTTTTTTGTTTTTTTTTTGCTGTGCCTGATTGTGTTATCTCTATTCGGTTTCGCAATTTTTACTGCATTGAGCTCTGTGAACTTTATTCCAAAACTGTAAAACATTTGACATTTGTGAATAGCCTAGCTTACTGTGAAGCCAACAATCTGTGGCTTGTCTGGCTCATAAATGTAGCAACTCTACACAACTACTGTAAATAAAGACAATTTAAAAACAATAAAGATGAGGCTTTGAATTAGAAGTGCACAACTATAAAAACAGTATTCTCAATAGACCATAAAGTAAAATCATTGAGTGGTTGTTATTTTCAATCTCATTTTTTTTTCAGACTTATCTTTTTTTATTGCTTGCTCTAAAAGACAGATTGGTTTCTCAATGAATTTCACCCACACTTACCAACAGGTGTGTTTCTTTTGGACGACCACAATCCTAATAATTCCCTGTAGTGTGTGATGCATTGATTAGAAAAAATATTGTCTGTGAAATGTGTGATGCAATCTGTTATGATTTTTTAACTCCTGTAGAGTAATCGTAAGTCGTCTTTTTTTTATTTAGTTATTTTTTGCTTGAAGCAGGGGGCCCCATTTTCTTCCACACTACAAAAAGAAAAAATCTGCTATTCTGAAGAGCTGGTAAAAGTAAAGCTAATTTCCTTAGTCAACTCTCCTTATATCACCCACACTGGTTCTCTGAACACCATTGACAGGAGAGGGAGGCTTATGAAGGGTAATTGTCAGTGAACTTGTTAAATGCTAACATGTGAAGTAGATTTGGTCCCGGAGAGAGAGACGGGGAATTGAGACAAACACGCATATGCTAACGCAACACACAAAGTTACCACAGCTGAGGAATTATGGCTCTGGATTGGTTGTTTTTACAGGAAACTAGTGGTCTATGTGCACACACACACACACACACACACACACACACACACACACACACAAGGCGCCCCACCCTTAGTCCTGCCTCTAATTGCCTGTGAGACTAATAGCACGTTTCTCTTGGCGAGCGACTTCGGCTCATCATGGAGGAATGTTGTAATTACATACACATTACACCATGTTATCTTTGTGTGGTGTGTGTGTGTTGTGTGTGAGAGAACAGAGAAGAAATACAGGAAAGAGAGGTATATCAGTTGTGTGGGTGCAAGACAGATTGAGAGAGTGAAATACAGGGTGTGTGTGTGTCTGTGTGTGTGTTTAAGCGTCACATTGTGTTAACCAGTCCACAGAGGAAATGAAACAGATGAAAGAACTCCATATGTGTTTTTATATTTTTACAACCCTGAACCAGCGCTCCATAATTATTTTTTATTTGACAAGTGTGTGTGTGTGTGTGTGTGTGTGTGTGTGTGTGTGTGTGTGTGCCTGTCTATCTGCGATAAAGAGTAAAAGTGTGTGCACGAAAGGCAAGCATGTGTGTTTGTCAAGCAAGTATAAATGCATGTGGATGTGAGTGCAGATCAAAAGCAAGCGAAAGGAAAGCCGCTTCTTAGCTTCTGGTGGAGCAGAGTCCATTAAAGAGGAGGGCAGGGAAAAGGGCACTCTTGAAGGGGATGTAATGGATCTGTAATGAACGCTAAATGCCCAGCTAATGAAAAGGCAATAGTGCAGCTGAAAAGTATAACACTGGAACAGTCCAAATGGATCATTCCCTGAGGACCTTTTTGTATTCTCAAATATTTCTTCCCCATCTCCTTTTTCTTGGAGCCTCTACATTGAATATGTTCCCTGTTTTCTCAGCTTCTGGTCCTTCGTGGTATTTCTTAAGAGTGTAGATAAATAACGTGATTTAAAAATAAAAAATATATAAAGGGAAAAAAACGTGTTTGTCGTATATAAACTTAAGATGTGTTTTCAAACATTCAAGAGAAGACCTGTGAAACTGTGTGGTGAAGTTGAATACAGGGCTAACATCCAGGCAGACAAAATCACAGAAAGGACCATTCACCAGATCTGAATGGCAGCTCTGGGCCTGTGATAGGAAACCAGAGCACCTGGAAAAAACTCAACACAAACAAAGGGAGAACATGCAATCTCCTTGGAGAAGCAAACCAAGACAAGCAGTTCAACAGCTCTGAGGCAGTGGGGCCACCAACACCCTGCAGTTCTTTACTATTAATTTATATTATATAGATTCCTTGGAATCACAGGGCTGTTCAGTAGTTTTTCCCATAATTTCCATCGATACAATCGATTGCAGATCTTCGATAATCACTTAAACTTTGATGGGGTAAGAAACATGCGTATTCAGGTGGTTAGACAGGTTTAAACAAACTCCCAGCTTAGACAAGCTTATTTGGAAGAAATACGAAGGTGATTAGTAAAATTATTACACAAATTGCCAAACAAATCACCGATCGCAAACATTGGTTTAGCTTTGAACTACTGTACTTGCCATATTTGTGTGCACACTAGGGCTAAACAATCTGGGGAACATATATAACTGGGAGTTGATTTTGCAGTGTTCTTTTTGTTTTTGTTCAATACTCTCTGTGTAACAGATGTAAGACATGATGGAACATTACTTCATGAGATACCATCAAAAATGTTATTGCAGGAGGATAGCATTAAGTTGTACCATGATTGACATAACTGTTAAATAAAGTATATCCTGAATTGCGACCTTTGCAACTTGCCAATTGCACTGTTTCAAGTTGCTATTTTAATGTGTTGTCAATTAATCGTTCAGCCCCAGCAAACACACAGTGTCTCTGTGAAATGACAGATACCAACATTCTGAGTGTTCAAGCTTGAAATAAAGTAAATGTGATCATCTGGACAGATCGCTCATCTGTCTGCTCCTGTTTGTACTTCAGTGGGAGTTACAGCAATGTTGATGTGTCTGGATTTGGCAAGTACATACTTGCCATAGCTGGACAAAGTGATTTCCAAAATCATGAAAATGAAAAGAAAAATCTGAATTTCCCCACAGTTTTTAATTCTACATCGAGTCATTCATCCTTGAAGTAGTTCAGCCATGAAATGAAAATGTCTTTATGTTTTTGTAATGTTGGCAGCGTGCTGTCATGCCAATGCCTGCCTAAAACCCTTTGTCATCCCACTGTTGATACTGAGTGATCCCACATAAGGAGGACTACTGACTGTGCTACGATCTGGTTTAGCTCACCACCTATGTTCAGTACAATGACATCCCTCACAGTTAAAAAAGAAAAACACTTCCCTGTCAAAGTCAGAAGATGGCGGCAGGTAGGACGGGAGCGGTGGCAGCGCTCCTTGTCTACGTGTTATTTTTGGACATTTTTAAACCCAAATGGATTGATACGGATTATTATCATCATTACGGATCTTGTTTTTATGCTGACAATAACTTCCCTGGAACAATACTATTACAAGCTCCACTCAAAACCTTTAACAAACAAGTTGGATTCGGGAGACACGCTGTTGGTGCTGCCTTTGTGTTTCCAGCTCTGTTCCACTGCTCAGCTCGGAACGGTAAACGCAGTGTACGCTCTCTGAAAATTCCTCAAAGCTGCACCTTTATATTTGCCATTTTCTTACTCTTATCTGGAGACATACACCAATGCCCTGGCCCACCCAAATCCATTGCTGATCGTAAATCCCACCTAAACATTTTATCCACTGCTCTCAGTAATCATCCGAGCCAATGCAGGTCTGGTATAGACGTACAGGAGGGCTTGATCCGCCTTGTACCGTCGGAACAGTGTGTTCACCTGGGATTTGGAGTGTCTACAGTGGCCCGGGCAACGGCGTCATGTCCAGCGGCGATTATTGGTTTGTCTTTGACCACCAATGCGGGAATAGTCGGTTCCCCGCCACAGCTCCCTTGGCGATCTGATGTTGGGGCTGCGCGTTTGGATAGCTGTTTGGCATCCGGGACGACATCTACTACAACGGGCCGTCACTATGTACATCACAAAAAGGCTTTGGAGGCGGCCAGCTTGGTGGCTAATTCAGCAGCTAGGCTACAAACAATACAAGAAGCTAACTCTGGTCATGTGACATCCGCCGTCAAGAACACTACAGGGTCAGTGGACTGTACAATGCCATCAGAGATCAAAACTGGGTGTGTACATCAAACTCCTCACTCACCAAACCGCTGTCAGCACGGTATAAAGACAAGAAATCCTGTACTGAGGAGATTTCGAAAGTCAATAATTTTAAAGACACTAAATCATGCGAAATTAATCTGGGATAGAAAAAATAAACCGAAAGGGCTACTTTGTGCTCATCTGAATATATGTAGTATGCTCCAGAAACGTGAGCAATTGGACAATTTACTTGGTAACTCCAACATTGATGTCCTAGGACTGACAGAAACCTGGCTCCAAAAATCTTCTCCTGAATCTGGTATTAATTTCCCTAATTACAATGTTTTTAGAAGGGACAGAATTTTAAGTAGGAAAAAGAGAGGAGGAGGTGTATTGCTATATGTAAAAAATAATCTGGACTGTGTGCAACTTAGTGTTCCTAAAGAGGTTGAAATTGAAAATATATCAGTAAGGCTATCTCTCTCCCCGGAGATGACATTTACTTTAGTTTGTCTATATGGTTCCCCACCAATTAGGCCTGATTTCTATGAACAATTGCAAGTGCTACTTAAGCATCATACAATGCATAATAAGTCTAATGAGATTATCCTAATTGGAGACTTTAATGTAAATTGGGACTGTAAGAAAGACAAAAAGTCACTGAAGCGTATTATGGACAAATTTAATTTTACACAATTAGTACAAAAAGCAACAAGGATTACTAAACATTCTCAAACTAAATTGGACTTGATTTTCAGTAATAAACCTGAAAGAATAGTAAAATCATATAATTTTTTAACTGGCATTTCTGATCATAATATTATTCTATTTTCTAGGAAACTTTCAAAGTCTAGGACAAGGAATGATCACTTTAATTCAAAAAATAATCGGTCTTTATATGAATTTGTACCCAACTGCCAGCGGCAAAACGTATCTAACGTATTGTCATCACTGGATTGGGATACTATACTAACAGATGTTGAAAATTTTGAAGTATATAGTAGTCAATTTACCCAGGTTCTAAAAGATATTATTTCAAATCATTCCATCCGTAGGGAAAATAAACGTCAGAAAAAATATCATTTGCCCTGGCTGAATAAACAATGTAAACAATTGATGTCAACTAGAGACCTATTATTAAGACAATTTCTGAAAACGGGTCTAACAACAGACCGTCAAAGGTTTACACACATGCGAAATAAAGTAGTACAGAATCTCAGACAGGCGAAAGCCAAATTTTTTATTACCATAATTCAAAATTCTAGAGGTAATGGGAAAGTAGTATGGCAAAATTTAAACAAATTATTAGGTCGGCAACCAAATTCCAGTAATCAGAAACTTAAGCTTCAAATAACTGATTCAATAATCATTAAGGATCCCTTACTCATAGCTACTACTTTTAACGATTTTTTTATTAACTCTGTCAGAGAGATTACTCAGCAATTTAATTCACCCTCTTATTATGAGCATGCCAGTGATCCGGACCAACCGTTGTTCACTATCTCAGACATATCAGATTATGACGTAGATAAAATCATTACCAGCTTGAATAATTCGAAAACTCTTGATGCCTTTGGGCTGAATACAATTTTTTTTAAAGAATATAAGGACTCTTTAGTACGTCCTATTGCACACCTTCTTAATATGTCCTTTAAAAATTCTATTGTCCCAGCAAATTGGAAGATAGCTGCAGTGACTCCCATATTTAAATCTGGTGAGAGTACTGAGGTATCCAACTATCGTCCTATAAGCATACTCCCCATTATGTCTAAAATAGCTGAGAAATGGGTGATTAAACTTCTGACATTTCATTTACAGAATGTTCATCCATCTCTACATCCATTACAATTTGGTTTCCGGACCAATCATTCCACGGACAGTGCTCTGTGTGTGCTGACAGAAAATATAAAAGGCCTGCTTGACAAGAGATCTTCCTGTGTTGGGGCAGTTTTCTTAGATTTGAAGAAAGCATTTGATTCTGTAAATCATTTACTGCTACTTAGCAGGTTGACTCAATTTAACATTTCTGATCAAGCGCTTTTGTGGTTCAGATCTTACCTGTCAGACAGGAAACAGTTTGTGGTAGTGGGTGGTGCTAAATCTCAGACTTTACACCTTGATACTGGTGTTCCGCAGGGGTCTATCCTTGGGCCGGTTTTATTTTCCTTGTTTATTAATAATCTACCTAATGTATGTCCAAATAATGTCTTCTCGCAAATGTACGCGGATGATGTTGTAATCTACACTCAAGCAAATAATACTCAACAAGCATCTGATAATCTAACAGCTGCACTATCTTCTGTACATAACTGGTTCAGTGACTCTTGTCTCCTGCTGAACACCAGAAAAACGGTTTGTATGTATTTTGCTAAAACTCCTCGTGAACTAACTACGTCAAACGTCTTTCTAAATGGAATAGAGCTTGACCTAGTTCCAGAATTTAAATATCTAGGAGTAGTTTTGGACTCAACATTGTCCTTTAAAGGTCACGTAAAAAAGGTGACACAAGTTGTTAAATTCAACATCCAAAACTTCCGTCATATTAGAAATAATTTAACTCTGAGTGCAGCTAAAATATACTTTTATTCTATGATCATTTCACATATTGATTATTGTCTGAATACATGGTCACTTGCGTGTCCAACAACACTTTCACCTATAGAAAGTCTTTATAAAAAAGGCTTAAAAATTTTAGATAAAAAACCGTTATCATTTCATTATTGTTACATTTTGAAAAAACATAGATTATTGGACTTCACAAATATGATAAATTTAAAATCGGCTTGTCTGATCTACAAAGTTTTACACTCCCTCGCTCCTCCACCCCTGAAGGTTTTTATTAAAAGTACGAGTTATGATGATAATGTCAGAACCACAAGAGCAATGAGCAGAGGCGATTTGGCGATACCTCATAGAAACACCACATTTGGTCGAATGGCCTTGTCTGTTCGGGGTGGGCATTTTTGGAATAGTCTACCAGTAACGTTAAGAGACTGTCCTACGTATAATTCTTTTAAGGCCAAATTAAAGGATTGGCTTTTGTCTAAACAGGAATGTGCACATTATTGAGTACCTTAGACTGTTGTATATTATGTCCAGGGGAAAACGTCTGTATATTGTGTTGTAGGTGAGCATGTAGAGTGAATGTTTTATAGAGGACGAATGTTGGAGATATGAGTGAAATATTATATTGACTACTTATTTTAATGTAAATACATTTATATGTTTTTCTTCTTCCCTGACCCTGTCCCGTGGGACTACAGATGGAAATTAGCCTGAAGGCTATAATCTGGCATGTTTACTTTCATGTTTTTTTTTCATGTCTGTTCATTAACATGCATTGTCCCAATCAAATAAATAAAGAAAAAAAAAAAAAAAAAAAAAAGAAAAACACTTGAATACCTGCAGAGGTAATAAGCATACTTAAGCACATTTATGCATGTACAGGAAATAGTTATTTTCTTCTCTCTGACAAGGCACAGACATCAAAGCACAGAGCATGATATGATGCTCGACAGTGAAACTAAAATATGATCTCTCATCATGGATATCAGTAGGTCAAGGAGATGTCATAGTTTTGGGTATGTTTACATGGTTTGTGATCTAAATCAGAGCGTTCCTTCTGCTTGTACTTCACCTGCAAGTGTACCTGATGTTCTTAAGCATATCTTCAGGGAACATGGAGATGAACATGGACACCAGTAGGTCTGAAGACTTTCCTTGAGAGTTCAGTTGTTTGAAGCACAGCCAGACTGAGTCACCAACTGGTTTACCATGTCCTCACATAGCAGTAACTGAACCAAACCCATATTTGATGCTTTATTTTATTGTCAATACAAGGACATTGAATACTTTACATTGTATTGTATATACTCACTTAAATGCAAGATTTAAAAAGTAAAAGCTCCCATCTTTGTAGACCACAATTCAATTAAATGAGTTAAAAACTAACTGTGGTTTTTTGCACAAATGTGGCGGGCGTCTGTGGTTTCATGCTTGTTTTTAATTCTTTCAAGCACTGATAGTACAAACACTGCCAAATGATACCGCTTTCAAATATTCAGTGCACTCCTTATTAATATGATGCTTTGAATGTCAATCAGAAAATGTTTGCTTTCTGTGTTTTCCCCCTCTATAGGTTTTACAGGAAGAAACCTCAATACCAGGAAGTGATCTAAACCTGATCTACCTGAGTTCCAGAGCTGCAGGATACAAACCAGTCCTCAAAGTTGCATTGACACAGTCATCAATACCTTTTAATCTGATGAAGGTAAGATATGTAATATATAATTGTTTCAATTTAATCTCAGCCAGTATGATATGAAACTGTGTCTTAGTATAGGATGCAGAGCATTACCAACTTCTGTCATCTTGATAAGGCTGGAACCACATATTGAATTTGACTGACCTTTGTCTGGTCCCAATGATCCAGGTTCACCTGATGGTGGCGGTGGTGGGTCGCCTCTTCCAGAAATGGTTTCCTGCCCAACCAAATCTATCCTACACCTTTATCTGGGACAAGACAGATGCTTATGGTCAGCGGGTCTATGGACTGTCAGAGGCAGTTGGTGAGTTTGCTGCAAACAAAAGACCCAGGATCCAGATTTTAGGGTCTGGAGAAAAATGGTGTAAAGAGAAGACACTTTTACCGTTTTAGCATAAATAGTTTTCAGTTATCAGACAATGTCACAGAAAGTGCAGATAGCAATTTGTGATGTTCCCGTCCTCACCATGCCAGTTCTTCTGGGTACAGATTTTTGGGGTAGGTTGTTCTGTGATTACAGACTGACTACATGATTTGTTGTTCTTAATGACTGCATGTTGGGGCTTGGTGTCATGCTGCCAAATTAATATGGGATGATCATATGGAATAAAGAACTTGCCTGTACTTTTCAGTATTGAAGTGAACACTATTTTGGATCAAACACCATTTGCAAAAAAATATTCTCTAACTTACAAGGAACCTCCGTCCTGGTTCACTGATGTCTGCATATATTCATTCCTGTAGCTCTCTGACTTCTTGGCAAACTGCTTTCTGTTAGAGCCAGATATTACAAATTTTGTCTCATTATTCCAGAGCACCTGCAGTGCCTGCATTTTCCTGCACCCCGGTCCTTGTGTTTTGATGCATAGTTATTCTCTTTGTTTTTTATGTTGAAAGATTTTTTGGCAGCAAGTCTTTCAACTTCTGACCAACCTTTTTCAATTTATGGATGGACGCACCGGGTTACCAATGGCTTCCGCCAGTACTAAGCTGATACAATTGCTTGACATCTTTGATCGCCTCCATGTGCCTTTGGTCTTCTTCAGTTCAGCTTACTCGTTTCATCCAGTTTAGTTTTCTTGCCCAACTGGTATGTCTCTCGTCCAAAGCCTTTCTTTGTGCTTCTACAGAAGAGACTTGGCAAAACAGCAGGAAACACCACCATTAAACTTCAGCCTGTGAGAGTGACTGTGTTAAATGCAGGGAGATATTCCTAGCTGCAAATGAGTTCCGGAAAATATATCTGAATCATCACATTGAACTAATTACTGGTTAGAGATGGTGGACATTTTGGGAATCATTGGAAATGATGATCATAAATGTACACAAAGATGACCTTTTGGTTTGGTTTGGTTTGGTGTTCTTGGGGTTAAAGGCCTCAGCTTCTCGCCTCCAAACATTTTTGTCTTTTCTTTGTCCGTGTATTTAGCAGAAAACTTCAGTGAAGCTTTAAGGTGCTGCTTCTTGAGTTTAAGCTTCCTTCTTGCATGGCACCTTCTCAGTTCATGTAAAACACTGTAGACAGTAACACCTGTGTTCCAGCAGCTACTAATTCATTAAGACCTGCATATTGTAGTCCTTAGCTGACTCTTGACCATCCCAACCAGTTCTTTTCTCAGCAGCATGTGACAGTATGGGTTTTCTTCCTGATTGTAGCAGTGACACAGCTGTACCATGCACCTTATTCTTACAAACAATTGTTTGCACAGATGTTTGTGGATGTGCGTATATGTGACAAAGATGCATGGGTTTTAATAATCCCATTGTAATAAAAGTTTAAGGAGTCATCGGAAACTCAAGACTGCCATGATATACATGGTCTTTATAAGTGTATGTAATTATTTTTTCGTGACCGTGCATTCATAAATTGTATCAGTTTAACACAAACTAACAGCTGATCGACACTGGCCATTAAAGTCTGACAACAGGCTCTACACATATTTGTATTGCTGACTTCTCCTATGCATACATAAAGCTATAGACAGCTGCAGCTCAGTTCAAATAGAGAAATGGTTTGGACATAAGGCTTACCCCCTCTGACACCTTTATGAGGGACAAGTGCAGCAGACGTACACCTCAGTGAGTTATTGTTGATAGTAGGCTGGCTTAATGGGTTGAACATAAAGATTTATTGCTACCCTTTGTAAGTCTTCTGAAATTGGTGCCCATAAGTTACAATAAAGTAGCATAACCAGAACAGCATCTTGAGTGCATGTATGGCAAGTATTAAAATCAGAGCTGCAACACAGTTGTAAAGGATTTATTTACACAAGGGCAGAGTTGCATTTATTGGCACTTATCTGCTTCTATCCAATAACTTAGTTTGTATTTACGAGGCTTTGTATACAATATATTTACAGATCTATTGAATTCATCATTTTGCAATAGAACCATAGAAAAATGTTTCTCTACTCACTCCAGTCGATCAAGGAAGATGGCCTCCCACACTCACTCTGAGATTTCTTCCTGTTAAAAGGGAATTTTTCCTTCTCAATATTACAAGTTACAGTGTGGAGTATGAATGAACGGTTGTAGCTGCCCAGACAGTGATTAATTACAGATACAGCAGGATAGATGATTTATGCCAAAAGGAGGCACAGAAGCGTGGCTGCTGTCTGCCTTCTTTGGCAGCTAACAGCCAAACAAGACACACGTTACATCAGGTTAACCCAAACAAATCTTGAGGATTCAGCAATGCACTGGGAGAAACTGACAAATAATGACGCTGTCATATTGGCAACCCTGAATGTTTGCACATGTATGTGTGTGTGTGTGTGTGGGGGGGAGAAACAGGATGCGTTTGTTCAAATAGATATCAGGACTGAATAGCACACACTTATTATTTCAACTTCAAATAGATTTTGACCAAAACAACAACAGCTTTACCATAAGAATTGTATTGAATGCAGTGAACTACTGCAGCATGCAAATCTGCAGCTCCCCCCAGCTTAACGGAGCAATATAGTAACTTCTAGCTTGCCATTAGCTTCTCCAACTACAACTTTACTGTTTTGGTGTACTCTCACTGCTCTAAAAGTCACTGTACACTAGGTGCTATTCACCAAACATGAGACAGACGCTTGCTGGTGAAGATACCTGAAGAGCCACATATTTTCTAAAGGAGTTGGTAGAGACTAAAAATGGAGGTAAAAGACAACAAGACAAGTATAGTAAGTAAAGTACTCTGCCAAGGCTGCTCGGTCATTATATGATTTTCGACAGACAAAATCTTTAAACAGTTCATGGTCCGCAGCTGTCGATTTGTAGTGGGATCACAATCATATGATCTTCAGCAGGCAGCTGATGTAGTGTTCACTTGTTGTCATAGTTACAGTGACGCCGTGCCGCTATCTCACATCAACTTTGAATCGTCATATAGACATAGATATGACTTTAAATGAATGATAATTCTCCTCAATAACTTTTTTAGGTTTCTTCACCATATTTTTCAGGGATTGACTTATGTGATTTTTTTTAAGGTCGATGTCAATTATTTGTAATTAAGAAAGGCCAAAAACCAACAACTGGAACTCATCCTCATTAAAAATTATTTATCAACAGCATTTGATGGCAGTGTTAACAGTATGTGAGAGCAAGGAACATGTGATACACTTAATGAATAATGATTACTATGACAGAAAATGCACAACAGAAATAGGAGTGATGAAAGTCAAATATTACATGATGCAACGATGTACTCCTGTTTTTGTTATATCAATTGATTAGATCAATATCAGTTTATGCCCTGCAGTTCTGTCTGATGTTGTTTCCAGTTTGTCATTCTCTGTTCTGTTACTTTTACTGTCCACTAAGGCAGATATTGTTTCAAGGTAAACTGTGGCTACTTCCTAGCTTAGCTGTTTGCCATTCGCGAACCAGTAGCCACTGTGAAGGTAGCTACGTTTCTAGTTTATGAAGATAGCTGTGCTGCTTTTGACAGTTTTGTGTCTCTGTTAAAGACATTCCTGTCAGTAAGAACAGGTTGTTAAATTTATTTTGATTTGAATAAAGACTTTATGGTGCTCCAGCAAGCATTATCCACAGGCTAAGAAGCTCAGCTAACCTGTTGCCAACACCCATACATGCAACACCTACAATATAACTATTGGAGTGTTTTCTGTATAGCAGGTACTCTAGACATGCATGTGTAAGGCTGCAGTGTTTATTAAATCTTCAGCAGTATCCTCTCTACAGCTCCTCTCAACGGAGGCACTCTCTGTGTAAACAGTAGCTTTCAGTGATTGGCTGTTGCTCGTGACACATAACAAGCAACCAATCAGATAGTGCTGTAGGTGGGACATTGCTTGAGTCCACAGTAACCATAAATAGAGAGGCTTCATAAGAAACAAAATACAACATTTGATATATTTTGCGATAATCAGTCAATAGAAATAACGATACAATTGATCTAAAAATGCAACATTTGGGCCTCATTATTGGTCAGTCACTTACTGTGGAATACAATTTAGAAACACAGCAAATGCTTAATAAAAACATAATAAATAATTAAAATGGCCATTCAAATGTAGAAAGAACTCTATATATATCGCTCCACCTATTACTGTCAGGCAGGAGAAAATTCCACCATTTTTTGTCTCTTACTTGAAGTGTCCTTTTGAGGCAACCTCATTAATTTAATGACAATCTGACCTGTTTTCTTACCTAAAATGTACTTAATTATTTAATGTTGTTTCAGAATACAATTTAGCCTCAGAATTCCTCATGTGATAATTAGTAACCAGTCGTGCCATACCATGAATTGCTGCACAGGTAAAATGTCATACATTTTCTGTTGGTACCACTGTACTTAAAAAGTATAAATCACTGTAAAATACAATTATAGCATTTTTAAAACTGACACTCTGTGCTGGACTTCTCACCAGTCACCCACCCCTTTTCTTTATTTTAATTTTGTTCTGTCTTCTCTCATCCCTTCTCTTCTTTTCTTCAAATTTCAGAAACACATAGGTTTTTGCGGCTTCTAGTTCACACAGTAGAAATGGCAGAAAATGCACTTGGCAGAGCATAGAACTGTGTGTGTGTGTGTGTGTGTGTGTGTGTGTGTGTGTGTGTGTGTGTGTGTGTGTGTGTGTGTGTGTGTGTGTGTGTGTGTGTGTGTGTGTGTGTGTGTGTGTGTGTGTGTGTGTGTGAGAGACTTGGCAAGTGTCAGACCCTTGACGGTATAGTGTTGAACCTCATGGAAACAGGCAGACAGGCCTGACAAGTAGTACAAAGACAAAAGTCAAAGCGTGTGTATGTGTTGAGCCAGAGAGTGAAGGCTCTGAGTGAACCAGCAGCAGGAGTCATTGGCTGTTACAAAAACAGACAGATGGAGGTTAACTCAGTGGTTCATCGTGTCTCAAACCTGTTTGCTTTGTTCTAAATTTTAGTCTCCCATTTGGTTTGGCTTGAACACAGTCAAATGAAAGAATGAATAACTTACTGTGTGTGTCTGACAGTGTCGGTGGGGTTTGAATATGAGTCCTGCCTGGACCTCATCCTGTGGGAGAAGAGGACGGCCATTTTACAAGGCTATGAGCTGGATGCTTCCAACATGGGAGGATGGACGCTGGATAAACATCACATCCTGGATGTACAAAACGGTAGGTGCTATGATAAGACAAAAACATGTAATGTGGCATGTTAAATGTCGAGGCTCACAGGCCACTAAAATATTTACTCATCACACCATAAGTCTCTTTTCCTCTCGCTCTCTGTCCACATCATTAGCTTCTCATTTATATGTTCAAGAATGAGAGGAGAATCAGTTTAGAAGTATGTTAATCTCAGCAGCTGTCAACGATTGTTGTCATGAAGGCTTCGGATAACGGAGCAGAGAAAGAGACTGTGTGTGTGTGTGTGTGTGTGTGTGTGTGTGTGTGTGTGTGTGTGTGTGTGTGTGTGTGTGTGTGTGTGTGTGTGTGTGTGTGTGTGTGTGTGTGTGTGTATACGTGTGTGTGTGTGTGTGTGTCCTCCTAAGCCGTGATTTGTGGGGACATTTGGTCCCCACAAATGGCCAAGAAAAACAGTGTTTTTCTTGGCCATGTTGTTGTTACTGAAAAAAGTAAAAGTGAAAAAATGTTTCTTTAGGGTTAGGCATTGTTTTGGTCTGGGTTAAGGTTAGGGTTAGGGTAAGGGTTAGGGGTTAGATATGAATGGGAGTCAATGGTATGTCCCCACAAGTTATGGCGTGGGAGAGTGTGTGTGTGTGTGTGTGTGTGTGTGTGTGTGTGTATATGTGTGTGTGTGTGTGTGTGCGCGCACACGTGTGTGTGTGTGTGTGTGTGTGTGTGTGTGTGTGTGTGTGTGTGTGTGTGTGTGTGTGTGTGTGTGTGCGTGTGCATGTGTGTGTGTTCTTTCCCTTTCTCTCTGGCATACACACAAACATGCACACATGCAATTTCACTTTCTCAGTTCAGTCATTTTAGGAACTTATTCTGTCACTCTTCCTCTGCTGCCCTGTCATTTCTCCTCTGTTGGCTTGCTTATTTTTGTCTTAAAATTCATCATCATCATATTGTCTTCTTTATTGTGTCTTGTACTCTGTCTCCTTTCTTTAGATTTGTAATTAGAGAAGGTTTATATTCTGCATTTTCTGCAAATTAAACGATTTTGTGTTCTCAACAAAAAAATAACAGTATTTAGTATTTTACTAAACAATAATTTAGGGATACATCAGTAAATTTCTGTGTATCTACCAAAAAATTTTAACTTATTTACTTGATGTTCCTAAAAAATACAATAGGTGTCAATTTTTTTATACTGAATTTGAAGAGTATATATTTTGACAACAAAACAGATGCAATAACTATCAAAAATGCAATAATTGTGCCTTTAACTCAAAACAATCCTCACTGAGCGGTGACCAATAGAAACTGGCTGTGCATATCTGATGCAGGACAGTTGTTGCTGTAGACTGCCTGGAGTTGTGGACTAGTTTACAGTGCTTTGACAAAGTATTTGCCCCTCTACAGGAATCTTTTATTTTTGCATATTTGTCACTCTTAAATATTTCAGATAATCAAGCGATTTTTAATGTAAGACAAAGATAGTCTAAGGAAACACAAATACATTTAAAATGCCGATTTTATTTTTGTTAGGAAAAATGCTGTTCAGACCCATCTTGACCCTGTGTGAAAAGCTAATTCCCCCCTTAGCTACCAATCTACCAAATGACCGGATTCATTTGGCAATTGGATTTAGTTTCACCATCCACACTCACATATGATTACTGCCAGGCTTGTCAAACCTAAACATCACCGAAGAGAACCATGATGCTAGCTTAGCCATGCTACACCCATGTTTCTGACGGCACAAGGGTCTAGGGAAGCTCGACAGGGAGGGAGGCGGGCTAAAAGGTTGTCTATCAAATCCCTCTGCAGCAATTGGGTAGGTATACAACCAATCAATGCAACGAATAGGCTGACGTAGTTCCGAAAGCACTGGCGGATTGTGGCTAAGTCCCATTAGCTTCCCAACCAGCGGAGCCGCGGAGTCAACTGGTATATTAAGGATTTGCCATATCCCGTCGGCATAAGTCCAAATACGTCTTTCTTCTCAATGAAACACTTAAGTGCCGTCCTTTGTTTATCTTTCAAGTTGAATTTTAGCTTCAAATCTTTAAGGGCTGTGGCCAAAGCCGAGTCGAAAGATCGAAAGAACTGTTTATTGTGCGCTGGTTGTTTCTGTCAGAATCGTCGCGCCTCTGTCGTCACTTCGTTACGCCCGCCTTCTGACTCTACACTTCATGGTGATTGGTCCGGCCAGTTTTAGGAGAATCCAGCCTCGAGCCTTATGGAGGGTAGCTAGACCCTCCCTGGCAGAGAATTAAATTCGTTGCCGTGGCTTGTCTAGCGCGGCTAGGCTACCATGATGCCACATTCTGTGGAGATTCACAAACAGATGAGAAACAAAGTCGTTGACCTTCACAGACTAGGGGGTTGCAAAGCCATTGCCAAGGCTCTGAGACTCCAGAGAACCACGCTGAGAGCCATTATCCACAAATGGAGAAAACATGAAACTGTGGTGAACCTTCCCAGGAGCAGTCAACCTACCAGCATTTCTCCAAGATCTTGTCAATATCTAATCCAGGAATCACAGAAGAACCCAGATGAATATCAAAAGAACTGTAGACCTCACTGGCCTCAGTTAAGGTCATGATTCCACAATATGGAAGACACTGGGGGGAAAAAAAATAGCAATCATCGGAGAGTTCCAAGATGCAAGCCACTACTGACCAAAAAGAACATGAAGGTTCATCTGGCATTTCCAAAAAATATCTGGATGAGCTCCAAGACCTTTGGGATAACATCCTGTGGACTGATGAGTCAAAGGTGGAACTTTTTGGAACACACTGGTCCCATTACATCTGTTGTAAATCTAATACTTCATTCCACAAGAAGAACGTCATGCCAGCAGTGAACATGGTGGTGGTAGTGTGATGTTTAGGGCTGCTTTGCTTCCACAGGACCTGGATGACTTATCAGAATTAACAGACCCATGAATTCTTCTCTGTATCACCTGGAGAATTTTGACCTAGAGCTCAACACAAATGCGTTATGGGATAACATAGATAAACGAACAAAATTAAGGTTTTGGAGTGGCCGAGTTAAAGTTGAGACTTGAATCCAATTGAGATGCTGAGGCAAGGGCAGTTCATGTTCGAAAACCATCAAAAATGACCGAATTAAAACTATTCTGGAGAGAGGAGTGGACCAGAATTCCTCCATGGCGATGTAACAGACTGATCACAAGCTATTGCAAATGTTTTAACTGCAGCTGTTGCTACTTTTACTTGCTACTTAAATAGCTCATCATTTAAAAACTGCATTCTGTGTTTTGTGGGTTACCTATATCTGATATTAAATATAAGTTTAATGATCCAGAACATTTAGGCATGAAGAATATGCAAAAGTGAAAGACATCGGTAACACAAATACTTCACAGCACTGGAACTCACTGGTCTGAGTGTGCTATATGCATTTCCAAATGAGTATGAGGGAGACAGCAGTGTGAAGTCATTTCTTCCCCTCTATAACAGCACATTTTTAGCGCTGTGTTAATCATTTGGTTTGTCAAGGATGTGTCACGATATGCAGATGAATTGTTCCTGTAAGTATAGATACATATTTAAAAAACAGGCACTTTGACTTTATTTCCCTCCACACTACCCCACTCCTCCTCCTTCTCTTGCCGTCCTCTATCTGTCACCCCATCCATCACGTTGCTATTCATCCCTCTCTCCCTACAGCCCTCTTGGGCTTTCAACACCTTGTCACCCGATTCAGTGTGTGTGCATGTGTGTGTGTGCTGAAAATGCAGGTGTGATTTGTGATTTTCTGTACATATGCACGCTGCTGTCTGTGGGTGTGATTTTGTGTCTTGAGGGACAACACTGCACACACAAAGTGTGTTCGTCCCTTTGAGACAAAAATGCACTGTGTGAACATCAGAATAATCCCGTCTCAGTGCGTTTGAAGGGGAGAGCCCAACAATCCTGCAGTGTTCTCTTTTTTGTTTGTCTTGCATCTTCACTAATGATTTGTATGGGGTGACGCGTTAGATTTGGAAATAACACGTCTGTATCTGTGATCGCTGACTTCTCATTGTTTTGCAGTCTGAAGTGAGGATATTTTCCATGATTTTATTGATTCACATTGTGTTTTAGGTTTTGACAGGAGAAAAAGTGAATTTCCTGTTTACTGAAATGTGTTTTACTCACATCTGAGTTTTATTTTTATAATATTCTGTATTTACAGATGGCATTTAGGCAGCTGGAAGGCAAGTTTAGACTTTAGTTTGTAAATCAGTTGGTTGTGGAGCACAGAGAGGGATTGCTGTTTGACTGTATGAGAGCCATCTTAAACAATGCACTGTGGAGAGGACATAAGCAGTTTATTGTGTCCACAACCATCTCAAAGGCATTAATCCTCCTACACAACTGACCATTACAACATGATGGAAAATGCAGTCGCTGTCCATTCTAAAATGCACCCACGACTACCAACGACCTCAGTTTCTCAGCCCAACAGGTGCTTATGCCTGGGTCAGCTTTATCACAGGCTAGATGCTGGTGTCAGGCTGGGAGATTTGGCACAGATTAAGCCACAGCCTTGATGTGGCCTTCATTCTTTGTACTAGTAAAAAACCACTAGCAGTCTCTATGCATGCCTTTTCCTGTGCTGTCTTAGCTTATTTCAGTGTCATCTGTCATGTTAACATCTGCCCATTGCCCTGTTGTAGTTGCAGTATTCTCTTAACTATTGTACAGCGGTTCTATCCCAGCTTACATTAGATTACGGTAGGTCCGAATCTTAAATTAACTTGTACTCTTTAGTTATTTAGAATTATTTACCTAACCAGTCGTTCTTTCAGATGTCCTTGGTTCATGTATCATATAGTGTAGTCATAAAACATTCATACCTCAATACTCTGGATGTGTTAAAAAAAAAACCTGACACAGTAAGAATAGTGTGTGTGTGTATATATATATATATATATATATATATATATATATATACAGTGCCTTGTGAAAGTATTCAGCCCCCTTGAACTTTTCAACCTTTCGCCACATTTCAGGCTTCAAACATAAAGATATAAAATTTTAATTTTTTGTCAAGAATCAACAACAAGTGGGACACAATCGTGAAGTGGAATGAAATTTATTGGATATTTTAAACTTTTTTAACAAATAAAAACCTGAAAAGTGGGGCGTGCAATATTACAATATTATTCGGCCCCCTTGCATTAATACTTTGTAGCGCCACCTTTTGCTGCAATTACAGCTGCAAGTCTCTTGGGGTATGTCTATCAGTTTTGCACATCGAGAGACTGAAATTCTTGCCCATTCTTCCTTGCAAAACAGCTCGAGCTCAGTGAGGTTGGATGGAGAGCGTTTGTGAACAGCAGTCTTCAGCTCTGCCCACAGATTCTCCATTGGATTCAGGTCTGGACTTTGACTTGGCCATTCTAACACCTGGATACGTTTATTTGTGAACCATTCCATTGTAGATTTGGCTTTATGTTTTGGATCATTGTCCTGTTGGAAGATAAATCTCCGTCCCAGTCTCAGGTCTTTTGCAGACTCCAACAGGTTTTCTTCCAGAATGCTCCTGTATTTTGCTCCATTCATCTTCCCATCAATTTTAACCATCTTCCCTGTCCCTGCTGAAGAAAAGCAGGCCCAAACCATGAGGCTGCCACCACCATGTTTGACAGTGGGGATGGTGTGTTCAGGGTGATGAGCTGTGTTGCTTTTACGCCAAACATATCATTTTGCATTGTGGCCAAAAAGTTCGATTTTGGTTTCATCTGACCAGAGCACCTTCTTCCACATGTTTGGTGTGTCTCCCAGGTGGCTTGTGGCAAACTTCAAACCAGACTTTTTATGGATATCTTTGAGAAATGGCTTTCTTCTTGCCACTCTTCCATAAAGGCCAGATTTGTGCAGTGTATGACTGATTGTTGTCCTATGGACAGACTCTCCCACCTCAGCTGTAGATCTCTGCAGTTCATCCAGAGTGATCATGGGCCTCTTGGCTGCATCTCTGATCAGTCTTCTCCTTGTTCGAGGTGAAAGTTTAGAGGGACGGTCGGGTCTTGGTAGATTTGCAGTGGTCTGATACTCCTTCCATTTCAATATGATTGCTTGCACAGTGCTCCTTGAGATGTTTAAAGCTTGGGGAATCTTTTTGTATCCAAATCCGGCTTTAAACTTCTCCACAACAGTATCTCGACCTGCCTGGTGTGTTCCTTGGTCTTCATGATGCTCTCTGCACTTTAAACAGAACCCTGAGACTATCACAGAGCAGGTGCATTTATATGGAGACTTGATTACACACAGGTGGATTCTATTTATCATCATCAGTCATTTAGGACAAGATTGGATCATTCAGAGATCCTCACTGAACTTCTGGAGTGAGTTTGCTGCACTGAACGTAAAGGGGCCGAATAATATTGCACGCCCCACTTTTCAGTTTTTTATTTGTAAAAAAAGTATAAAATATCCAATAAATTTCATTCCACTTCACGACTGTGTCCCAATTGTTGTTGATTCTTGACAAAAAATTAAAATTTTATATCTTTATGTTTGAAGCTTGAAATGTGGCAAAAGGTTGAAAAGTTCAAGGGGGCCGAATACTTTCACAAGGCACTGTATATATATATATATATATATATATATATATATATATATATATATATATATATATATATATACATATATAGACATATGTTACAATTAGGTTCAAGTTTTATTCATATTATTCAAATGCACTCTTCAACATGGACCATCAATATTTTGTAGCTAAGATTTACACAGAAAATGTTGTAAATTTTGAATTTAACGACTGAGTAGGTATATCAGTCCCTTCACCTCAGACACCACCCTGATGAAGGCAAAGGAGTCAAAAATGTTTGTCAAATTACGTGTGGTATCCAGGAGAGGTGTTTAGTGTCTTTTTGTGTTGATAGAAAGAGAGATGCATCAACAAAAATAGAAATAAGGACAGCAACAAATGAGATGAACAGGATTTCATAAGAAATTAGGAGAACCAGAAAAATGCTGCAAAGAGAGAGTAATAAGAAGGGAGAGGCTTGTCCACACCCTCACACATACTCTCACACATGCGTGCATACACACGCACGCACACACACACAGACCTGTGTTATGTGATCTGTGAGCACTGAGTAGTGAGCACTGCTGAACAACTCTGATAAGACTAGATGAAAGAGAGTACGTGGAGAGGTTTCAGGAGCAGAGGGTTGACAGTCGATCTGCTTCCTTGTGCATGCATTGTGAGGATGTTTTAGTGTGTGTGTGTGTGTGTGTGTGTGTGTGTGTGTGTGTGTGTGTGTGTGTGTGTGTGTGTGTGTGTGTGTGTGTGTGTGTGTGTGTGTGTGTGTGTGTGTGTGTGTGTGTGTGTGTGTGTGTGTGTGTGTGTGTGTGTGTGTGTGAGTGATTTCTCTTCAAATGTGCCTTTGTCCATGTTCTTGTACTCCATGTTCGTCTATGTATTCACACAGTGTGTGTGTGTGTGTGTGTGTGTGTAGAGTGAATGAGTGTGTAAGCTCAGTAAAGCTTTGCACTCTGTTATTCACACACTAAGCAGCTCGGCCACCACTAGAGTGCCTTAATGTTTTGCTCCCGAGAACACGGGAAAGTTACTTTTTTCCAAATCAATTGAACATTTCTGCCCTTTAAACAGCTTTGAATCTGGGCCTGTTTTCCCAACCATTGTCTTTACACAAATCATAAGTATAGTTGGTTTAGTTTCATTGAATTTTTTAGATTTTACTTTAAGCAAACAATCTTAAACTTATGTTATCCTATCTAATAATATCACCTGAAAGAAATGTGTTTAAGGTGAGAAGCATTATCTTAGCACCAAATCCTGTTAAACTCCACTACTAACTTTTGTTCACATGAGAGTCACTGTTCACATAAAAAACTGGAATCTATCTTATAACTATTGCTTAAATTAGAACTGTAAAGTTAATTTAATTCCAGTGACATGTTCCAGGCACAGTGATGAGTTCTGTCAAATGCAGCATGAGGACAAGTCTAGAGATGATTCTGTTGTTGCTGACTGTAGCCAGTGCCATTTCTGTGCTATGATGTCTCTCCTGAGTGAAAATCTCCATAGAGGACTTTGTAAGTCAAGGTTTAACCCGTAAAATCTGTAGTACAAAGCCTGTAATTTAACATTACCTGATGAGACGTGTTATGAAAGTATTTAATAAGGGCTGAGCATTGGAGTTGGGATATGGTCTGTGTTGATGGTTTACTTGAAGGAAATGTTGAAGCAGCTCATGAAGACATCCTAACTGAGAGCTAAAGAACTGCATGGTTCAGCAGAACTGCGGCTCCTTATTAGTCTGGATACAGTGTCAAAAACAAACCCCAATGGTTATTGGTTTGCTCTAATAATGAATTGCAACTGGCTTTTTTTAACACAATTTTTTGACCTCCATAAAGTATCCTTAAAAATTAAGAAATGACGTAAACATATTTTTCTGGGGTTGTAATTATTAGCTTCACACTCTAAAGCAGTTGTAAGCAAGATGATTTGCAAAAATTGTCAGAAATGACCTGTGGTACATAAGCCTGTGCAATTTAGGAGTTACAACACCTTAAAAGGTTGTTTGGGATTATACTTAATAAAGCAAATTAAACAACGTCTAAGTAATCTGCTGTGACCTGAGTCAGTAGTACACCTGCTGTAATAGGCCCAATGATGAAATATATATATTTAGCTGCTCCCTCTAATAAAATCTGTATGCATTTCTCTCATCCCACTAAAATAAATGATAGGTATGCAGAGACTCTGCTGTTTATTATTAAAGGTCAGTCTCAGCTCCATCAGAGCCAGTCTTCCTCTCCACCCTCAACAAAGTTAGACCATCACAGTTTGAGATGATGAGATGGGTTTGAATTGTTAGCGCAGTCAAAATAGGTACATTTGGATGTCTGTGTTTTGTGTTTGTTTTTCCCTACCTTTATTTGCTCCCAACATCTTAACCCTGTAAAACCCCTAGCAGTTTGTATTAACTATAATGTCATTTTCTTACCCACTTTGGGCCCATTTTTCACAGAAATATAAAGTACTGCACCTCACTGGAGAGAGAACAACCATGGTTACAAGTAGAGAGATATTCATGCAGTGTGACACACATCATAAAAAAGACAAAAACTGCTGTTGATAGTTATTTGTTTTACAAAAATACAAAACACTGGAATCAACATGTGTGGTGCATCGCCAAAAATAAATTACTGGGAAATGTTTTTCATCAATTATATAATAAAGGTAAAACATTTACATAAAAATGTATTTCAAAATATCAGACTATTTAAACTTGAGTTGAGAAAATTACCATTCAGACAATATGAGTACCATGTATCTTTCAATCCAGTTCAGTACACAAGCACAATCCTGGGGAGGACTGCTGACTTCAAAACTGTCAACAAGACGATCACTGGCGCTCTCCACAAGGAGCCACAAAAGATCTTTGCCTAAAAGGCTGGTTGGCAGAATGCTATACCAAAGCATGTTAATGGAAAATGACTGAAAGGGAAAAGAGACTTAGTAAAAGGTGCACAAGCAGCAGGGATAACCGCAGAATTGAGAGGAATGTCAAGAAAGGTTGATTCAAGAACTGGGGAGATCTTCACAAGACTGAGGCTGGTGTCGGTGCATCAAGAGCCACCATGTACAGACTTCATTAAAGAAGCTACAATATGTGAAGCCAATCCTGAACGAGATAAGCATCTCATCTGGGCTAAGGAGAGAACAGAGCTAAACTGTGCTCACTGCTTCAAAGTCTTGTTTTCCAAGTTGGACATTAATGTTTTGTAAATCTTTCTGAGATTGATTTTCGGAAATATTTGAATAATTTGACATAGTGGATTTCAGATTTTAATGAACTTATAGTCAGAGTCATCAAAATTCAAACAAAAAAAGCATGAAATGTTTCCCTTTATGTATAATGAGTTTAGAACGTATCAAAGGCTACCTTTGAAAATTTGATGATGAAAAATGAACTATTTCACAGATGGACAAAAATGATGACTATACGTACTATAGAATTTTTTCAGTTTTATGCTTTGAAACTTCTAAAAACTCGTTTGCAAATGTGCTTCGCAGTTCTCTACTAATCAAATCTAGAAAGATATTTCACAGTGCTGGATGTATCTCAGGCTGCACAATGGATTGGTGGTTAGCACTTTTGCCTTACAGCTATAACAGCCTCCCTTTTCTTTCAGTTCTCTGGCTGTTCAAAAACACAGTCCAAAAACATTCTCAGGTTAATTGGCAACTCTAAATTGTCCATTGGTGTGAATGTAAGTATGCTTGTTTGCCTCTATGTGTAGCCCTGTGATAGACTGGTGACCTGACCAGGTGTCCCCTCCCTTCACCATAAGTTAGCTGGGATAGGCTCCAGCCCCCCGCAACCCTAATGAGGATTAAGTGGTGTATAGATAATGGATGGATGGACGTATCTCCCTACAAGTTGCTCACAGCTTAAGCCTCTGTTTCGTTCATTTCAATACCTGTCTCCTTTTTGCTCTCTGTGAACACAGCCTGCAGTTCGGGAATCTTCTCTCTGAATTTTTCTAATTGGACTTAGTCACTCATGGTGTCTCAGTTACGCAGAGGAGTGCAGAATGCTGAGTTCAATTTTTGCCTTTGTATCCATTCAATTTAAATTTTTGAAAAATAAAAAGATAAATCTATGTACATTTTTCAATGAAAAAACTGACATCAATTAAAAAATAAAGCAAAAAAAAAATAACTTCACATTTTTTTGCAGTTCCTTTTAGTTTTACCTATCAACAGAAGAGAGGAACTAAAAAATAGTTAATAGCGGTGAATGAAAAATTCAAGCATTAAAAAGGTGATTTTGTTCATTTGCCCTCGGTCATTAGGAAGGATCTTTTCAAATGGGACCCAGGTGTATTTCATAGATTGACTCATGGTCATTCTTCACACTGATTTCCAGACCCATAGTCATTTTTCAACTTACTGCTTGTATTATACATGCTGAACGCCTAAATGTAAAACATCATTGGATTGCCTTTGACCTTTGTTGGTTTTGTGTGTGAATGTGATGCCATGTTTGTGACTACATGCAAAAGCAAGAGCCTTTTAGCGTTTAGGTAGGAACCGTTAGTACATTTACACTCATACAGTTGTGAACAAAAGTTTAAACGCACTTGTAAAGACCTCATTGAATCAATCAGACACATTCATCAAAGCCACGAAATAGATTTAAAAAAAAGCAATCAAGAATTTTGATTCTGTCATAAATTTATTGTAGGTCTTCTAGGAATATGACAAAATCTTCTGGGTCAAAAATATACAAACAGACTCTTGAATTATCAGTCTTAAGGTTCTGTTTCTAGATGAAGGTCTTCCTTCTTCATGGCCGCCTCTCACCTCGTGGTAATAGTAAATAGTAAAACACTGTGGACACTGACACCTGTGTTCCAGCAGCTTCTGTTTCATTGCAGATCTGCTTTTTAGTGATTCTTGGTTGACACTTGGCCATCCTGATCAATTGTCTGTCAGCAGCAGGTGATAATCTACCTTCCAGAGGACTTACAATAGATCTGTGAAAGAATCTAAATTCTTGTTTTGTTTTTTTATGACATGGCCACGTGTGTATCAAAGAATCCATCATGGAAAATTAGTCATAAGAGTCATTAGTCATTGGAGTGAAGACGTGAGATGGTACACATGATTTTTACAAGTAAACTTTTCTCAATGACTGTACATGAGAGTATCAGTGTGCTGCTGTTGATTTTACTGTGCCATAAGTAATGTCTGTGTGTATGCTAGAGCCCTCACACACCAACCTGGCAGCTGCTTGAACACTGTTTGGTTGACCACACCTGAAGCTTTTGCAACACAGTTCTGCTGTTATGGGCAGCTGGTCAGTTGATCTAGCAGCAAAGGTAGTCAGTGACAGAGCAGTCAGGTAAGCACAACTATGTTTTACTATTATGGTGCATTATTTTCCTTATGTATCCCTCTGTATCGTCTTTGCTTCTTTCACAAGCATGTGCTGTCAAAATCTAGGTTTTGTGATGAAGGGTTTTGAGATCAAGGTGAAGTTAACTCATTTGCACACATGTAGAAAGCCGTGTGAGAAAGCCTTACTGCCCTCTCTTTTAACACAGCAGGAGAATTCAATATTCTCTTTCTCACTCAATCTATCACCCTCCCATCAGCGCACACACTCACATGCAGCCGTTTTTTCCAGTCAGCCGACTCGTTGCTTGTGGAGACCACAGCACAGCACGTTGGAACCCTGCTGGCTCGGCCTCTGTTGATCAATCAACACCTGCTAATGGAGAGAGAGATGAAAGAGAGAGAGGGAGGGAAGGAAGGAGAAGGAGAGGGATAAACAGATAGCTAGATGGGAAAGGCCCTGACTGATATGGGATTTGAGGGCAGATAGTAAAATGTTTGAAAAACTTAAATTGACCCTGTGTATGACAGAAAGTTCCAGAAATATGGCTCAGAAAATTCTCTGAAAACATTTATACTACATAACACAAAGAAGGTTCTTTCTACCATAAGACAACATAATGATGCATAGTCACAGCTGAATATGTCCAAGGATTGCCTGTTCCGGATGGCTTTGTGCAAAAGGTCTGCTGTTAAAGACTAACCCTAACTGTTCTGGCTTCATGATACGGCTTCCTCATTCTGCCTTTTGCTTCAAACTGTACACTTTGGAACAGCTTTTTCTCAAAACATTCATTATCATCAAGTGACAAAAGTCGCTTTGAAGAATGCCTAAAAACAGTTTGAGATAGAAATGTAAACTACAGCTGGGTGTGCATCCAAATGTAGCAAAAATTGAAATTGAATGTTGAATGCTTTTAAATCCACTACTGTTCTGCAAATATGAGAGGAGTTGGCGCTCCAAAATATATAGCTGGTGGAGCGAATTCTTCAGTTGGATGCCATGTTTCACTCCCTTTCTTCATGTATTCCACAGTTTCTTTCCCAAGTCTATGTCCATTTCTTTGTCATTATGTCATTGTCCACTGCGGCTGCTCCAGAATCGGAACGCAGAGGTGGAAACTTATCCATGATCTTAGGTTATTTAGTCATTGGTCAGAGCTCATGACTGAAAGTCATCTGACAAACATGTCATTTTACCTACACTGAGGCTTTATCTAAGGTAATCTTTATTGACAAAGCACAGGTGTGAAGAGTGAAACACACTCCAGAAAATCTGCCAACATGAAAACACAATGTTTGTGCAACAACAGAATGTTTTCAGTCCTGCTTTTTAGACTTTATTTTAGCATGTATAGTACATTTTTATTATATTGCTGTATATAATATCTAGTTAATAAATATTGTATTTTTTATTTTTGTTTGTCAATGAGGAACATGTTTACAGCAAAATGATCATTGGATGTTTTTGTACAAGAACTAGAAGCATAGTGAATGCATTTATGGTGAGACAAGTATTTGGTGAAAATTAACAAAAGATAGTCACCTCATTTGACCTTCTGAATTCCAAAACCCACCAGCAGGTTTGAAAGACATGTTATCTATATTTAATTTTGCCAAAATGAAAACATTAAATTCCCAGAAACTATTAAAACTTTCTGACAGTCCTTGAACTAATCATGCACGACACTCAGTTTTGTCAGGGAAATTATCCAAATTTCGCTTACTGTGATGTCTTATCAAAATAATGGGATTCTATGTGACTCAGATATAAATACGGCATTGAACTAAACTGAATTCACTAAAAACAAAAATACTTTCAGATAGATAGATAGATAGATAGATAGAACAAGCATAAGGCGGGCTGTTATCCAAGATGGCGTCAGAGTTTTAATAATTCAGTTCACCACAGGAGGTTTCTCTTTGATGTCTCACTTTGAAGAACGAGTACATCCTTCGTTTTTCCTCCGTTCATCCTTTCATCGCTCCTTCACATTAACCTCCTCACAAGTCGGCCTACATACCCCCTTCATCCTCATCGTACCTTACATTGTCTCTTCCCTGTCATGCTCTCAACATCTTCGTACCCTTTCAATTTAAAGAAATACCTCAGAGCTTAAAACAAACACCACACAGTCTCTCTCACTTTCTCTTACGCTTTATACAAAGACATTATTGTGGTCAGTGGCACAAAAACAAATATTAATACTGCAGTATCTGCAGTATTTGAAGTGACTGAGATAATGTACAGGAATATCAGCATGACATACGGGTTAGAAGTCCCTGAGTCCCAGAGGGACACACCAGTGAAGGCAGTTGAGAAGAACAGAGCTAAGATCCTGTGGCACTTCAAGTTGTAGACTGACATACAGCTGCTGTCTAACCATCCTGAAATAGTGGTAGTAGACAGGGAGCAGAAGAAGGCAGTTGTGGTAGATGTGGCATTTCCAGCTGACAGTAACATCAGGAAAAATAACTGGAACACATGTGCAAGGTGATGTCCACAGTGGTCCCAGTAGTAATAAGAGCATGAGGGGCTATCACCCTCAAACTAGAAGAGTGGCTCCATCGGATCCCAGTAACTACATCTGTGGTCTTTCTTACGATACTGTGTCGAACCCTCAAACTCCCAGACCCTTGGTAGAGGACCTGCACTTGATGGAAACCAGTATTCCGACTGTGGGGACTGAGAGGGAGATTTTTTTTTTCTGTGTCTTCTAAGACACAGTCTGGTGTTGCATGAAGAGAAGAATGAGCAGCAGACACAGTGACAGACTCCATGATTATGAGATCAGGGCATTGCAGGGGGAATACAAGCTGTTGAAAGACTCTTTGTCCTTCTTTTGGCTGAGGCTAAATCTGGGTCTTTCTTTTCGAAACAAGTTTTGTGTGACTTCTTTGTCTGGATTATGCCAATCTTTCATATGTGAACACTTTTGCTAAATATCTTCGTATGGTTGACACTGTTAACTAGGGGTGTAACGGTACACAAAATTTACGGTTCAGTACGTATTTCGGTACAGAAGTCACGGTTCGGTTCGGTTCTCAGTTAAGGAGAAAAATGAAAGAAAAAAAACCTGCTGATATAAGAGCTGGTATGACTTTCTGACTGAAGTGTGGACGAGAAGGAATTTCACAATGGGGCTCCTAAACTAGGAAATATATTTATATAATGTAATTGCTTTTTAAAAAAAAAAAAACAACAACACTAGGCTCTTGTTTACTAGCATGAATATATTAGTAGGCTAAAATAAATACACAATATAGGAACTTATGTATAGCAAAGAGCACAACAATAATGTCAAGTTAATGTTAGTTGACCTTCATCATAAGTTTAAAACCTCAGTTCTCAACAAGGGAGTATGGCTGTAGATCTGCTGCTATGAAAACACCATGGACTTGGTTACTACTTTAGCCCGTTCTGAATTGCTAGGCAGGGTTTGATGAAATAATGTTGGGAGCATCGTTTTTTTCCTAGCAGCGGGGATAGTTGCACTTGGATGGTGCTTTTTCTAATGTGTCTAAGTTTGACGTGTTGCTGGATGCATAGTTGAGGACTGCTCCACAGTGTCGGCATACGGCTTTCGTCTTGTGAACTTGTTTTTCTACTTTTTCGTACTTCACTGGGAAACCAAAATGATCCCAAATGGGTGATTTTAAAGTCGCCGGAGCGTCTTCCATCTCTAGCTTCTTCTCGTTGTTGCAGCTTTAGCCATGAAGCGCTGGCAGGAGAATAACAATCTGTCACATCCTGTGGTTCACTGGAAACTCTTACTTGTTTTTAGTTCCACAATACTGCACGACTGTGTGAGCCAGAGAAGGTCCACCGCAGCTGTGGGCACTACAAAGTTTTAGGTTTCACAATCAAAACAATTCTGTACATTGGCCATTCTTAATAGTCTTAAAATTTTCGTACCACAGTACACCTCTGTACCGAACCGAACGGTTCAGTATGAATACATGTCCCGTTACACCCCTACTGTTGACCATACTTCTTTGAGGTTTATTATGAATTGTAAAGTGTCAACGCACCACTGCGAGTTAGACTCTCGGGTGGGATGGCCTTCTTTAGCCACTAGAAGGATCTGTCATTGGTATACTTTTCATATATAACACATTACTTGGATTACTGCCCACCTACATTTGCACTGAAAAGTTCTGAATTTCACTCTCTCTGTTCACGAGATCATTTGTTGCTTTCTGTTACATATGCTTGTACTGAATTGGTACAAATGCGTTTCCTCTGCACCTTTTCTCCTTGAGCGCTTTAAAATCCAAACTACGAGTTCTTGAGGGGGGCTGCACAGTGGTGTAGTGGTTAGCACTTTCGTCTTGCAGCAAAAAGATCCCCGGTTCAAATCATGGCCTGCACAGTGGCGTAGTTTCTGCATGGAGTTTGCATGTTCTCCCTGTGCATGCGTGGGTTTTCTCAGGGTACTCCGGCTTCCTCTCACAGTCCAAAAATATGCTGAGGTTAATTGATTACTCTAAATTGCCCATAGGTGTGAATGTGAGTGTGATTGTGTGTCTGTATATGTAGCCCTGTGACAGACTGGTGACCTGTCCAGGGTGTCCCCTGCCTTCGCCCCAGTCAGCTGGGATAGACTCCAGCACCCCCCGCGACCCTAGTGAGGATAAAGCGGTGTATAGAGAATGGATGGATGGATGGAGTTCTTGCTCGTGTTTTAATTGTGCTTTAACTGTTTAAAGTTGTAATTGTGTTTTGTATTTATTACTGTCTATGTTGGCCGTGATTCCTTTGGAAAAGAGGTTTTTAATCTCAATGGGATTTCTCCTGGTTAAATAAAGGTTAATCAAAAATAAATAAAATTAAAAATATTCACCTTTTTTTAAAAATATACCCGGCTCCAACAAATGGGACTACAAATATTAACAAAATATATTTCCAAAACACTTTAAACATTTATTTTCAGTGGAAGTTTATTTTGCCAGGACTAAAGACAAATTAAATGAATAGTGAGATATACGGTGTAAAACATTTAGCTGATAGCAGGTTTTCCTTGTAAATACAGTTTATTTGCGCTGTAGTAATTAGAGTGCAGATCATTTTCATCAACAAAGGTGAACAGACATTCTGAGAGACAGCAGCAGCATTCCTTTCATCTTACATGCTGTATCGTCTTCCAGGACACCCGTGGTGAAAGCCAGAGAATCTGTCACATATTTCAACACAAGCATGTCGACAAATCTGAGCACATATACTTGTTGTGTTAAAAGGAGCTGACTGGGGTTATTTGGTACCAGAGGGAGCAGACACATGCCCATGTACGCACAAACATGCACTTTTCTGTTCATCAGCATCATTAAGCAGACAAGTGAATTCCAGTGTTTCAAGTTTTGGTTTTATCTGACATGCTGCTCTGGGGAATTAGGGAATGAGGGTTGGAGAAGCAAATCTGCTTAAAACAATGTTTTTTTTAGTTCACTAGTGCAATGAAAAAACTGTTAATGCTTTAAAAAAATAACAACAACAACGTCAAAACATTCAGTGAAATGAACCCAGACGCTGTTAATGGATTGGATTAGATGCCATTTGGTTACTTCATTGTCTGTTTGTTACATGCACACCTAATTATTAATGTAGTTAAACTGAATAAAGTAAAACCTTTTGAAGTGATCATCTATCATGCCTGATAGCAACTAACAACTCTATTTGCTGTAGAAATGCTTCGGAGTCTCATTACATAATTCACTTTACAATGTGCATTATAATCCAATCGAATGTGGAATCAATAATAGATAATTATCCTAACATAATTTGACACCAGTGTGAACCCCAATGACAGGGTGCTGATATTTATATCAAAATATTTATTTTTGAGAAAATATCAGTGCCACATCTTGGATGGACAGCTGTGGTAATAAAATCTCACACATCACATACCCACACTCTGAATCACAACACAGACATTAACACTAAATAGAATTGGTCAAGTTGTGTTTTCTCTCTGATGCATCTCTGTGTGCCTGATATCTCTCTCATCTTTACATCTGTCTCCAGGTATACTGTACAAGGGGAACGGTGAGAATATTTTCATTTCCCAGCAGCCCCCTGTCATCAGCAGCATCATGGGTAAGTAGGCCACAGATTTAAGTGTTATTTGGGCGTGAATATTTGTTATTAATGTTAATCAGGTCATTGCATTGATGCATGAGGCACTGTTAAAAATATAAACAACCGCATACACACACACACACACACACACACACACACACACGTATACATATATATATATATATATATATATACATACACCACCGTTCAAAATTTTTGGCGTCACCCAGGCAATTTCATGTTTTCTGTGAGAAATCACACTTTTATTCATAACATAACATAACATGACATAACATAACATAACTGCACAAGGTTTTTCTAATCATCAAGTAGCCTTTCAACACCATTAGCAAACACAATGTAGCATTAGTTGCTGGAAATGTTCCTCTGTACCCCTATGGAGATATTCCATTAAAAATCAGCCGTCTCCAGCTAGATTAGTCATTTAGCACATTAGCAATGTTTGCACTGCATTTTGATTCATTTAATGTTATCTTCATGTATACACACACACACACACACACACACACACACACACACACACACACACACACACACACACACACACTACCAGTCAGAAGTTTAGAGACACACCTGTATATGTATTCTTAAGCCTGTAGTCTCAACATGTGTACATTCATGTGTACTCTCATTTAGAGAAGATGTAAGATTTCTTGGATAAAAATGTGCTGTTCAGTTTCTTACATGACAGTATCTAGAGGCTATCAGAGGAATTGTAACTTGTTCTTTTTCTCCTAGGCTTTTCCTATTTCCCTAGTTTGCTTACAAAAACTAAGAGCAAATGTAGAAACACTGAGGTTGAAAAAGTTGTGAATTAAAGCAGCAAACTGTAAAGCAGATGTCTTTTTGGGCTAATTGTTTTATTGAAAAATCACAGCCACATGCAATATAGTCTCAGTCCATGCCTTATAGGAATCAAATGTTTCCTCATTTGAGTAACTTTCTGTGTGTCACAGCACTATTAACATGTATATGCAACTGACTGTATGAGATTTACAGGTGTCTTTACCAAATCACCAGGAATTTACTAGAGTCCAAGACAGAGATGCCAATAACTGATTTATGCTGAACCGACTAGACTAGACTATGCACAGTAGCAGGAGTGTTGCCATCTTTTTTCCTTCTCAATCATGCACTGATGGAAAAGCACTTTACAACATTTCCCATTCGCTCACACTCACACACCAGGTGCAGCAGGGCTGGCATGCAGGGCACTCGTCTGCCGTCGAGGGCAACTTGTTTTGAACAAGGACACTGAAGCCTGGGATTGACCCGAGCAGTATATTTGTCTATATTGTGAATAACACATAGGTTAAAACTTAGTTTTGATCAAATGCTGAAAAGATTTTCACCATTTCATAGTACAAAATAATTGTTGTAAACAGTAAAATTGGATTTCAACATCACCTCCTAGGAAATGGACGTCGCCGCAGTATCTCCTGCCCCAGCTGTAATGGACAGGCAGAGGGCAACAAGCTGCTGGCGCCCCTGGCTTTGGCTTGTGGAGCAGATGGCAGCATTTTCGTTGGAGACTTCAACTACATCAGGAGGATCTTCCCCTCTGGGAATGTTACCAGTGTCATGGAGCTGAGGTACGAGGGAGGGGGGAGGCTGGCTGCCACTGCTGTTGCTGCTTCTGCAACTGGATCAAGGATTTGAACCTTATCCAGAGAATACATTTTCTAGTGCCACAGAACCCACTGAACTCACACTCCATTTTAAAACAAAGCGTTGCCAAAACCATTTCATCCAGGTTTCACCAAGGTCATTAAATGCATAAATGTTGTTGTGTTTGAGTTAAACAAAATAATTGTTAAAATGAACTGATTGACTTGAGAGTTTTTGGTTTTTTAATTAAAACCTAGTCTTTACAACCTCTCAGCCTCAGCTTTTCTGGGCATCTTTCCCGCCTGCACTCAACTGTTCATCTCTGCATCATTGCTGTTGGAAGACTTTTAGGCATTAACTGAAAACACAAAAAAGAGATGAATAGATATGTGGCCAGATTGGACATTTTGCCACCACAGAAATAAGCATTTGAGCACTTAGTGTTTAGCCAAAGTGCTAAAAGATTAAATGATGCTCTGAATCGAGAAGGAAGTCTGATTTGGTGTCCGGAATTTATAAGCATGCTTCTTCTTGAATGTTCGTTTTTCAGCTTTCCAAATCTAACATCCATCTGAAATCTTCTGTCCAACTGACTTCTGTGAAATACAATTCAAGTTTTACTTGTGGCTTCTCTTCCAGTAGCTTTTACTTCCGATTTCATCTTAATACCTATCAAGAATCAATCTGTCTACTAACTCTTGTTTCTTTCTGTTTTCTTGCCCTTGCTTGCACTGTATTAAAGAAACAAAGATTTTCGACATAGGTAAGAGTCACTAACCCTTTGGAAGTTTTGACCTTCTTTTCTTTTTTCCACTCTCAATTTAAGTTTAAACTCTGGATTTTCATCTTTATTTTTTGTGTGGCTTTTATTCATGTCTCTCATGATAACATTTTTGCTTAAACAAGTAACTGATGAATAAACTAAAGAAAAACTAAAGTAACTAAAGAAAAGTCAAGTGTTGGTAAAAAAGTAGCCTTGACATTTGGTACCATCAGAATAAAACCCACTCATCGTACTTTTTTGCCTACTTACTTTTTGTCTCTCTCACTCTCCTTTCCTTTCACTCTCTAATCTTGACACGTGTTCACACAAAGTCGAGCCTATTCTTCTGCTGTCAGCTCAGATGAACAGCACAATCATCACTTTAGCAGCAGCCCCTAGCAAGGAGACCCTGCAAGGAGGGAGGTTGGCGTAAGGGGGTGGAAATGGTGTTGGGCGAGGTTACTCATCTTCTTTTTTCTCTCTGTTTTACATTTCAGTCTCTTTATCCGTCTCTCTCTCTCAGATGCATTACTTTGCATTCTTTCACGGTCTATAGTTGTTTAAGACATACAAGCACATACTCTTTCCACATAAACTTAACATAATCATAGTTTACACAATTAAAACAATATGTACAAAATATAAATTAATTAAAGTGACATTTTGGATGCAATTTTTTTCTGGATACTGGGAAAATTAAAACATGCAATCATCAAATTATACTGTAGGTAATAGTTTGAAAATGGTCTTTTCTATTTCTTTGACTTTGACTACTTCAGGAAAATGTTGATAAGACTTCATAAATGTTGTTGAGCAGCATTATATTTATCTGTAATATTACTCCGCCAAGGAATGCGAGTTATGTGATGATCGGCATACATTTGTCCATCTGTCTGTCTGTTAGCAACATTACTCACAATGGATTTAGATGAAATTTTTGAGGGAAGGTCAGAAATGACACAAGGATGAAATGATTCAATTCTGGCATTGATGCAGCTTATAGTCTGGATGCACAGATTTGTTAAAGATTTCTGTATCATCACAAGATAGCGTCACGGTGTCACTATGACAAGTGAACGCTACATCAGCTGCCTACTGACAATCGCATGATTGCAATTCTGTGACGACGTACCGCTTTCTCGCAATGAAACAGCTTTCACAAATCTGTGAATCAATACTATAAGCTGCATCACTGCCAAAATCGATTCACTTGGTTGTTGTGTCATTTTTGACCTTCCCTGGGTAGGGAATAGTAAATATAAAGAATAACATTGAATGAGAAGATGTGCCCAAACTTTTGACTGGTAGTGTACGTATCAGCAACTGACATAAGTGTATGAAAAATACTGTACAAATTAATTTTCCAGCCCGAAACCCAGCATTGCATTCTTTATTCCAGCTTCCTCAGCATATCGATGCCAACTCTGTGTTTCAGGCTGACAATTTGCTGCTCTGTCTCATCCCTTCATTTTATCATTCCTTCCTTCTCAAATTGCACTTCATCCAAGTCTGTCTTCTTTTATGTCTACGAGTGAACATACAGCACAGCAGTGCCATACCTCAAGCTTCTTTTTAACTGAAAACACAGTGATTTGATTCACTTTTTGTTTATAGTTTTTAATTAGATTTCACTTTTTAATTAAAACAATTTCTTCTGAGAATCACGTCACTAAGTTTTTTCCAACCTTCGGCTCTCCCTTCATGTTTAGTCATTCACAATGTGTTTTCTTACTATCCGTCCTACCATTTCTCACTTCCCATTGCCTCTATTGCTTAAATCCTTATTTTCCTCATTTCATTTTTTCCCTCAATTTTCCTGTTCTTGCCTGATTTCATCCTTCTTTCTGTCTTTATTCTGTCCTGTGCCCTGCATCCTCTCCTCATTCTATGATTGTCTTTGTTTCTACTTACTACTTCTCCTTTTTCTCTCCTTTTGTCTGTCTACTGCTGCCCTTGCTTCTTTCTATTTCTTGTTCAGTCACATCTTTTAATATGCCCTGGCATGTTAAGATGATCAAAATGCCATCCACATGTCAAGTTCTACCTCGGGCTGTGTTTCTGCATTCAGCTGAACACAGACACACACTCTAAGGCATGTCTTAAATAGGCCTTGTCATCAAAAACATCCTCACAAGTTCTTCTGTTGGCACGTGGGAATATACAGCTGAAAACTCAACCTCATTAAACGTTTCGAAATTATAAAAGTGGAGCCTGAGTCGTCAGGATGCCATTGTGTTTAATTAATGGGATGAGTCTTGCAGTCAGGTGGACATAGCTTTCATGCTACATTCTGTCTAAATGACCAGGTCAGTCGATTTTGTGAGTTTTGTGAAGTTCGTCCTGACAGTACTGTATTTCTGGGTTTGCCTTCTCCGTTGTGTAGTCTGTCTGACGCCTTGGAACATGTCAGTGGTGTTGCTTTGACTCTTCCAAATGTTTTAGTGTTAATTTGATTTTTAAGCATAACTAAAGATCAAATGAAAGCAAAGGGCCATGCTTATCAGTCCATAAGGGCTTCACAAGCACAGAAAATCACTTTCATTCACACAGGCTCAGTGTGTCTATTTATAGCCGTCTTAATTAACAGCCTGTGATCATCTGCTGATTATCACCAACCACTGAGACTTTAGGCCAGAGGCGAGTGTAAACGTATATATCCATCCCTGCGTGTGTGTGTGTGTGTGTGTGTGTGTGTGTGTGTGTGTGTGTGTGTGCGTATGTTTGATGGATTTTGCGTGACAGTGTGGCAGGCATTATCAAGAGTGTGTCACAGACAAGTGATGGCCTATTGCACCCACACTGCTCTGTCCAGACTGACAGACAAACCTATTTTTAATGTTCTCTCCCACAGAAAGACTCATTCTCACTTATCACACCTACACTTGCATCTCAAGTGAGGAGTCCTAAACATATACACTGAAAACCTACTCTCACACTGTCTGCCTTCTGTTCCCTCTCTGTCTCACACATGCCAACACACCACCCACCGTGGAACTCCACTGGCAGTAAATTAACAGTTTCTCAACTTTCAAGTCATCAGCCTGCCTTTTGTTCATTACTTCATCAGCACGAACTCTAGAAAGTTTCCATCATTTCCCTGTCGTCATTCCCCGTTGCTGCTGATTTCATCCTAAGCGTATAACCCACTGGTCAAATAGTGAAAGCTGGATATTTTATTTTCAAAAGGCACCCTGTCTTTTTCAGTGGAGATTATATTCCTGTTAATATTTTGAGTCAGAATTTGGATCACATGATGACATTTTGGCAGGGTGAACTGGAAGCAACCATCATCAAGCGCACATGGAGGATTTTAGTGACTGTCATTCAAGGGTGAATGCTCTCCATGCAGATGTAGATGCTGACCTTGTTTTTTTCTTGTTCTGTGTTGTGTTTGTTACCCACTCCTCCCTTTTGTCTGCCACTGCCCTTTGTAGCAACAACCCTGCACACCGTTACTATCTAGCCACCGACCCAGTGACAGGGCAGCTATACGTGTCGGACACCAACTCACGACGAATCTACCGGCCCAAGATGCTCAGCGGCGCTCGTGACCTCATCAGTAAGCATGAGCTTCCCCCGTACAGAACCGTGTTGGCAGAATGAATAGAACAAGTTCTTTTAGTTGATAATGCGGTGTTTTCACACACAAAGTCAATACAACTGACATTCTTCAATTCTCTTCATTACGTGTGCAGGTAATGGAGAAGTAGTAGCTGGTACAGGTGAGCAGTGTCCTCCATTCGATGAAGCACGATGTGGAGATGGAAGAAAAGCTACAGAGGCACAACTGCTGGGACCAAAAGGTACAAACACAAACATGCACGGACAAAAGAGATGAATAAAAATGTAAAATAGTTATTCAGTTTTTTTTAACCTACTGATTCCACTAAGGAAACTGCCATGATGCACATGGTCTTTAGAAATTTATACAGTCCTCTCCAAAAGTATTGGAACAATGAGGCCAATTTCTTTATTTTTGCTGTAGACAGAGAACATTTGGGTTTGACATCAAACAATGAATATGAGACAACAGATCAGCATTTCAGCTTTTATTTCATGATGTTTACATCTGGATTTGATGCACAACTTAGAAGACAGCATTATGTGTAACAGAACATTAATTTTTTTGGTGAGCGAAAGTATTGGAACAGACAAATGTAAAATCGATTCAAGTGAATAAGACTTCATATTTACTTGTAAATCCTTTGCCTGCAGTAACTGCATCAAACCTGTGGCCCACTAACATCACCAAAATTTTGCATTCTTCTTTACCGATGCTTTTCCAGGCTTTCATCGTATCCTCTTTCAGTTGTTGTGTGTTTTTTGGGGTTACTCCCTTCAGTCTCCTCTTTAGCAGGAATAATGTGGCTCTATAGGGTCTAACTCTAAAACCGTCCACTTACTGCCTCTGATGAATTTCTTTGTTGTTTTGGCAGTGTGTTTTGGGGCACTATCTTGCTGTATGATGAGGGATCTCCCAATCAGTTTGGTAGCATCTTTCTTTAAATTGGCAGACAAAATGTTTCTGTCGACTTCTGAGTTCATTTTGCTGCTGCCATCATGTGTTACATCATCAATGAAGATTAATGAGCCTGACCCAGAAGAAGCCATGAAGCCCAAGCCATGACATTACCTCCACTGTGTTTCACAGATGAGCTTTATATTTGGGATCAAGAGCAGATCATTTCTTTGTCCAAACTTACGCCTTTCCATCACTGTGGTAAAGGTTCATCTTTGTCTCATTGGTTCATATAAACTTTGTCCCAGAAATTTTGAGGCTCATCTCTGGACTTTTTGACAAACTTCAGCCTGGACTTCCTATTCTTCTTGCTATTGAACGGTTTTATCTTCTGGTGTAGCCTCTGTACTTTTGTTCATGAAGTCTTCTGTGAACAGATTGTCATAACTTCCCTCCTGCCCTCTGGAGGTTGTTGCTGGTGTCACTAACAGTTGTTTCAGGGTCTTTGTTTACAGCTCTCACAATGTTTCCGCCGTCAACTGCTGTTTACCTTGGTGTACCCGTTCTACGTCTGTTCCTTCGTACACCAGTGGTTTCTCTCTTCTTCAGGACATTCCAAATGGTAGTACTGGCTATGGCCAATGTTTGTGGAATGGTTCTGATTAATCATCTCCTCTCAGCTTCATGAATGCTTGTTTGTCACCCACAGACAGCTCTCTGGTTTTCATGTTGGCTACACCTCTAACTATAGATGCAGGCAAAACCCAAATCTGAAACTGAATGTAGACATTGAGCGCTATTTATTGTTTGAGTAATCAATGTAATAGGACACACCAGAGCAACAAAACACACCTGCATTGTTTTCTTGACTGACAAAGAGGGACCTCAGCTACCACAGTCATGTTTTGGGCCACGTACTATTGTGACTTTGTGTGTTAGATCTAATAATGCCCCTGACCGTAAATGTGGGTAATTAATTGGATTTATCTTTTCCATTAGTGTTTGGGATGCCATCACTGCATGTCTCTACATTTTCACTAAACCTTGCTCACATTTAATCTGTAGCCCCACTGAGCTACATACAGCAGGGTCTTAGCTGAATAGCAGGACAGACAGCACTGTATTTAACTGTGCCCCTGGAAAAACAACTCTGTTTTTGAAGTACGTAGAAAACTGAAAATTCATAACTATGATATACCGTCTCACAATTACAAGATCCATAAATATTTATTATTTATGGGAAAAGGTATGTGTTTATGAGTTATCACCATTTGAGAAGACGAGCATTATATCATACTTTATCAAGATTTTAGTACCTCTTTGGGTTCATATAATGGGAGTTAATATGTCACAGGCCATTTTTGGACAGTGCTTTGAAAAGAGTAGATATATGTTGCCATGGATTCAGAAAATAACACTGTGGACTGCAAGTTTAGCTCTTAGTGCTGTCAAAAAAAAGCAGCCCCAAAAAGAAAAAGCAGTCCAAAATTAGATGAAATGTGTCACTCTCATAGGACCACTCTGAATCCTTTTTCATCTCATCTTACATGTCATCTTATATCTGTATGTAGGCTTTTTGAATGTGTTATAGCCCTCAAGTCTTCAACTGTTCTGACAAGTGAAAAATTGTGATGTATATTCACCGGTGGCCTTGTAAGTTAAACTCAAGTCTTGCTCTGTGGTAGGAATGGTTTCAGGGCCAGTCCAACTAGCAAGTCTAGTCAAATCAACAGACTCCTTCACTGCTCCACGTTTCCATTTGATTGCAGCAACTTGCAAATGTTCAACAACAGACTAATCTCTCTGACAAGTCAGTTTTGGTGGTGAACTTTTTATTGTGCTTCTGCACAGATTTTGGTGGCTCGTACAATGATTGAAAAAGCTGGAAAGACAGTTGAGTTTGTGATACATTATCAAAAGGTGTGGAAGGTTCAGTAATCAACAGTCTACTCACATCTTTCCCTGGCCTTTAAAAGCAGTGGACTCTCTGCCACAGCACTCTGACAACATGCTGAAGCAAAGAACAGTCAGTGCCCCTAAAAAGAAACTGGTGCACAATCCCCACAAGCCAACACACACAGCACCTTAAATGAAAGAAGGTTGGGAGGAGATGACACATTTGGTTACAATATTGTTCTGTTTATGTAGAACAACTGTTGTCTTTGAAGGAAACAGTAGGAAATTGATGGTGAACCGCAGAGACGTGTGAAATGTTGGAAGCCAGTTTCTAGGATTTTATCCCTGACAACTGTAGCAATTTTGTATGAGAGTGCAGTTATTCACAGTACAACCATGTTTAGAATTCTAAAAATTTTGTCATGCTTGAGAGAAAGAGAAAATCAAATCGGCTAAAGTATCATTTGCAAAATTGGTTCTGAAGCTTTCAAATAGGATCTTTCTGGACATGCAAGATTCTACAAAATATCTCGTTGTTGAGCTTTCATTAAACTCAGCAAGTAACACTGAAAAATATTTAGCATCTCAGCAATCTTTAACTTGTTGGGCTTTACTACCATCAAAACAGAGTAAACCTGTGTGAATATGGACATGGTATGTGTCAAATACATCAAACATCATCAACACATTCTGAAACATTTTCAGATTTGATGTTGACTCATTCTATAAGTATATAGTAGCGATGTTACAGTAGTGATGTATTTGTCTGTTCACGAAGAGACATTTGGTTTAGCATGAAAAAGAATGTGTCCTGTGAGCCAGAAAAGTATTGTCAGAAGAATTATAACAACTCACTTGCAATCCCAGAATGAAAAGTCTGTGATCAATCTGGAGAATTTTAGCAGTGTATGTTTCTTCAGTGACAGGGGGAGTCACTGTTGTATTTGTAATTAGTTCTTTGTTGTTGTTGTCACAGGGATTGCGGTTGACAAAAACGGACTGATTTACTTTGTGGATGGAACTATGATCAGGAAGGTGGACCGGAATGGAATCATCTCCACAGTGCTGGGCAGTAACGACCTGACCTCTGCACGACCTTTGACCTGTGATACCAGCATGCACATCAGACAGGTAACATGCAAAGAGTATTTAAAGCTCCAGAAATGGACTTTTGCCTGCCCCTTCTGAGAGTAATGACACAAGCACTGTCAGTCCGTGCTCGTGAGATATGACTACTGGATTATTCAGAGAAAGTTCCACCCTTCCAAAGTTTTAAGCCATTATGTAGGTAGCATAAATGCAATAGCTACTTAGCCTTCGCTAAATATTTTACAAATACCCACCTATCAAGGAGCAGTAGGGTGGCATATGTGTCCTCAGTGCCTTCTCTTTCAGCGCTCCCCGAGGAAAAGCAACGCCAGTGGTAATCTGTGTTTGTCACAACACTATAACAGTGTTACACTTTTACTGGAACTAAATATTTCCACTAAATGTGAATGTTTTTCTTGTTTTGTGTGATGGCAGATAGTACTGTGAAATAGAAAAAGGAGTATTAAAGTAAGGGTCTGTAGCTGACATGCCATCAGAAATATAGAACCCTTTAAATCTTAACAGAGCATAGATGTAGACTGGTGACATTTACTGACTTTTCCTTAATTTATCTCAGACTGAGAAGGTGGGGGAAAGGCAAGAAGGAATTAGAGACTGTGTAAGAAAAGAGAGCGTACTTTTTTGGGTTTTATACCTTATTTTCAGAGTGACAGTGTGCACTAAGATCAACTTAATAGGAAAAAGGTGGAAAAAATACACACATGCACAGATACAAACACCCCTACTTACTGACAAACACACACACACACACACACACACACACACACACACACACACACACACACACACACACACACACACACACACACACACGTTAAGAATGCTTCATCTGTTTTTCTGGAGATCCAATACTACAGGTGTACGTGACTTGAGGACTATGTTTTGTGGGCAGAGCTGGGTGGTGAGACTATTTCTTGTTATCTGAACTCTGACCATGTGTCCGTCTCTGCAGAATGTAGCTCAGTTTGACTTCTAGCAGATATCCCGTTTACTTCTTGAGTGCACTTGTGGAAAGAAATGAACTGGCAGCCCACACATTGTCAGGTCACACAGCTCCCTGTAAAGATTCTTATTATTCTATTTTGTAGTATTTACAATTTATAACAAGTTAATGTGCTAAAAACTTTTTGGCTAATCATTCTAATGTGTGTGCATTTTAGACTCATTGTGTGAGTAGACCAGTAAATAGTGTGTGGGTTTACAAACTGGTTCACGCATACATAGTTGGATCATTTTTAAGCTGAAGTGAGGTAAGGGTGTTTTAGCAGGTGTTAGAATTGATGTGTAATTAAAAACAAGACTGGTAAGACTATAATGAGAATGCAGGCTAAAGGTAAGGGATTGCCTGAACCAGTTAGAAGCCAGACTTTTAGACTTCATGAAGATATGGAAGTGTAAAAGAGCATCAGTAGACTATTGAGCTGAAGCCAAAACGTGGCTGCAGCAGAGCAATGATCCTTTTTACCAATAACTGAAGCTGAAGTGACCATCCTTGAGAATCTACACCACATACAATTCACTTTTAATGCAAAGAATGCATTGAAAAACAGACCCTAAGTGCTTCTGACTTGTGGAACTGGTGTTTCAGTTTGCTCAGACAGTGCAAATGACTTTGCATCTACACACTGTCTGCCAACGATGAAACATGGAGCTTCTGGTGTGCAGATATGGAGCTGCATTGGTGCACAAGGCTGATATTCATAGATGGCATTGTGAAGTTTGTATACCCAAATAACAAATGAAAAAGGTCTCTCCTGTGTTTACAAGTTTTAAGCCCCTTCTACAGAAACCCCTGGTTTGTGGACGCTAGTGTCAAGTCAATGTCTTGTGAAACAACTTACTCAGGTCTTTATTGGGGTCTTGGGGTTCTGTGTGACTGGCTTTGTGATATCAACTTTAACCTAATGATGATTGAACCAGGTAATATATTAAACTCTCTCCTCTCCTCTTCTGTCTGTATATCCAGGTTCGTTTAGAATGGCCCACAGATCTAGCCGTCAACCCCATGGATAACTCCATCTATGTCCTGGACAACAACGTTGTACTGCAGATCACTGAAAATAGACAGGTATTATCTGTACCAGTGATTAGAGCTGTCTATTTTTTTTACAGATATCCTGCTCCATGTGCTGCTATTTTGTTTTTCTTACTTTTGGAGTAACATACACTACTATCCAAAAGTTTGAAGTCACTGAGAAGTATCCTAATTTTTGAAGGAAAAATATTTTTTCAGTGAAGATAGCATTAAATTAATCAGAAATACAGTCTAGACATTGTTAATGTGGCAAATAACTAATTTAGCTGGAAACGGCTGATTTTTAATGGAATATCTCCATAGGGGTACAGAGGAACATTTCCAGCAACCATCACTCCTGTGTTCTAATGCTACATTGTGTTAGCTAATGGTGCTGAAAGGCTCATTGATGATTAGAAAACCCTTGAGCAATTATGTTAGCTCATGAATTAAAGTGTGAGTGCCCATGGACAACATGAAATTGTCTGGGTGAGCCAAAATCTTTGAACGGTGTTGTAAGTACATGAAGTAATGAAAGAGCATCATTCTGCTTTACCAAAACAACAAATAGACATTGTTACTCAGTCTTAAGAAAATACATGTACTCACGTGTTTGTGTCTGTTCAGGTTCGTATCGTGGCCGGTCGTCCCATGCACTGCCAGGTGCCTGGTATAGAATACACAATGGGGAAAAGAGCTGTTCAGACCATGCTGGAGGGAGCTACAGCCATTGCCCTGTCCTACAGCGGCGTCCTCTACATTGCAGAGACGGATGAGAAGAAAATTCACCGTATTCGACAGGTAATCTGTACTTACAGCACATTCAGGCGTACTAATTTCCTAATTATCTGATGAGTTTCCAGCCTCAATAGTAACATAAAATTAGGATTCTGCCTGATATTATATTAAGTGGCAGACTGGAGATGTACCTGTTCTACCCTTAGCTTTGAGCAGTAGTGTCACATGACTATTAGCCTGTGTTATTATCATGCATTTTATCTCATTTTATTTTTAGAAGATGTCTTTTTTATAGTTAAAGGCTGCCTTTTAGTAATTACAGTTTGGAGAAATGAGTGGATGACTTGCAATAAAGATCCCAGATCTGATATGAGGCCCAGATTCAGGAACATTACTCAAATCAAAGCTTTTAGTGTGTGTTTTGGGTGTCTGTGAAAGGTCAGGTTATTGCTTTGCTTTTAAATTCCGTTTCACTTTTTCTATCACTCCACTAGGTGTCTACTGACGGAGAAATTACCCATCTAGCTGGAGCGCCATCCGACTGTGACTGCAAGGTACTACAACACTGTCTCTTCAGTAGGATTGTTGGCCATATGTCATAGTACAGCTGTTTTGTTTGGCTCACCAAAGGCAACTAGGTTTAAACTGAATGCATATCAATCTTAAAATGACGTGGATTAGATTACATAGGAATACATTTTCTAATCTGTCATGGTTATGTCTTACCTGTTTTTTTGTCTTTGTCACTGTCTTCTGTCTTGTAGAATGATGCCAACTGTGATTGCTACCAGACGGGAGACGGTTACGCTAAAGATGCCAGGCTTAACTGTCCTTCTTCTTTAGTGGTGTCTCCTGATGGGACACTGTATGTGGCTGATCTGGGAAACATTCGGATTCGAGCCATACGATGCAACCAACCACCTACTGGTACGTGTGTACAGTATTTTACAGAACTGACTGCAGTATCACTTAAATTATTCAACATTCTATCACTGCTCACTTCTTTCTAAGTTGAACATTATGTCCTGTTATGAACAAACAGAAAGAAATACTCAAGAAAGACTGGGAGATGATATTTACAGATGACACCATATAAACTAAAATGCTGTCTCACAAGATGACTCCCAGACTAGCATGATAAACATCCAAACACACACTGCCAGTTAGTTTTTATTTCACATTAAAGTAAATACTCTGCAGATCAACTTAGAAGCATTGCAATTACTGAGAGGTGATATCATTTTGAATCACTTTTGAATCTTTTGACATTAGGGTGATGTTGTCTTGGTTGCCTTTGGTAATGGTTACACAAATGAGCTGTTGCTGTCCGACTATTTATTGTTGATGTTTGTATTTTAAAAGTTCTGTGTTGTAAGTGTGCAATTAAAATCATCAGCAGAGCTCCAGACAGTTTCCATAGCAGTTATCAATAGTGATCAAACAGAATTCTGAATAGACAATTCTGCATATATGGAGATGGTCATGGCTAATTGTATGGGTGCTGTGATGATATGACATGAGTTTAATAAAGTAAAAAGTTAAATAATAATACTAATAGAAAATGTTTGATTATGCATCCTCAGGCTCTCTGGCGTCAGGTCCCAGCTCCTATGAAGTAGCTTCTCCAGCCTCACAAGAGCTCTATGTGTTTGATGCGAATGGAACTCACCAGTTCACCATGTCTCTGGTTACTGGAGACTACAAATACAACTTCAGTTACAGGTGGGTGGGAAATTAACACAAACATGACTTGAGAAAGATAAAGACGGTAAATTTGCAATTGTTTAAAGGCCCTAAAGAAAATGTTATTTTTGTTGCATCCTGCAAGTTATAATTTATTTCTTCACTCTCTGTGATTTTCTCTGAAAACTTGAGTCACTTTTAGCTTTATTTTCCTCCCTGTATTCCTTCACCCTTAGCAATGAGGAGGATGTAACTGCGGTGACAGACAGCAGTGGGAACACACTCCGTATCCGTCGAGACACAAACAGGATGCCAGTGCGTGTGGTCGCCCCCGACAACCAGGTGAGATGAGCAGGAATTTTGCCATGCTGCCAAACCTAACATGACAGAATGAAAATCACGATTGGTTTTTAAATGCCCAAATCCTAAACGCTTTTAGCTAGTCACTAGCTATAAAATAATTTTGCTTTGTGAGACAATAACTTTAAGAATCCTGTTTTTGATTTTCAGAACAGTCTCACAGAAATCTCACAAAAAACAATTGAAGCACCAGAGTACAGACACAGATTGGTTTTCAAAGTAAAGCAAGCATATACTGATGTTTAGTGTCAGAAGTAAAACTGTACATTCTGTACAAAATATAACGCATAACCATGAACGCCCATGGTTATTTGTCTATTTGCGTGTGTGTGTGTGTCTGTAGGTCATCTGGCTGACCATCGGGACTAATGGAGGTCTGAAGACTCTCACAGCTCAGGGTCAGGAGCTGGTCTTGTTTAGTTACCATGGCAACAGCGGCTTGCTGGCTACCAAGAGCATCCAAATCGGCTGGACTACTTTCTATGAGTGAGCTGTGTTACTGAGTTTATATTTGAGTGCATGTATGTACTGCTATATGAAGACTGATAGACATCCAGCTACAAGTGAATAATTAAATAATCACAATGCTTTTGTAGCATTAAGGAAAGATTGAGATGTTTTATTACTCTTCTGTCATAATAGAATCACGACGTGGTGTGGCGTGACGTGGCGTGACGTGACGTGGCGTGACGTGACGTGACGTGACGTGACGTGACGTGACGGGACGTGACGTGACGTGACGTGACGTGACGTGACGTGACGTGACGTGACGTGACGTGACGTGACGTGACGTGACGTGACGTGACGTGACGTGACGTGACGTGACGTGACGTGACGTGACGTGACATGGCATGACATATGATATGATATGAGCCTGTTCAAGCACTTTTAGTTAAGAAGCTGGCCTTGGACATATGTGTGTATATGTATGTGCGTGTGTGTGTGTGTATTATGCAGATTCAGGTGTTTTCATGTCAGGTATCCACGGTGACCGACCACTGTGTATTTCTCCACCATCACCCCTTCTCCCTCCCTATCTCCCCCTACATCCTTGTAGCTATGACAGCGAGGGTCGTCTGACTAATGTGACCTTCCCTACCGGTGTGGTAACCAACCTCCATGGCGACATGTCGTCAGGGGCTGTTGCTGTGGACATTGAGACATCAGGAAGGGATGAGGACGTTTCCATAACAACTAACCTGTCATCAATAGACTCCTTCTACACTCTGGTGCAGGGTAAGGTGCTTACTGAAGCATGTGTGTGTGACAGAGTACGGAAGAAAGTTTGAGAGACTGTTCATTGTGACAAAATATATTTCATAATCCTACCTAATGACCTTGTCGCTGTTGAACTAAGAGCTACCAGTTGATGTATTTTGGTGATTACTGTAATGATTAGACATCATATTCTGCCTATAATGGAATCCATCTCATAATTACAACTACAGATATCCTGCTGTGAGACTGAAAGCAAAAAAGATAACGCCCATGAAACCAATAACTTAATATTACTCTCTCCCTTTGGAGACACTCATGTAGATTATGCTGCTATATGAAAGCTGTAGAAAGCAGATATTTAATATACTTAGAGGAATTAGTTGAGTAACAAGCACAACTTGAGCTCTGATTGATGTTTTATCCAAACCCAGATTGCACTCATCACTGTTGATTCTCATAGATGTGAAATTGGAGAGCAAAGTGATGTATATAAATGTATTTTATTGTTTTGGAGAAGTTTATTTGTGTGCCTACAGCAAGACAGTCAAACTGTGTCTATTTTCGCTCTGTGGGATGATTTTGGACCAATATTGTTGCGGAAATTCTGCAAAATCCTGATGTTCAGATGTTGCCTTATGTGCAGAGAAAGCCTGTTTAACTTTGTACCTCTGTGTCTGTTTCATAAAAGAGGGTATTTGAGGCTTCCTTCGTTGGTGTGAGATGTAGCTTGGACAATGTGAGAGGGAAAGGCAAAGACTGAAAGCAGAAGTCTCATGCCAAAAATGAGCACTGGCAAACCTGTAGACTGTAGGAGTTGTCAGCATACTCACTGCAGTCTCTGCTAAGCCACCTAACTATACAGCTGATGTCACAGAAAAGCAGCTATCTACACAGCTCAGCTAAAGTCAGATTGCTATATTCAGAGAAAACAGTTTCTTATTCAGTTTATTATTCCAAGTAATTAAATAAGACAGCAGCCAAATCCATTATTGATAACAAAGAAAAAGACAGCTATAGTTGTGAACAAAAAGTTTGCATACAGTTCAGCAGAAGTCAGAGGTAACATCTCATTTTTTGTCTTCAGTGAATGTGATGTGAGGCGGTTGCAAAGCATTGTTTAAATCTCACATTGAACATATTTAATTAGTGGCACTCTGAAATAGGGAAACCGAAGCAGCTATAGTTTTATCGTGACATTGGAAAATAAAGGTTGATGTGATGCACATTTTCTGACTCATGGATTTGTTGATGACATCATTCATGACAATAGCTGGTCATTCTATTAGACTGAACAGCCTCAGCTTGAAAGGTGTGTGTGATGACAGCAAGCAATCCCGCTCTAATAAAACAGCCCTGAAAAAGGTCTTGTTTGATTCTCTGTACTGGAGGTTTGGAAAGCCAAACCTGCAGTAAGTACCTACAGCTAATTCCTAAGAAGTGCAACTTGTTTGGAAAATGACTGAATTCTACAAACACATTTATTTTAAAATGCATAAATGTAGATATAAAGACAAAGTTTTACCAGTAAGGGTCATCTAAACTATTCTGTTACTACTTCACTTTACAAAGCTGTATTTAGTAGGTTTTGTTTGTGCTAATAAAGCTCTCCCTCTCTGTGGATGGTGTCACAGTGAATTATATCAGCACCTTGTGTTACAGTTGCATTTCAAGTATAGTGTCTGCATGTGAAACCTTTTGAGAATACTCTTGAGAGGAAGTGTGCAAGCTGTGAAGTGGTGATTGATCTGTCAATGAATCATCTCTAATAATTCAAGATATAAGAACTACAAAAGAAATAAAAGCGTCCTCATCATCCCTCATCGCTCTGACATTCAAGTCTAAACAGCTAAGAGAAGCTATAATTCACCACTGATGCTCTTGTTAAATCTGAACTAATGAGCCAGTTGAAGTGAGGCCTCGAGTGGCCGGCAGTGATTTCTTTCAGAGTGTACATGTGCCCAGTGTGTGAGGGAAAGCAGAGTAGATTTTCCCCCACAGCAGTGCAGTATTGATTGAAATGTAATAAGTTATTCAAAGCCATTGACAAATGTAGTATTCCTCTCCATCAAGTGCCGTACATTATTTATCACATCGCCTCCTCGCTATCATCTAAACTGCATGGCATTTGTGCAACTGATCTACAAAATGTGAAATCATGTTCGGTTTAGGTGCGGATCAGAAATGGTACACAAATTGATATTGCAGTTGTATTTTTCACAGTGTTGTTGTTAATTGCCGGGTGAAAATTGTGGAGATAATTCCTAGTTTAGCAATCCAGCCCGACAAGGAGAAAATCTAGAAATGTTCCTGCTATTTCCTTACAGTTATAAGTTCTGTATGCTGTATCTCCTTATTCATAACATATTTTACGAAGCTTTCTCATTTGCTGGAAAGCTGATATGGGTAAGAGTGAAGAATGAGCACCACCATGTAGATATCGTACAATATGATACCGCATCAGAAAACAGAACTGCAGTTTGCTCACCTTTGGACAGATTTAAAAGGTTAAGATGTCTTTGTAATAAATGTTGTTTCCTCCTTTCTTTTGGTACAGAACATTTAGAGTGTAGATAGTGTGCACTTAGAAAAGAAATATGGCAATAAATTTAGGATAAAATGCTTTTTCTAGGAAATACTTTGATTAGCAGATTGTTACCTGACGAGGAATCATTTACCAGATGATATGTTAGAGTAAAGTAAGAAGTAAAATGTGAAAATAGTCTAGGGAGTCTCGCTATCTCTGTCTTGCTTGCACACGCGTGGTCATTATCCAGTGAGAGGTCAAGGGGAACTTAATTACAAGAGGCTGGGGGGATGTTAATACCTGCTCTGTGCTCCATTAGCAGGTTCAAACGGCGCCCTCAGAAATTAATTGTACTGCTTCTCTCCTCACGTTTATCACTTCATCTCTCCTTCTCTCTCACACTGCCTTGTTTTCATGTCTCTGTGTTTCTTTTTCTTTCCTTCGCCCTCAGTTCGGTTTACTAATATTGCTGTGTTTTCTAATAAATGTTTTGAAATTTCTGGGACGATGATACGGTTCATTTATGACCTGTCTTTCTCACATATAGACCAGCTTCGTAACAGCTACCAAGTGGGTAATGACCATTCACTGAGGGTCATCTATGCCAATGGGATGGACACACACTACCAGACAGAGCCCCATATACTGGCAGGTATGCAGTTCTGAGCACACCACCCCAATGTGTAATGCATCAGAGGGTTTGAGTCAAAATGATTCTGTTCCAGTTGAAATCGATTCTTAAATGACTTCATCTTGATTTACACAGTACAGTATGCAGTTCCTCTACATGGTAAATGCTTAAGAGCTATGAATTGAACAGTATCCTACACAGCAGATTTCCATGTAAATGTTTTTTTGCCAAGAGATTTTGTGTCACTTGCTGGGACCTTTGCTTTGAGAGCAGGACAGCTCTCTGCAGTTAAACACCCTCTGACAGGCCTGTTTGTGAAAAGGATCATGGAGTCACACATGGAGTGTGTCAGTGACGTGTTTTGCACAGCTGCACAGTGGAGTAGTGGTTAGCACTTTCGCCTTGCAGCTAGAAGACCTCCGGTTCGCTCTCCGGCCTTCTCAGGATCTTTCTGCATGGAGTTTGCATGTTCTCCCTGTGTATGCGTGGGTTTTCTCCGGGTACTCCGGCTTCCTCCCACAGTCCAAAAATATGCTGAGGTTAATTGATGATTCTAAATTGCCTGTAGCTGTGAATGCGATTGTTTGTCTGTATATGTAGCCCTACGACAGACTGGCGACCTGTCCAGAGTGTTCCCTGCCTTCACCCCAAGTCACCAGAGATAGACTCCAGCTCCCCGCGACCCTAATGAGGATTACGCGGTGTATAGATAATGGATGAATGGATGTTTTTGGACTGTGGGAGGAAGCCGGACTACCCAGAGAAAACCCACATATGCACAGGGAGAACACATCAACTCCATGCAGAAAGATCCCAGGCTAGGATGAGGACCGGGATCTTGTAGCTGCGAGGCAACGGTGCTAACCACCGACCCACTGGCTCACAGTGATTAAAGTCTATTACAGGGACTGACTCCAAAGTATCAAACTCGGTACTCAACTGACTTGATTCCAACATTTACACACGGAGCAGTTGTGTGGAAACAGTACATTCAATTTCTCGTGTTCTATAGTTTATTATATTTTTTATTTTGTATTTTCATGTTTATATTTTTTCACAATAAATGTGATTAAGCTTTACATTGTTTTCATATCCACGTAGGTGCTGCTAACCCAACTATAGCGCGACGCAACATGACCCTGCCAGGAGAAAATGGCCAAAACCTGGTGGAGTGGAGATTCAGGAAGGAGCAGACTAGAGGAAAAGTCATCGTCTTTGGGAGAAAGCTCAGGGTGAGTGGTTTGCCCCCGAACACTTAAAATGACAGGCAACTTCTCTAGCTGAAAATGGGAAGTTCCATTTGTTTGAATCTGTTTAATTGACCATATATTTATCATAGAATTGATAACACTGAACTTCAACTCCCCTCCACCACCTGCATTTAGTATTTCTAAGCATTAAGTCAATATAAACCCAGCACCTTCTGACCTTCATGACACTGTTGCTGTAAGGCAACAGGACTCACAAACCCCTCATGTGCCCCCTATCATTGTGACCACCTCTGTGAGCAGTGTGATGTAGGTGAATATGTTGTGTCTGTTGTTCTACAGTTCTACAATACTACAATTTCATTTAGCAGGCGCTTTTATCCAAAGCAAGAACTTCTAAGAGTAGATACAACACAAGCAAGGATCAATCCATCCATCCATTCTCTATACACCACTTTATCCTCACTAGGGTCGCGGGGGGTGCTGGAGTCTATCCCAGCTGACTCGGGTGAAGGCAGGGGACACCCTGGACAGGTCACCAGTCTGTCACAGGGCTACATATACAGACACACAATCACACTCACATTCACACCTACGGGCAATTTAGAGTAACCAATTAACCTCAGCATATTTTTGGACTGTGGGAGGAAGCCGGAGTACCCGGAGAAAACCCAGACATGCACAGGGAGAACATGCAAACTCCATGCAGAAACTACGCCACTGTGCAGCCCAGCAAGGATCTAGTTAGGAGAAAATAACCTGGATAAGCATAAAGCAAGTTCAGCTGTGATAATAGGACTGTGGTGCCTACAGGCAGTGCAGATGTAATAGGATGTTTTATTGTAAGCAATTTTTGTTATGTTTTTTTTTGCTGTCTGTCAAACGTGTTCAATGAAGACCTGAGTTTTTGTCTTTTCCCAAAGGCTGGGAGAGACTCTGCAAATCAAACAGAGTTTGGTAACTCATTCCACCACAGAGGAGAAGAGTCTATCTATCGACCAGCCCTGATCCGGTGGTTGTATCAGCACCTTTTGTTGGCCAAATGTAGTGAGTGGCAGGGAGTGTAGACCTGAATGAGCAACTGTAGTTAGGAGGGAGCTGTTTTGAATGCAAGTGTCAGAGTTTGAATTTTTTGCGGGCAGCAGCTGGAAGCCAGTGAATGATCTGAACAGTGGGGTGATGTGCTGATCTTCCTGATGTTGTACAGAGTGAATCGACATGACCGAGCAACAGAGGCCACATGAGCCTTGAAGGTTAGTTGGTCATCAGTCATGATGCCCAAGTTTCTGACAGACTTTGTGGGTTTGAGTTGGGTTGATTCAAGCTGGATGTTGATTTCTTGTTGTATAGAGAGACTGGCTGGGATGACAAGGATCTCAGTCTTGGAGAGGTTGAGCTGAAGGTGATGTTTTTTCATCCATGCCGAGATATCTGCAAGGCATGATGAGATACAGGCAGAGACAGTGTGGTCACCAGGGGGGAATGACATTAAGAGCTGGGTATCATCAGCATAGCAATGGTATGAGGACCCATGGGACTGGATTACTGCACCCAGTGAGGTTGTGTATATTGAGAAGATTGTTGTTCCTACAAGCTATTAGAAAAGAAGGAACAGAGATTTGTCTGCAGTGCTTGAATATTACATGAAGCACTCTCTAAAGAGCCCAGCTTAATAGGGAGAAACGTGTGCTGTCATGTGGCCTCTGGAGAGTTTGATCCATGCGGCAGTGCCACTCCAGCATGGTCCAATAAACCTTAATGAATGTAATACCATGTGTGGTCCACTTGAGGTAATGGGGAGTGATGCATTGTGAGCTTGCAATAATGACTTGTAGGTAGATGTGTTTTCATATCTGGCTGTGCAAAGGTGAGCATAAATACAAAATGCATACTGTATGAAAATTTTTCTTCACTAACGCAGTAACAGCCCAGCTGTCTTGCAGCAGCTACAAAATGCCAATTTAAGCCAGTGATGATGATGGGGTAATTGTGGTGCTCGATGAATACCAGTGAACTTTAATCCAGCCTTTCTACTAAATGCTAATATTCCAACTGTTTTTATTGTGCTAATCCTGCTGAGGGATGTACATTATGCAGAGGATGCCAGTTAATCAGAAGCTGCATGTTTAAGCAGCCTGTTGGCTAAAATAGAGGAAACATCTACATAAGACAAGAGATGTCAACACTGGCAACTTTTATGGAATGATAAGTAGATCATGTAGAACTGTTCCTGATGGGGGTTTTTTTATCTCGAGATGCAATTATTTAGCAATTGCGACTTCCACTGTCATTGTGGCCCGTAATGTGTGGCTGATAGACACAGAATGCATTCACTGGTCATTCTTGTTGGCTCAGCATTAAAAGCACTTAGGATGCTTGTTTTAAAATGCTCTGATGTCCAGCATACCAACCAGATTGATGGGTACAGATCAGGCTGTTTCGAAGCATTCAACATTTGTAATTATGCAAATTTTATATCAATGATTCAATAAAAACAATCGTTGTTTCCTAATCCACATACACACACATCTACCAAGTGTCCAGTTCCAATTTGTGCCACAGATCTAATACTTAACTCTGAAATTTGACACAATGAAAATGGGCCAGTCTGACCTTGTTTTTCCAAACTGTCCTCATTCTAAAGGTGAATGACTTAAATTGCCTTTCACAAAGATGGAAGTACAGGTGCACACACATGAGATACAGCGCCTCCATAATTATCGGCACCCCTGTTTAAGATGTGTCGAAAGCCTTCAAATGAATTCAATTTTTATTGCAGAAGCATACTCTCACTGAAAATTGTAGAAAAATGTATTATAGGAGAAGATTAGGTGCTGTTTTGTTGGCAAAAAGGGGTGCTAATAATTGTGGCACACATGATTTGATGGGAAAAAAATTATCGTCTCAAATGAGCCAGAAAAGTATTTAATAATGTATTTGTGTGTGTGTGTGTGTGTGTGTGTGTGTGTACACGTACATATGTATGTATGTATGGTGTCAGAACATAAGACATGCAACGTGGGTGGTTCTGGAAGTTGCTGAAGGGCAGGTTTTGTCAGGGGAACAGATATAATAAGATATACGACAAGGATCCAATGAAGATTCCAGCACAGCAAATAAACACTGGATAAGTCACTGTCTACAGAACGAAAACTCTGGCATTTGCTGAAATTGGCTTGTGATTAGTTTAATGGCCACACCTGTAGTTGTAAATAAGGACTATCAGAGGGAAATTAGAGTCCTGTTTGTCGGCACATTGAAATAAAAGTCACAGTTTGCTTGGATGCACATTAGCGTAGTCCACCATGCCAATCCGCAAAATGATTTGTTTCCCTCTGATATGGGGTGGCTCAGGCTCTGCATGGCTTTTGGCTGTTGTCCAGAGGGTCTTGTGTTTTATCCAGCTGGCTACTAGCCACTGTCCCAATATCCTCTTTCCCTGCCCTCTGTTATTCACCTCACTGCATTCAACTGGTGCTAATTTCCAAATGAATGAGTGTCTGAAATGAAAAGATGAGAAAAATGACTTGAATTTTTTCCAGCAAGACTCTCTCTTTAATGAAACAGGTCTGTAAAGCAATTGATTGGCTAATTTGTAGCATTTCCCGTTGCTTCAAGGATCCATAAGGTGAGTTTATCACCAGACCAGGGCTATCTGTCTTCGTAAATTGGTGTTTGAACAAACAGCACGTCATTTAGAAAGCAATAAAAACTGGCTAGCTGGCGCTGTGATACTACAGTGTTTTATGGGTCCTGGTCACAACTTTATTTTAATTCACTGACTGAGGCACAGCATTCAGTTGAACAGCCAGTTATTGTCCAGAATTCAACACCTGATATTATTTATTACTTGTTTGTTTGCTTAGCCAGGTGACTCATCCACAATGAAGTGTGTGTGTGTGTGTGTGTGTGTGTGTTCTTGTACTTGCTACATGGTGAGTACCATTTTCTGCATTTAACTATCAAAGTGAGGACATTTTTACAAAGTGAGGACATTTTGGCCGGTCCTCACTTTGAAACAGCCATGTTTGAGGGTGAAGACTTGTTTTTAGAGAACAGGTATGAATTGAGGTTTGGTTAGGGTTAGGGTAAGGATTAGGGTTAGGCAATCAGTTGTGATGGTTAAGGTTAGGGTAAGGCTCTAGGAAATGCATTACGCCTATGGATGTCCTCACTAAGATAGAAGTACAAACATGTGTGTGTGTGTGTGTGTGTGTGTGTGTGTGTGTGTGTGTGTGTGTGTGTGTGTGTGTGTGTGTGTGTGTGTACTTGTTTCTGCTATACCGGTGGGGACTTTGACCTGACTATTTGCTATAAAGGTGGAAACTTGTCTTACGGTGTCTTACCTCATTTTAGGTCCCCACGGGTGGCAACACCGTTTTCTTGGCCATATTGTTGTTAATAAAAAATGTAAAAGTGCAAAAACGTTTGTTTAGGGATAGGCATTGATTTGGTGATGGTTAAGGTTATGGTTAGGGTAAGGGTTAGGAGTTAGATATGAATGGGAGTCAATGGTAAGTCCTCACCGGTATAGAAAAACAAACATGTGTGTGTGTGTGTGTGTGTGTGTGTGTGTGTGTGTGTGTGTGTGTGTGTGTGTGTGTGTGTGTGTTCTTGTACTTGCTACATGGTGAGTACCATTTTCTACATTTAACTATCAAAGTGAGGACATTTTTACAAAGTGAGGACATTTTGGCCGGTCCTCACTTTGAAACAGCCATGTTTGAGGGTGAAGACTTGTTTTTAGAGAACAGGTATGAATTGAGGTTTGGTTAGGGTTAGGGTAAGGATTAAGTTTAGGCAATCAGTTGTGATGGTTAAGGTTAGGGTAAGGCTCTAGGAAATGCATTACGCCTATGGATGTCCTCACTAAGATAGAAGTACAAACATGTGTGTGTGTGTGTGTGTGTGTGTGTGTGTGTGTGTGTGTGTGTGTGTGTGTGTGTGTGTGTGTTCTTGTACTTGCTACATGGTGAGTACCATTTTCTGCATTTAACTATCAAAGTGAGGACATTTTTACAAAGTGAGGACATTTTGGCCGGTCCTCACTTTGAAACAGTCATGTTTGAGGGTGAAGACTTGTTTTTAGAGAACAGGTATGAATTGAGGTTTGGTTAGGGTTAGGGTAAGGATTAAGTTTAGGCAATCAGTTGTGATGGTTAAGGTTAGGATAAGGCTCTAGGAAATGCATTACGCCTATGGATGTCCTCACTAAGATAGAAGTACAAACATGTGTGTGTGTGTGTGTGTGTGTGTGTGTGTGTGTGTGTGTGTGTGTGTGTGTGTGTGTTCTTGTACTTGCTACATGGTGAGTACCATTTTCTGCATTTAACTATCAAAGTGAGGACATTTTTACAAAGTGAGGACATTTTGGCCGGTCCTCACTTTGAAACAGTCATGTTTGAGGGTGAAGACTTGTTTTTAGAGAACAGGTATGAATTGAGGTTTGGTTAGGGTTAGGGTAAGGATTAAGTTTAGGCAATCAGTTGTGATGGTTAAGGTTAGGATAAGGCTCTAGGAAATGCATTACGCCTATGGATGTCCTCACTAAGATAGAAGTACAAACATGTGTGTGTGTGTGTGTGTGTGTGTGTGTGTGTGTGTGTGTGTGTGTGTGTGTGTGTGTGTGTGTGTGTTCTTGTACTTGCTGCATGGTGAGGACCATTTTCTGCATTTAACTATCAAAGTGAGGACATTTTTGCAAAGTGAGGACATTTTGGCCGGTCCTCACTTTGAAACAGCCATGTTTGAGGGTGAAGACTTGTTTTTAGAGAACAGGTATGAATTGAGGTTTGGTTAGGGTTAGGGTAAGGATTAGGGTTAGGCAATCAGTTGTGATGGTTAAGGTTAGGGTAAGGCTCTAGGAAATGCATTACGCCTATGGATGTCCTCACTAAGATAGAAGTACAAACATGTGTGTGTGTGTGTGTGTGTGTGTGTGTGTGTGTGTGTGTGTGTAGGCAAATCCTTCATAGCAACAGCAAAAAAGTAGTTCTAGACAATACAAGTGCACCCCCCTCTCTCTGTCTTTATGTCAAAGGATTTAAACATTTGTTTAAACATTTGCCAGGCTTTGCACTCTATTTGTAAGTGAACATAATGTTCAGGAAGAGTTTACCAACTGTATCTGTTCTTCCTTTATGTATGATTACACCTGAGAGCAAAAGCATGAACAATAATGTAGTGTTTGACAAACTGCTGCTGGGGACTGATGAACGGTAACATTACAGACAGCCTCAAACTCTTAGCATTTTTGTCCAAGTACTTGCTGTTATGTCAAATGTTTCACCAGTTCTGATCTTTTTCAGGCAAAAAAGTCACCATTTATAGTTTAAATATGTGGCCATTTTATCCAAGTTGAACTGAAATTTGTCTCAGGTGTTTTCCTCATTTGTATGTGTTTTTATTTGTTGTCTATCTGGATTTAGTGTGATCCCTAAATGACTGGACTTTTACTAGTCTGTGTCCTTAGTCTTTAGTTTAAGAACATAGTTTTTAAAAGATTTTTATATAATCCCCACTGCCTCCTGACCAGTTGCCCAAACCACTGAGAGACTACTACCCCCAAAATAAAAAGTGTGGGTTGATCTGTCTTATTGTGAGGTAAAAACAACACATCAGGGCTGTTAAGTGACAGTCATGTTCAGACTGAAATAAGCATAGCAAAGAATTAGCATCAGTCCATGTAGTACAATCTCTTTTAGCTACTAAGAAGCTGATCTTTGATTTATAGGACTGTCTTTAAGGATTGTTCTTTCATGTCACCCCACTCCTTCAGGTAAATGGTAGGAATTTGCTGTCTGTGGACTATGATCGTTCGCTGCGAACAGAAAAAATTTATGACGACCACAGGAAGTTCTTGCTGAAGATCATCTACGACACTCAAGGCCATCCAACACTCTGGGTCCCCAGCAGCAAGCTGCTGTCAGTTAACCTGACATACTCCAGGTGAGTCCTCCTTTAGCAGAGTATTTATTACTTGAGGGACTCCAGACCTTCTTCATTCAGCTACAGGATGCTCTAACGCATAGGCTCAAGACGAGGTAGGCCGTAGTCTTGGAGCATCCCTGTAATAAAAGACATTACATTTTAGCCCTCTGAAAACCAAAACCCACTGATCGGGTTATCTATAAAAAAAAAAAAATAGCAAAAATGACACATTTATCAGACAGAAACTGTTAAACTCGAAACAAACATTCCACTTTGCAATGTTCTATTAACTAATTACGTTTGACTTTTGTTCTGTTGGCAAAATGAACTAAGCTAAGTTTTCAAATGGTGATATTTCATAACATTTATTTGTGTCAATTATTGAATTGAACTATATGTCATTTAACATTTTGTCATGAATAAATAGTTTGCACATACCAGATTTTGTAACCCCAAGAAGCCATTAGTGACCTAGCTGCAAGCAACCATCATCTGACAACAATTCAGGGACTTTATGGTGAACTGGGCTGACTGCAGGCTGTGTTTACACACGGTTTGGGAAAATGAATAATGGAAAAAATTCAATTTTTGTTTTCATTAGGTTTTTTGTTGATTTTTTATGATTTATGGCATAATAACTGTCAGACCGTACAAAATGCATTTTAGAGTTCTTACTATGAATGTGCTGTCTCTGTAGAGGTGAAGGACTTTATGTTGGAGTGAAAAGAAAGCAAAACATGTCCAGAAACTGCTTGTGGTTCAGAGGGTTAAGCTGAAGACTTGAATTAAAGTTAGGGTCAGGGTTAGGGTAAGCCAAGTCACAGTTATGAGTGTGTGTGTGTGTGTGTGTGTGTGTGTGTGTGTGTGTGTGTGTGTGTGTGTGTGTGTGTCCAGCACGGGGCAGGTGACAGGCCTCCAAAGAGGTCCAACCACGGAGAAGTGGGAGTACGATAGTCAGGGAAGAATCATTTCTCGAGTCTTCGCTGATGGAAAGACGTGGAGCTACACTTACCTGGATAAGGTACTGGATGACACAATGAAAGCCACACACACACACACACACACACAGAGAGGCACAGGCATCAGTATGAACTAAAAAACATTATAAAACTTGGGTTGAGAGATTTTTGCTTCTGGTGCTTAAATTAAGACCAGGGGTTTGCATTTTTCATCACCGTATGAGTATCACTTTTTGTTTTTGGACAAGAGAAAAAAATTCTGTATTATATTTAAAGATGAAGTAGAACATCACATGCCTGTGCAGACGTTCATGCTCAATAAAACATGCATGCATGCACATTTATAAACTCTATCTCACGGAGGAACTGTCATATAAATGCTGCTCAATGCTGCAGAGATGTGAGGAAAAAGGGAAATATAGACCCCAGCACCCCATCTCACACACACACACACACACACACACACACACACACACACGTTTGTACTTCTATCTTAGTGAGGACATCCATAGGCGTAATGCATTTCCTAGAGCCTTACCCTAACCTTAACTATCACAACTGATTGCCTAAACTTTATCCTTACCCTAACCCTAACCAAACCTCAATTCATACCTGTTCTCTAAAAACAAGTCTTCACCCTCAAACATGGCTGTTTCAAAGTGAGGACCGGCCAAAATGTCCTCACTTTGTAAAAATGTCCTCACTTTGATAGTTAAATGCAGAAAATGGTACTCACCATGTAGCAAGTACAAGAACACACACACACACACACACACACACACACACACACACACACACAGTTTTCACACATAAAGCAAGGTTACTGTGTTTGCCATAAATTCTGGTCAAACAAAGCAAGCAAATCTAATTGAAGCTTTCCCCTGTGGAAATTACTGTCAGAAAGTTAGCAAGAAAAGCAACCAGCCACAAAGACCTTACATACAGAGAGCTCACCTGCTCAAGAAGAGGGGGAGAAATGGCTTGTCATAGTTAATAAGGTCCCAAGTCTCATGAGGAGGAAAAGAGAGAAGAGACATAGCAGAGTTCAAAGAAACACCTCTTATTTACAGTAGTAAAATGCATCTTTCTCTCCCTTCCTTTTTAAGAGTTCCAGAAGGTCAACGCTTACGTAGCTTGGAATAAATTAGCTACTATATTAGCTGCCATTCTTTCACTAAATTTTAATGCAAATATGACACATCTGATTCAAGGAACCTCAGAACCCACCGGCAGGTTTGAAGGGAATCTTGTGTTTGAAAGAAATTGCACCATTTATCTGCAAAAGCTCGAAGAATCTTTTGATTTTCAACTTTGTCACAGTCCTACTTCTATTAAAAAAAAGCTTTGGTATTTCATGAAAATCCTTTTATTCTACATGTCTCATTTAAAAATTCTCTAAAAAATAAAATGCAGTAATCCAACTTGGTAAAAATGAAACAAACAAAAAACAAACCATAAAAATTCTGAGTCTCTTGGCTCTCAGAAAGGTGAACTAGACACACTACACAGAAAATAAATAGGTTCAGAAAGAACGTAAGGAGGACAGACCAGTATATACTTTAAAAAGTCATACATGCAAAAGAAAGCTACAGTCGTCTCAGAAGAAAAGGAGGAGATGTAAAGAAAGGAAGGGTTACTTAAGGAAGAAGGGAAAAAGGAGACGGAGATGCTTTAAAAGGAGTCACTTAAAAAACAGCCCTCTTAACGAGGACAAGAGAGAGGATTCCCTGTAGTACAATAGCTGAGGTGTAAAAAAAACAAATAGTGTGAGGAGGACAAGGAAGAGGAGACAGCAAGGATAAATCAGACACTTTTTTGTTTGTTAGCTCAGGAAGACAGAGAGGGAGACGGACAGAGTCTGACACTAAACAGCAACGGGCCTCGTTTGTGCGTGTCGAAAGACAGATATGATAGAGAGAGATGGAAGAAGAGACACCGGCAGGGATATTCATGGGAGTCTGTAAAGACAGAGGTACTACTGTAGAAACAAGGCCCAGGGGATGCTGGGAGCTTAGTTAAAGGATGTTAGACAGAGTGGAAGAGACTGAGACAGAGAGAGAAATAACAGCAACTGTGGATGACGAGAGACAGGAATTATAGCAAGGCAGCAGAGGTGGAAGAGGATGAGCGATTTAGGAGTCAGGAAGAAATAAATAACACAGTCAAGACTAAAAGAAAAAAGAAGCGAGTTAAGAAAGCAGGTTCATGTTTAGTGCAGTGTAGTCGAAATGCATTTTAGGAAAACTATTAAACATATCCAATTACAAAAAAATGACAGAGTAATGAAACAATAAAATACAAATACTTCAAGCAAAAGTTCAGGCACCCACACGTGAAATTTATATTTGAAAATCCTAAATCGCTGGACAGTTCACCTCGTTCACAGGGCACCTCATGTACCAGGACTAAAGTCCCGTTATTTAATATCTCTTGATTATTGTATTTTTCCATTTTGGGACAAGTCTACAGCCAGTCACAGATCCAGGGGTGCAGTCAAATTATGCAGCCTATTATTATGTTCCCAAGAGCTAGGGGATAAAGGGAGTAACAAATGTAAAGAAAAAATGGCCAATAAGGCAGGAAAACTGATTATGTGACAGAAAAATTATTTCTTTACAAAACAAAAAATAAAAATCCAACACAAGGCGAGCTTCTTAAGCACGAAGCTGATTCCACTATTACGCTTGACTTTAAGCATACTGCGTGACACCAACATTAATGTGGCAACAACCATCAGGATGGTTGGCTTTAAACAATCACCACTGACTGTTAAGGAGCCACAGGTAAATGCTTACCTGTAAGTGCTTCAATATTGCAATTTTGCAAATCTAACCTTGAAACCCAGTTTTTATTTGATTCATTGCGATGTTTTATTGATTTTTTAAGAGAAAAGAAGTAAACACAACCTTTGCTGCAAACACATGAAAACCATCCCTCTCAAAAAATCTTATGTTCCTATTCATGTTCTTTTTTTATGACTTTCAGCCACTCTTAGGTCTTAATGTCAAAAATGTAGATCGCATTGTGATTTTTTTTTTCTGCAGACATTTTAATCACCAACAAACTTGTGCATTAGTTAGGCTTTGAGAGAACTGTGAGCTTTGTGTAGGTGGTATTTTCTTGAAATGTCCATTTTGCAAATGTGTTTATGGTTTACTGGCAAAAATAACATCTTGGGCAAACTATATTTATCTGCGTCATTGTAACATTGTATATTGTATATTGCCGGGTTATTTTTCTCAGAGTGAGAGTTCTGAAAGAATGAAAGCAAGACCCCGTCAACAATGAATAAAACAGGAGAAACTGACAAAGGGAGAAGGGACCAAAGTTAGAGAAGCAGAGAGAGATGAAAAGGGGGGAAAGGAACTACAAAACAGGGAAGGTGAGGAAGAGACAAATAAAAAGATGAGAGATCATTCCCCCAGTAAAGAAATGAGCCACATTCTACTGCTCCATGTGTCATTCGTGGCCATTCTCACCTTCCCCAGCACTTGTTTTTCATTCACTTCCATGCGCCATCTGTCACTTTCTGCCCCTGCTGAAAATATATACTGGAGGCCTCATTGGAACACACGGTGTCGAAAAGCAGAACTCATCATGCACAGTGGCACAGTTACAACATCATAACTGCATCTATATGGAGGCAACATACTGTGATTCATATCGATCACCATGAGCACAGTTAAGTAGGAAATATGCTACTGCCTTTTTTCAAGAATACTAGAGGTAGTGTGATTACAGTTCATTATCTTCTATCTGTCTGTCGTTGGGGGGAACTGGATTAAAAGTGGAGAGGAGTAAAAACAATGAAAGAACAAACACTCAACAGGTGGCTGTGTAAACCATTTACTGTTATAGCTTTAGATAAATAAATGACACTCTCAATGAGTCCATTCTGAAAGACTTAAAGCTGGCTTCAAGCTGCATGTAATAGTCCATAAAAGAAATAAAAGCACTATCACAGTATAATACATAAAATCAGATCAGTGGAGTTTGAAGCAAGTGTGCATAAAAATACCAAACAGCACACAAGTTTCTCAGGAGCCGGTTTAGTAGGTGACCAGAATCACACATTGAGCGCTTGTCTACAGTAGTTAGATGTCAAGTTCACATCTTCACTTCCTGCCTGAGGCAAGGAGCTCATATCCAGGAGAGAATGCTGTTTGGTAAAATGAAAGAGCTGCTGTCTCTTTTCATAGATTAGGTCTACACTATCCTTAGATTTCAAATTATGATCCACTGCTAATCACAGTACAGGATTGTTACAGAGGATCTGTGAAAGCGATGGCTTTGTCTTTGGTTTTGGACAGCTGAAAGAAATTGAAAACTATTCCAGTTTTCCTTTCATCATGCCAGACAGCATTTTGGGATATCTAAAGGCATTTTTGACACATTGCCTCCTCAGCACCTTTTGCACTCATGTAGGTAGATATCATTACCCTGCCACCTCCGTGCTTCACTGTCAGGACTATGCATTCACTGTTATAGTCCTCGTCAGCTGCATACCAAACATACATTATAGAAGGACATTTGGTGGAAAAGGCTTTGCTTCTTGAAGAGGATGCGAGCAATACATGACTAACTAAGCAAATTTTAGCACTAAATAGGAATGGCAGAATGGAATGGTTTTGCAAAACATCAGCTGTAGATGGCTTTTTGTTGTTGTTTCAGCTCTCTGATATCTACACACAGCATTGGTTAAACAGTCGATAACAATGCAAATACACTTCTGTAACAGGATGCATTCTAAGATCAGTCTAGAACTATACCACCCGAATCTCCAAACTCACCTCACTGTATTGCTAGGTGGAAAAATAATCAATCTTATGTTATCATTACTGTAAATCCACTGTGGCAGCAGTCTTAGCATGAACAGGGTGAGGAGGGAGCTTGGAGTAGAGCCACTTCTCTGAAAGAAGCCAACTGAGGTTGTTGAGGCATCTGATTAGGAGGCCACCTGTGCACCCTCCTTTGGAGATTTTCCAGGCATGTCCAGCTGGGAGGAGACCCCAAGGACCCCAGACCCAACTGTCTGGAGAACACCTTGGAATCCTCCAGCAGGAACTGGAAAATGTTGCTAAGGAAAGGGATGTCAGAAATGCCCTGCTTAGCCTGCCGCTACTACAACTCAGCGAGGGTAAGCAGAAGATGGATGAGGATTTCACTCGGGCACATTATCTATATGCATAGTGTCTGTATATTTATGCCAATTGACACTCAGATGTGCTTGCTGTTAGTCTGTCTGATCCTGGTAACCACACTACACTTTCAGCATTTGTAATCTGAGAGAAGACTTGACTTATGTGCCGAGTCTTGGCTCTATTTTCAGGGTTCAGAATATCTATGTAAGAATACCTATGATTTCAGCCAATCGCCAGCTTCTCACTGATGAAATCAGATAGTATAAATAGAGAAAGAGAATGAATAAATGGTTAGGTTTTGTTTTCCAGAAATCTTCCCACAGTAGTCATAATGACTTGACAAAACAAAGATTCATGTGACTGGGTTTCAACACATGGCAAAACAGATTCTGCCATCAACTGATTTCTTTTTGGATCGCACCAAGCCTGTTACAAATAATGTTGCCCTCTGGTTTGACCATAGTCTTAAATTTTGAGCAGCACTCTGTACAAAACCCATAACTCGTGTTGTTATTACCTTTAGAAATATTATAAAATGTGATTCCTCTCAACTTTTAAAGACACCGACCATTTTACACAATTTCATCTCATCATATCTGAATTTCTGCTGCAGCCTTTTTACCTGCTTCAACAAATATCTATTGACTTTACAGAACTCAGTGGTTGGTTTTTAACCTGAACCAAGACACACAATCCTTATCACATTTGTTTTGGCCTCTTTACACTTGTGGCAGTTTATCTTATTTCCCTAATTACGTTTAAGACCCTGGATTTCTCTGAGTATTGGTTTATCAGTACACACTTTGAGATCCTCAGTTTTTTGCTGGTTCCAATGGCCGGGCTCTGGAATAATCTACCGGAGAAAATCGGCTCTGTGAAGTCAAAGTACCTTCTTAAGACATACAGTTTTTTAATAAGAGCATTTACTAGTTTTCTTTAAAAAAAAATCTTTTTACCTCGAGACCATGTATTGATGTTGTTTTATATACTTAATTGTGTTTTTGTGTTTTAATCTGTATTCTTCTGTAAGGGCTTTATGACTTGTCTGTTTTGTTTCGCCGTTTGTAACTTGGAGTTTAAAAAGTGCTCTAAAAAAGATTACGTTATTACCAGTCCAAACAGCTCATAATGAGCCAGCGATGGTAAATTGCGAATGTATTAGCTGATGCCAGTGTTACTCCTAAGCTCTGCCTGTCTTAATGCAATGCTCCATTTAAGATAACCGAAAATATCCAACCGAGAAGGCTTGAAGGGCCTGTTAAACAAAGGATGCAGTCCGCTGAGTGTCATAAAAACAAACAATGAAATCTTTCAGATTGATTTTTCTTCCTGCAGTGGAAACAATTTGGGAAGGCCAGAGCATGGGTAATGGCAGTAGATCGGGATCTTATGAATCATATATGCACAGACGCCATAATAAAATAGGTACTGTTGGCTGGCTGGTACTGTCCCCTGAGCGCAGCAAAAGAAAAAATGACTTAAAATGCAACATGAGCCGTGCAGGGGGTCCAGTGGGGCACAATCCCACCAGATGGTATAAAACAATCAAGGTATTTATCTAATAAAAGCTGTAGTTGTTGTACTGGCAGCTGTACTTGATTGATTATTCATAATGTAGATTGATGTGGATTTAATGTGTCACACAATGTTATTGCGTTGAAAGTTCACAACATGAACCGCATTTTACTTTTCTGTGTAAAAAAAAATGCATAGTAAATATAGAAATCCAGTCAGCAGCCTGTGCAATTAAATACCTACTAGCCTCTCACTATTTTGCTTCCATCACTTGATGCAACTCTTGAAAATGTATGGAGATTATTTCTTTCTCTCTGCACCTCTGCTTTTCATCTTTTACTGCTCAGTTGGCATGTTACATATTTTCCTTTCTCATGCGCTCTCTCTCCCTAACAGTCCATGGTGTTGCTGCTGCACAGCCAGCACCAGTACATCTTCGACTATGACTCAGGGGACCGTCTGTCAGCCGTCACCATGCCCAGCGTGGCTCGACATACCATGCAAACTATCAGATCCATAGGATACTACAGGAACATCTACACCCCCCCAGAAAGCAACGCCTCTGTTACTGTGGACTACTCTGAAGATGGACAGGTGTGTTATTGTTTGCATTGTGCATGCAATAGCACTGGAATTTATATCTTGTCATGTCATTTTTACATTTTTGTTTCATGTTATGTAAGATAGAAACACTTTTTATGATGTTCCATTATGATCATTTCTGACAGGGTGGCTTATGCCATGATGAATCTTTAGTGCTTTGAGTGTGGTTCCTTTATGGTCAGTGAATCTGATCATGTAATGATGGTAAAGCTAATCATTTCAGCATTCACTGCTTTCTCTCTCTCCCTCTCCAGCTCCTCAGAGTTGCCCATCTTGGCACTGGCAGACGTATACTGTACAAATATCGCAGACAGGTATTTTATTTTTTAAGTTTTAAGATTTTTTACACAGTTAACATGCTTAGTTTTTTTAATAGTAGAGATGAGTTTCTGTATGTACGTTGCTATTTGTATTTTTATTTGCTTACTTTCAAATACATTTATCCTTTACAACTAATGAATACATTCTTTTACAGATACATGTAGCAGTATTATGGCAATATCTTCCTGTCTTTCTTTAGAATAAAAATTAAAATTATTATTTTCAGTTCAGCTAACTGAGTTACGAATAGCCACATATATTTTTTTATTTTTGTTTCCCAGCATCCTTAGCAGAATAATCACATCTTTAGGGAATAGATGGGAAGAAAATTCATTATTGCTTTAAGGTTCTGTTTTTAAAATTGCAAGGCAAAGCAAGGGACGATCAATTCAAGCCACACTTGGGGAATCATAAAGGAATACAGTCAGATGGACCCAAGAGTGGTGGTGATGCATGATATACATACATAAGTGGCAGCTGCAGCAGACAATGAACAGGGACTTGAACAGACCACTCAAGAAGTGATGGCAATTATTAACTGATGCCGTAACTGACCCTTTAAGCTTCAGTGTACCGCCGGCGGTACACCTACTAATTTGCATAGGAATTTCAGGAATGTCCGACGGGTGCAAACGCGATTATACAAACACTATACACCGATGGAAAGCTTAGATTCTCATGAATCCGCCGGTATAAACCACTTTCAGATGCGATTACCACAGCGGGTGAGAAAAACACATTTGTCCAACAAAAACAAATATTCATCCATCCGTTCTCTATACACGGCTTCAAAGCACACAGCGCGACTCACATTTCCGGGTTTATTATTACACACAAAAAAAAAGATTCCACAAAAAACGGCTATAATCCAACCTTTTACATCAGATGACACAAGTCAGGAAACTATTTTGTCCAAAACATGTCCTGAAGTCGGTATAAAATCCCCGAATCGGTCGTTTTCAAGGAAATGCACCTCCCGATGCGCGTCCAATATTCCCCGTATTTTTCGTAATTTTTTTTATTTAAAAATAGAATATTAGCGATTTTTTGTACTGAAAACGGCTGGAATTGACTGAAGCTTAAAGGGTTAAATGAACAGGATCTGATATTCTGCAAGGTTGATCACTGTAAACACATATGGCTTTGTTGTATATCATCAGAACAAGCTGGCAGAGATCCTTTATGACTCAACGCGGGTCAGCTTCACATATGATGAGACTGCTGGTGTGCTTAAGACCGTCAACCTGCAGAGTGAAGGCTTCATCTGTTCCATCCGGTACCGCCAAATCGGTCCTCTGGTCGACCGGCAAATATTCCGTTTCAGTGAGGACGGGATGGTGAACGCACGCTTCGACTACACCTACGACAACAGCTTCAGAGTCACCAGCATGCAGGCTGTAATCAATGAAACGCCACTGCCAATCGATCTCTATCAGTTTGATGACATATCTGGGAAAGTGGAGCAGTTTGGAAAGTTTGGAGTCATCTATTACGACATCAATCAGGTAAGACAGGATCAGCTGCATTGATTTAAACTATCTTCAAGTAATCCATTAGTGAGAAAAAACAGATTCTTGAACCTGATGTCATATGGAACATCATCTCACCACTCACAAATGAAACAAATGATATAGATTATCACGTTGCAACAGTGCATGCCAAAGTCGGGAGGCCTTCGGTTGGTTCTCATAGTTACCATGTTGGATAAGTGAGAAATCAGCAGGTCAAGACCTTAAATCAAATCTAATTGGGGACATGGTTGGAGCATTTTTTAAACAGCAACACTTAGCAAGAGTACTGATATACTCTAATTCACGGTTCTTATTAGGCAGAAGTAGAAATGTCTGTTTTTGCTTTAATTTTTCAGATTTCACTCTGGCCTAGTGTTGAGGACAAGGACATTTATTGTATTTCAAAATTCTCCCTAGTGTCTTTCATCTTCAAGGCTGTTCTTACAGTTTTGCAGCTGCTACTGACTAAAACTGTGTGTGGAAATTTAAAAAAAAAATAGCCTAGGGCTTGAAGGGTTGAAGGATCTGTTGCTGATTGGGTTTGGAGTTTGTAGTGGAAGCTGCTTCAGCGACATGTGAGGCTCAACAGTGTAGCATTCAGGAGTGGTAAGAACATTTTGACCAAGCACTCTGCTTTCTCATTCTACTTTTTTTCTGTGAATAAACAGTCTGTTGGTAGATGTATTTGACATCACCCACAGTCCTTCATGTTTTCTTGTTTTTTTTAACAGTTCCCCTTTGCTTTAAGAGTTACTCATTGGGACAGGAGATAGATGGCCGGCACATTATGTATTGGACAGCATTATGTTATGCAGCAGATAGGTTTCCCTCAGCAATATCAAGATAACGGACAAATTACCAGGTTTACTTCCAATGTATCTGAGCCCATAGATTTCTGAACTGTAACTGATTGACAGTGTGTTTCTGCCTGCAAAGAAGACCTCCCTGAATTCAATTCATCCTTCCATCCATCCATTATCTGTACACCGCTTAATCCTTACTAGGGTTATCTGGAGCTGGAGTCTATCCCAGATGACTTAGTATGAAGGCAGGGAACACCTGGACAGGTCACCAGTCTATTACAGGGCTACACATAGAGACAAACAATCACAATCAGACTCACATTCGCACCTACAGACAATTTAGAATCACCAGTTCACCTCAGCATGTTTTTGGACTGTGGGAGAACATGCAAACTCCATGCAGGCCCAGGCCCGGGACGTGAACTGGGGATCTTCTAGCTGAAAGGCAACGGTGCTTACCACCGATACACTGTGCCAAATTCAATTCAATTCAGTTCAGTTTTTTTATATAGCACAAATTCACAACATATGTCTCCTCACAGCACTTAGCATAGTAAGGTACAAACAGTGAATGGAAAACCCAACAATCCAAAGATGCCTTTGGATTCCCTATGAAGGAACAATGGCTGCCGTTTCGTGTTAATGCCGTCTTGTCTGCTCTGTCATGTATGGTCTCTCCAGGGTGTCTGTTGAAGTTTGATCAACAGGATGTTTTCTTACAGCAGGAATTAAATGGTTGATTTTCGGAATGTGTCTGTCCCGTCTCAGATCATCTCCACAGCAGTGATGACCTACACTAAACACTTCGACCAGCACGGCCGAATCAAGGAGATCCAGTATGAGATTTTCAGGTCTCTGATGTACTGGATCACCATTCAGTATGACAACATGGGTCGAGTCACCAAGCGTGAGATCAAGATTGGACCGTTCGCCAACACAACTAAATATGGTTACGAGTATGACGTTGACGGACAGCTGCAGACAGTCTCCCTCAATGAGAAGATGATGTGGAGGTAGTGCTTTTGTCAGTTTAATGATTTAATTCTATCATTTGATGATGTCAGATGTTGATATTATCATGCTCTGGAATTCCAGGTACAATTATGACCTGAATGGTAACCTGCATTTGCTGAACCCTGGGAACAGTGGTCGGTTAACTCCTCTACGCTACGATCTGAGGGACAGAATCACTCGTCTGGGAGATGTTCAGTACAGGCTGGATGAAGACGGTTTCCTGAGACAGAGAGGAGCTGAGATATTCGAATATAACTCCAAAGGTAGGGATTAATACTGTGCTTGCCCATCATAGCAGTATAAAGGCCCAGTCACACCACACATCTGATTATGCCATATCCGAATTTGTGGATGGTAAATGTTTTATTAAAAAAATATAACAATCCCCTAAAAATTTGGAGCTAAGAAAATCAAAGGTTTTCAAATTGTACACATTGTAGCCCTGACATGTAAATAGTTGCTGTTGTCTTCTCATTCTTCACATCCTTATTCTTCTTTTTTTATCACCTTTTTTCAGGTCTTCTAGTTCGTGTTTACAGTAAAGCAGCCAGCTGGACCATCCAGTATCGATACGATGGCTTGGGTCGCCGTGTGGCGTCTAGAAACAGTCTGGGCCAACACCTGCAGTTCTTCTACGCTGACCTGAACTACCCCACCAGGATCACCCATGTCTATAACCACTCCAGCTCTGAGATCACATCCTTTTACTATGATTTGCAGGTAGCAGCTCTGAAAAAGTCACTCTAAACGTGGGGATACATAATATATGTGGTGAAAATAGAAAAGGAAATTGGTACTAATGTGTGATTTATTTTCAAAACTCCTATGTTCTCCTGTGTCTCCAGCAAGAGACAGGATAAACACTCAGTACTGTTTATAGTTTGGATTTTGCTCTCAACTTTTGATTTATGATGGTCTGTGTGGAGCAGGTTTCCCTCCAGTGACCATAGGGAAAACATGGTGAACGTTCAGCATCTCAATTAGAAAGGAGCCGATGATTTTTGCTGTAGCAGCCTCGCTATATCACGGAAAAATATTTTGCTACTCCAAATGCTTCACAAGTTCGCAAACCTGTAGCAGTGTAACTATTTTATTGTGATTAATATGGTTAATAAATCTCCAGCAGCACAACACAGAAAAATTCAAAATCATAGCGGCATTATTTATTGCACTCTGTAATTATTTGTGGAGTGGCAATATTAAAAATCTGTTTCATCAATATTATGTTCATAACATGTGCAATTGTAATGTTTGTTTTTGCACAGGGCCACGTGTTTGCCATGGAGATCAGCAGTGGAGAGGAGTTTTATATTGCATGTGATAACACTGGGACTCCACTGGCTGTCTTCAGCAACAATGGACTACTCCTTAAACAGGTATGTGTGTGTTTTCTTGGGGAGCACTTGAGTAAAGTGTTCTACTGGTGACAATGGTTTGTGTCTCTGTATCAGATCTTAAATCTGTGTGTGTGCGTGTCTGTGTGTAGGTGCAATACACAGCGTATGGGGAGGTTTACTTTGATTCCAACCCAGATTTTGTGCTGGTAATTGGTTTCCACGGAGGCCTGTATGATCCCCTGACACGACTGCTGCATTTTGGAGACAGAGATTACGACATCCCCGCGGGGAGGTAGGCAGTCCCTCACTTATGTGCTCATTTCCAGTCTAAGCACGACATGTGACTGTATGTAACAGGGTTATACAGTTCCAGCTTTGCGAGTGTCACATCTGAGCAGAGTGTGTTTGTTGTGAAGGTGGACCACTCCTGACATCAGCACATGGACACGCGTTGGTAAAGACCCGCAGCCCTTCAACCTCTACATGTTCCGTGGCAACAATCCCATCAGCAAGATTCATCAGGTCAAAGAATACGTGACAGGTATTATTTATGGTATTTAAGCACCAAGGAGGTAGTTAAGTCTTCCAAATGAAATGCTGTATATGAAATGCTCTGAAAGTTCAATCATATTTGTCCAACAGCATTGTAATCTTGTCCCCTTCCTTTCCTTTATACTTCACATAGTACAGTAAATGTACTTTAGGTTATAGCTTGAACTGAAAACTTGCTAGACTTGAGTGTACTAATGAAAAATTATATATAATTCTGTTTCTTTCCAGGATTGTTAAATGCTCAGCACTACCGGAAAGCTGCATGTAGTTCAAATAAATAGCATGGTGAGAGAGGCCACAACAGGTGTCAAAACCTTGAATTACAAGTTTTGTAGTCAAGACCTAAAATGAAACTGTATTTCAGTTTGGGTCATTTAGATGACAGATTGGAGATGATAATGTGCTACATTACTTTCCAGTTAATGAGCAGCAACAATTTACACATTGACATTTGATGTTTTTTAAGGCAGCAGCCATGGTTTGTCTGGTTATATAATACAAAGACATCAAAAAATACAAAGCCACAGTCATTGTTATTACGTCACGCGATGATGATGGCTTCTCCATAGGTGCAAATCATCAGAGCAACGTGCTTGAAGTCACTCTTTAATGTCTTTTCTTTTTGTCCATCTCTTATCTCCATTTTCTTTCTCTGTAGATGTCAACATCTGGTTGGTTACATTTGGCTTTCATCTCCACAATGCAATACCAGGATTCCCCATTCCTAAGTTTGACCTGACACAGCCGTCACTGGAGATGAAGAAGAGCCAGCTGTGGGATGATCTGCCTGTACGTATTCTACAGAATAAGAAATAGCTCGTTTTTCATCGCAATGAAAGGGCAATTCCACATTTCACCGCATGAAGGAGAAAATATTGCTGTACTGTTAGAACCTCCAGGCACTGTTGTGCTTTTGCACACATACCATCACAAATGTGACAGCAAATCATTTGTTTTTACCTGTTACAACATAATTGGTTGTGACTGTATTGAGGCTACTTATTTGAAATAGGAACTGAAAAATCTGATTGTGAGACTTTCCAAAGATGGAAAAGGTTACAGGAAAACTGGTGACCAGTTAAAAATCAGTGGAAACATAGTTATAGCAGTAATCAGGAGGTAAAGAATGAGCTAAAGAACCACAAATCACAGCCACAGTGGTCATCCTTCTAAAATGACACCACGGATGGTGTGCTGTTTACACAATCTAGCACTGAAAAGTACATAGACAAGTGCTTCTGTGTTGGCATAGGGGTTATTACTGGTTTTTCAGACAGCTCAGACATTGAAAATTGTCAACATCTATGGCATCTATTTGCAAAAAAAACCTTGCTTGCTGTTCAAAACAAAACTGCAAAGTGTACCTATGCTAAGAAATGTGAAAAGAAGCCTCATTAATATTAGCACTTTCTCTGCTAAGATGAGACCAAGATAGATTGGTTCAGCTCAGATGCATTTCAGCATGTTTGGCACAAACCTGGCCAGGATCACCACAGTGATCGCATCGTTCTGACAGTGAAGCATGGAGCTGGGAGTGTGATGATATGAGGTTTCATGAATGCAAAAGGTCTTTCGGAGACTAACATTTATTGATGTCAGCATGAATGTCAAAATACTGACTGATAAGATTAATTTCGTTGTCCAGAAACTTGGCCAAACTGAAATACGCAATCATGATAATGATCCAACACAAACTCACCAAAATCATACAAGAGTTTCTAAAGAACAAAGTGAAAACTACAACCTGGCCTGTAATTTTCACATAATAAATTTCAGTTTTACATGACAGACATCTGGTTACTCTAATTCATTGTGTATATATTCTTAAGTTTGTGTTGTTAGTGTCCTTGTGTTCTTCGTTTTTTCTTATTTTGTGTACATAGCGTATATATCTTATGTCTTTAATTTATAGATGTGTTCTCTTGATTTTTCTGTCACTTTGCTGCTGTGACATTGCAAATTTCCCCTTGTGGGACTAATAAAGAATATTCTATTCTAAGGCAATACAATTTAGAATTATTTTTAGAATTATAGAAATAATGAAGCACAAGGTCCTTCTCACTTCAGTTGTATCCTGTAGAAAAAGAGGTGGAAAATGAATACATGGAGCCAAAATTGTTCAAAATATTGAAATTAGAAATTATATAATACAAATCAAGATGAAAACAAAGCAATTGAAAATTAAAAATAACAAGGGTGAAAAGGTGGAAATCAAGACACAACTCAGCCTTCATAAAGTAAAGAGAATCAGGAAATGGAGAGAAAGAAGAAAATACAGGAGAAAATTGGTGTAAGAATAAGGAGAAAGGAAATGAGGAGGAGGCGATAATAATCCAACAAAACCAATCATTCATGCCTTTCATAGTTTCAACCTGCATTCTCTGCTACTTCCTGTTTTGTTGCACTTAGATATTGGGGTTATTTATACACTTGTTTGGTGGACAGGTTGTCAGGAAGTCACACTTAGTAAAGAGTGAGAAACTGCACTAAAAGACGTCAAAATGAACACAATGCTTAATGAAGGCAGTGACTGAAATAGAGATGGCAGAGTCAGATGGGAATTGGAAGTAGATCAGAGAAAATGAGGAAGGAAGCAAGAGAAACTTGGACTGATTAATAGTGTTTTTTGAAGTGTGACTTACTTGTTCAGTTTGGCCGTGTTAATGGCCTTTCTACCAGGAAATTCAAAAGCTGCAGGGATGTTGATCGGCTAAGCCCAGACACGTAGATATGCAGAAAAAGGCACACAGCGAAGACATACAATTTTATCTGCTGACCCTAAAAAAGTTAGATATTCGCACATACGACTGTGTTAAAGTTTCAGGCTCTAAAACATAAGTGCCTTCAAAAACAATGCCATGACTAGTTTTTATTTAGCTATGAACTTATTATAAAGTGAACTAAAGTTTGTTCTCATTTAAGTCACAAGCACTGTACAAAGATACAGATGGGAAGAAGAACTGAAATACAAGATTCATTTAAAACATAATAACTTCAACCCACGGTTGTTGTGAAAGCATCCTAAGCAGCAACATATCTTGCATAAAGTTGCAAGAAAATATATAAACTTAATGGAGCTAAACAAATGAACAAGACATTCCTATTAGGGAATGTTCATTATATAGCGACCAGAAGCAAGAATATAGAACATTTTGACATGTTGGTATATAGTAACTGCTCTTCTCCGTGTGTATTTACTCTAGTTAGTGTTCTGAGCTACTGTTTTGGTAGAGGGTTGGTTTTAAACATACAAACACAAGGACACAAGTTTTATACAATACGAGCTGCAGCTCTGCACTTCACAGACTGTTGGGTGTTTTCTGTCACTGTTCTGCAATTTAAATAACAATAACAGAAAAACAGGTTGCAAACTCAGTCAGAAATATTGGCAAAAATTCTGTGTGAGACTCTGGATATGAAATGAACAAAATAAGCAATCTATTCATTGTTCCCATATTGTCTGTGCTACTTTGCAGTTGTCCTTGAATGCAATGTTCTCAGTATCTGTTATGAAGTAATAGGCAACAACAGACATCACCTTCAATTCAAAGTCAAACCGTGCTTGTTTTTTCTGTCCACAGTCTATCTCAGGTGTGCAGCAGGAGGTGACTCGTCAGTCCCAGGCCTTCCTGTCCTTTGAGCGTATGCCAGAAATTCAGCTCAGTCGGCGGCATTCGGACCACACCAAGCCTTGGCTGTGGTTCGCCACTGTCCGGTCTCTGATTGGGAAGGGAGTAATGCTCGCTGTGATCCAAGGTCGCGTGGTGACCAACGCTCTAAACATTGCCAATGAGGACTGCATCAAAGTGGCTGCAGTCTTAAATAATGCCTTCTACCTTGAAGACCTACATTTCACAGTCGAGGGACGAGACACTCACTACTTCATCAAGACCAGCTTGCCTGAGAACGACCTGAGTGCGCTCCGGCTCACCTCAGGCAGGAAGTCACTGGAGAACGGGGTGAACGTCACGGTGTCCCAGTCTACTACGGTGATGAACGGGAGAACGCGGCGTTTCGCTGACGTGGAGCTGCAGTACGGCGCTCTGGCGCTCCATGTGCGCTATGGGACAACGTTGGACGAAGAGAAAGCACGAATCCTGGAACATGCGAGGCAGAGGGCGCTGTCGAGCGCCTGGGCCCGCGAACAGCAGCGGGTGAGAGATGGAGAAGAAGGAGTACGTCTGTGGACGGAGGGAGAGAAAAGGCAACTGCTGAGCAGCGGGAAGGTCCTGGGTTATGATGGTTACTATGTGCTGTCCATAGAGCAGTACCCTGAGCTAGCTGACAGCGCCAACAACATCCAGTTCCTGCGCCAGAGTGAGATAGGGAGGAGGTAACAGGGCATCAACAGTATCAAATGACTGCACACTCTGACTGTCAAAGACTAACTAATAGTTCGGTTTTAACACAAAATGGATGTCACAGGCTGAGCTGTCTGAAGACTGAAAAACTATCCACTGAAGAGACCCCATGTCTAAAATTAATTTTGATGAGGTTGTTAAGTAGGAATCCTAGACTGATTGATGATGTAACAATCACTGCAACACAACTGAGCTGAAACATGATCAAACTACAGTTGTGAGGTCTTCATGAGCCTGTCAAAAAGGTTCTTTTGACCAATGCCTTTTCTCTTTCTTTTTCTACCTTTTCTCTCTCTCTCTCTCTCTCTCTCTCTCATCTCTCTCTCTCTCTCTCTCACCCTGTTTGTCTGCCTTCAAACAGCCTGCATGCCCCTCCCCCTCTCTCTGGTAGGCGGGGCTAACCTGACTGCTATATTTGTGTGCTACCTAGCTGTAAAACAGTGGGATGTAGAGACTTGTTCAAATAGCCAACTGAGCATTTCAGCAGCCATCACAACTAGATGAGCCCTCAAGCATTTAAAAAGCTGTAAACTGTCCGTGCAGTCAACATAACAAATGTCTGTGCATCTCTAACAGATGTTGCAAATATCATATCTCTGCGGGTCCAGATGTGACCTGCCGCTCTGGGTTCTAGACCTCTGTGAGCCATGTCTATAGGATGTTTTGTTTCCATGGCCGAAGCCATTGAATGGAACTGTTGTGGACTCTCTCTAAGAGAGACAGGCACAAAAAGGACAACAATTTGTATGAAGGGAAAAAAAAGACTGATTTCCTGTTTGGATTTTTTTGTTTGTTTTGTTTTTATATATAAACTTGCATTTGCTTCAAACAAAAAGGGGATATAAAATGAGCAAAAAAGTGTTTACATACTATTACATACTATTACCACTATTACTACTATAACTACACCACCACCACTACCACCACCACCAGAACGGACCATGATCGGAACTAAATGAAACCAAACTTTGAGTTGTGTTTTTGTTTCATTCTTACTGATATCTATGATCTGTTTGGCCAGTTCTAAAACCACTTCTCCTCATCCCCTGTGCTTTTCCAAGGTCCACAAACTCATACAGACCACAGTCTAACAGCAGTGTGTGAAGAAGCAGTGTGAGCGCAGTGCCACAGCTGTGCCTGACTCTTTGTGGATGTACTCTTTGTGGACCGAGTGGGCTCACTGGTCCTGTAAAACGCTGGTCCCCCAGCAGCCCAGGAGTCCTTCACTTCTGCAAAATGTGACTCATAATGCATAGACCTTGTGCTTTTATCGGTCAAAGGTAGTAGTATTGCTTGCAATAGAAACATGTTGTCATGGCTTTGGGGGGGCAGGGTTGCTGTGAGTAGTAACTAATTGTTGCTTCTCTCTTCGTTTTTGCTTGTTTCTCCTTAAAGAGACAGTGCATCGCCATCAGTGACATTAATGAATAACAGTAATAGATCAAAAATCGATGTGGATGTTTTCTCATTGATTGTGGGAGTATGTACTCTCTTAGAGTTTTTTGTGTGTATGTGTGTTTACAAGGGTTGGAAGGCAACTTTAATCATTTTGAAGGAAAGTGCAGGAACTTTACGCAGAGGGTTAACATCATATGCTACCAATCTTTTTTTCAGAGACTATTAAGAAAAGTTGACAATGTTTTATGGGTTTATCTTTTTTATTTTGAACGTTGAGAAATTCCACTTATCCGTACATCAATATTAGTCTCAGAGAAAGTAATTTATGTACAGTGTTTCTACGGTAAAGAATAAAAATCCTTGAAACTAGTGTTGGTATTTTACTGTGTGGCTTTTTTCTCTCCACTCTCAAAGACAAACAGACAGTATGTCAGGCTGCTAGAAGCAATTAATAATGTGTTGTAATGTAATAAACAATATATTTAGTAAATACTGAAATACAATGTTGTTCATCACATTGCAGGTGAACAATTTTCTTGAAATTACTATGCATTGGTAAAGAAGAACTACACAGGTTACACCAGTGGATTTATGAAAAAGTTGCCTTAGACACAGGCTGCCTCACACAGGAATTTGGTTGACATGTTCATTCAACAGTGACAAACATTTCTCATTTTTATAGAGAAATGAAACTTGAGGCATTCATTTCCAAAAAAAAAGACATGCAGTGGAATGAAGTATGTGGATTGGATGTATAAGGCACCATAAATAGTTAAGTACAGATACCTCAAAGCACTACTTAAATACCGTACAGTACATTACAGTATACTTTTTCATAGCACACCAGGTTGAGCAAAACCACAACAGATTTATAAGCAGTTCACATAATTGTACATGAATGGACTGAAAATGTAAAAGTCGGTTTACCTAAACTTAACAACAGTATTATGGTGTCATAAAATTTGACTTCTACTATATATTTCCACGGATTTCTGTCTTCTTCAGCGCACCGATTTGTTCAAACCTGATAATAGAGGAGTGTTTGGTTTTCTCAGTCTTCAAACGCCACATAAATATTAAGAGAGGTTGAAGTCTGATGACTGTGAAGGAAAGTCCATGTAAGACTCCTTGGTGTTCTTTGAGGTGTGTTTGGGATCATTATCCTCACTGTCACCACAACCGGTCGAGGCAGATGATTTTGAGTTTTTTTTGTCCTTTCCAGTCGTGGCCGACTGTTTGCTCATAAGGAATCTAAAGGCAACTTTGGATCATTGTGTTCTCTGTTCTTTGTTTAAAATATGTGAAGAGCTATGAGAGGAGATGTTATGAATTGAAGCTATATAAAAAAATCTAACTAAATTGAGCTATCCTGTTACAGTATGGATCCTTCTGAAGAATGGAATGCTACTTCTCCTTGGTCAGGGTGTGCATTCAATACAAGTGTGGGTGTTTTTTATTGACTGAATTCTGTATCAGTGATGAAGGCACTTTTCTATCTCTGTGAGCAAAGCTTGATGTATTGATCTTCGGATGGTGTTTCCATTTTTGGTCTGCCTAATCCTGCTTTGGATACAACTGATCCAGCGTCCACAAAATGTTTCAGGGATCCATGCATTGCCCCTTGGAAACCTTCAATGGAGCCACAATTTGACACTGAGACTCTCACTGAGTGATAATTTGACTTCTTCCACCCTGACTTCCACTTCTTATGCTTCTGATGCCATGTTTCCCAAGATGACAGTGTCACTAAGTGAGCAATGTTCTGCTTGAATCCTAATCCACATTCATTACAGGTGAACCATGCCTGCAGGTTAAATTAGTTGAAGAAGTCTCGAGTAGATCAAATCCAAATGAGGGTCTTCTGAAATCGGCTTAAATGGAGGGATACAACTCAAGACAATCTGATCTTTATTGACAGGACTTAATGGCCACTGCCACTATTCTGCTTCAGTTGATTGCTGACCTGGAAATAGAGCAGAATCTGAAGCATTTTCTTTTTATGTTACATGACAGAGCATATTGAGAATTAGAGCACTTAAATGCTTCTAATTTCCCAAACCTGATTATCTCCTGGTTTACATGAAAATATAAAGGATAACACACATGCATATATTCATTCAGTTTATGAACAAGAAAAGCACTCCCAGAGCTCAGTAATCCATCACTTCCAGTGGCAGAAATCTTGAAAAATTTCATGGTAGACATCACAGCAACACAGAATGTGGCCATTTAATATAGATGTACCCACAAACAAAATGACCTTGTGCTGACTACAGGCATGTGTTATGGATGTGTATGTACAGACACCGAATCATGTGACCTAAATATGTAGTGGGCGGCGAGAACTGATGGGACACTCCCACAATTTAATCAATTGCTCCTTTTATCATTTCTGACATAAAAGTCAAAAAAGTAGACAATGGTCAATTTGTAGTAGGATCGCAATCATGTGATCATCAGCAGGCAGCTGATGTAGTGTTCACTTGTTGTCATGGTTACAGTGACGCCATGGCGCTATCTTGCAGTGATGCAGAAATCTTTAAAAAAATCCGTAGAGCCACACTATAAGCTGCATCACTGCCAAAATGTAATCACTTGGTCCTTGTGTCACTTCTGACCTTCCCTGAAAATTTCATCCAAATCTGTTCGTCTGTTTTAATAAGTTTAAGTAATGTTGCAAACAAACAGACAAACGTACACCGATTATCACATAACTCCGCTGAGTAATCATTTGCGTGCACTGGGCAACTGTGGGAAATTTTCCAAGTTTCTATTTCACCTAGCCTGCATGTCTTATGACTGTGGTAGGACACAGGTTTGCACAAAAGAGTCTGCTGATCAATCAGTTGTAGTGACACATTCAGTCTGCTACTTTAATCAAACAGTTTGATTTTCACATTGTTTACATGAAAGGTTAGTGCTAAATAAAATGAAAGACCCTTCTTAATTGTTTTGACTCTAACCGGCGTCTCCCCTCATGTTGCCTGTAATGACTGGAGACACATACAAGACTAGAAGCGTGATTCATCAACTTCAATTTAAAACTCAATTTAGTCATTGACTTGTGATGCTGATATAAAAGCACAGTCACAGTGTGAAGATGATACTAATCCACATGCATCAGTGAAGATGGTCTCCATTTACAATCCCAGTTTGACCTTTTTTTTTAGGGTTTGTTCAAATAATTAAGCTCGGGCAAGAACTGGAAGTCAATCAGATCAACAACTGATTCTGCCAATGACTGGCCAGCAGGCAGCAGTTATCATCACAGTAAGTATATGATGAATATCATCACAGGAAGGACAAATACACAAGCTGCTCTGAAGCCTCCATCCCCACATACATTTGCATTTTGAATGTGTCTGACTGAGCGTTTATCACATGTAGTTGAAGCAGAAGTAATTTCAGAAAGTGAGTTGAGTTCCTCTGCAGCACAAAAGACGAGGACGTACAGACTTTTCAACTCTGGTCTTTCTTTTCTTTCCTCTCTCAGATATCTGTCCTCATCTCACTGTGCTCCAACCTTGTTATACTACAATTATTCCCGATGAGACTAAAGAGGTGGGGTAAGACCGTTGTTCTCTCTCGCTTTCTGTCTCTCTCTTCTTCACTTTTTTCTCTCAAAGTAGTAGCCTTATCTCAGCTGCATCACACTCACTAGTCATTTAGGTTATGTCAAAATGGATTTTCTTTCATTCAAGCTCTGAATCACATTAGTTCACTTATGCAGAACTTTGCTCTCTCTCTCTCTCTCTTTCATGGTTTCTCCAGTTGCGCTGAGAACAGCAGTAGCCTGGAGGGAGAACAGGGAGCTGGTCACATGATGGTTGCTGGTCTGAATCTCAGAAAGAATCAAACAAAAGAACAGACGAGGTACAGACCAACATACATAAGAGCACTTGTGGCACAGACCATAGACTTTATATGAAGATGTATGATGTAAAACCACTTTCTCACACTGTACAAAAATGAATCCAAAATGGTTGAAATAGTGACTGATGGATGGAGGTGTGGTAATGAGGTCCTGCCTCCTGCACAGCTCAGATGTGACGATACAATCCTTTAAATTCATGTAGCCCAGCAGCTACAGTCTTGATTGACTCAGACTGTCATGGATCATTGCTCTATGCTTTTCCAAATAAAAATGATTAATAAATGCTAATATCTGGGTCATGTCCCTGCTTTTTGCAGGCAATATGGTTCTGTTGTTGCCTTAATAACCCCGTGGCCTTCAGTGCCACCGAGGCGGTTTGCAGCCACTCCCTCTGGGTTGGAGGTGAGTTGTTGGCCCAAGGAGAGAAGTATAGGTATCTTTGGATTTTGTTTATAAGTGGCAGTAAAATGAGCATGAGATGGACTGGTCAACTGGAACTGTACCAGACAGTCTTGTAGGGAAGGAGCTAAGCCCGAAAGCACAGCTGTTGATTTACCAGTTGATCCAAAACCCAACCCTCACCTATGGTCACTAGCTCTGGGTAGAATGAGATTGCAGACACAAGCACCTGAAATAAGTCTCCTCTGCAGGGTGGCAGGGCCCAGCCTTAGAGATAGAATGATGAGCTCAGACATCCAGAGGGAGCTGGAGGAGAGTCACTGTTCATTTGTGTGGAAAGGAATCAGAACAACCAACTTCGTTCAGAGGTTTTGACTCCTAAAACTCAGGATTTTTCTCTTCACTGAAACACATTTGCCAACAAAAAATAAATAACATGTATTTTGGTTCTTTCATTCATGTATTTAGAGCCTCTGGAAATATGATAAAGTCTGCTGGGTGGAAAATATACATACAGCAATGCTAATATTTGGTCAAACTATATTTGGCCATTTTCCTCTAGGCCAGTAAAATCTTGCTTCTAGTCTGATTTGGTATTTTTTGATATGTTTGGGGTCATTGTCTTGTTGTCAGCTGCATCCAAGATCCAACTTCATGGCTGATAATTTTAGGTTTCACTGAAGAATGTGGAGGTAATTCTTCCTCTTCATTATTCCATTTACTTTGTGTCAAGCAACAATTTCACTGGCAGCAACACAGCCCCAGAGCATAATACTGTACTACCACAACCATGCTTGGCAGTAGGTTTCGTGTTCTTGGGCTAAAAGGTCTCAGCTTCTCTCCTCTAAGAACACAGTTGTGAACAAAAGTTTATATATACTTCTAAGACCAAATACAGTATATTATGGCAGTCTTGAGTTTCCAACTTTCTACAATGGAATCATTGAAAATGAAACATGTTTTTTTTGTATTGTTCACAAATCACTAAGCAAAAATTCCACAACATTATCTAATGAACTACATTTCTTTGTTTCTCTCTTTTTTTAATAGACTACTTCCTCGGTATATATCCTGATATGTGACTACTACGCAACAATGACTGCATTAAGTCTGCATCCTCTCGTGCCAAATGCTCTTACAGTACAACAGACTTGAGCATGCCTGCATGCAAAATCAGAGCGTAAGCTGAGTACACCTAAAACAGATACTTCAGTTGTACTGCATATTTCACATGAACCTGCCCAGAATCACCACAATGAATGCATAGTCCTGACAACAGAGCATGGAAGTGGAAGTGCAATGACACGAGAAATCAGAGTTTTTAAAGAAGAAAGAAGAAAAAAACGATGATTTAGCCAAATATGTTGAATGACCTGAATCCATTTAAACACCTTTGGGGTGTTTTAAGGTGAACAATCACAATCCCTCCAGCAAAGAGTCAGCTGAAAAATGTTCTCTCTGAAGAATAACAGAACATTTCTCCAGAACTGTGTGCAACAGTAGTACTCTGCATTGCAAAGAGGAATGAGTCTGTCTTCAAAATGAATGTGTGAAGCTGTTCTGACCAGCGTTCCATTGAGTTCCTGTATCTGTTCTGTATTAAGTCTCAACTGTTAAAGATCAAACATCCTACTTTTCAACTGAGAATTAATTTAATTACTGAGCGGTGATAAAAATAAAGATTGATTTGATATTTAAATGAGGTGTACTTCATTCCTGATGTGGACTGTATATGGTTGATTAGGCTTGTTGGGATAGGGCTGAGGATTCTTCATGTTATGTAAGTGAGAGCAAGGTCGTGACTCGGTGCACTTGTGAATTTAGTCTATGTCTATTCTCTTTTTCGTCCTCCATCTTTTCCTCAGTCTGCCCTTGCTCCCTCTCCCACTATCCCACCCCCACAAGAGTTCTTTGTCACTCCTGCTCTCTTCTTCCCTCAGCAGTGCCTTGGCTAATACGGCATGTGATTCGATTGTTCCCACTTCCTGTGTTTGTGTACTATCTGCTTCTCGCTCTTTGTTTAGTGGCCAGAATCAAAGTGTTGCCTGGGCCAGCCATGCAGAAAGTGCTGAATAGGCCTCAGCAGACTGCAATGTTCAACAGGAGGTTGCAGACTGAAGCTGGTGGCAGCTTAGTTCATTAGTAATATTTTACTGCCTCGTTGCACAGAATTATATCAGTGGGGGGTTTGCAAGTGTCACTGCCAGATTTTTTGGCTGCCCCAAGGCATTTCAGTACATGCCCAAACTCTCAACTAACCCCACTGTCGACTTTTGTTCAATAATCTGTGCAAGCATGAAGGAGCACACAGGCACCAAACCAGGTGTTGGGTCACAATGTTTCTGCCTTTGAAAAAATAACACAGTGAGTCCCTGGAATGTTCTTACCGAAACTACCAGGGAATAACTGTCAAAAGTTAAAACTATTTTGTTTGCTAAATTACCTTGTTTAAAAAAAAACTCTATTCAAAAATCCCAAACACCCCTGACCCTTTATAGCTCACAGAGATTACTGTGTTGGCAGTGTTATTATCTCAAACCACCAGCTTCAACCAGTTTTACAAATTCAGAATGCAAATAAAGTTGTTTATTCTTCTGGATAAAAAAAGGAAAAAACACTCTCAAAGCCTGGTTCCAAAGTCGATTACAAGCCTGCTGTAAAATGTACTGTTTAGTTTTTATTGTCCATCCATTTTTCTATATAGCGCTCAATGCTCTGTAGGGTCATCAGCAGCTGGAATCTGTCCCAGCTGACTTGGGTGAAGGCAGGGGACACCCTGGACACACAGAGACACACACTCACATTCACACTGATGGACATTTAAGAATCATCCATAAACCTCAGCATGTTTGTAGACTTCTCATTATTTTATTGTGGTCAGATGTGAATATATGGAAATATGTGTGATGCACAGCAGTCAATGTTTGCCTATAAATGTATAATTTAAGGTTGAACTGTCCACATTTGTACAAAAAGCTAATTGTTTAACATAAAATAGAAGACGTCCAAGTACAGACTTCACCTAAACACACACACACACACTGTGTATTCCTATCCTTGTGGGGACTTACCATTGACTCCCATTCATATCTAACCCCTAACCCTAACCCAGACCAAAACAATGGCTAACCCTAATGAAACGTTTTTGCACTTTTACTTTTTTCAGTAACAACAAAATGGCCAAGAAAACACTGTTTAAACTTGTGGGGACCCAAATGAGGTCCCCACAAATGACATTTCTTTTGGTTTTCCTATGGTTGTGGGGACATTAGGTCTCCACAACCCCTATAATTACCCGCTCACACACGCACACACACACGCACACGCACACGCACGCACGCACGCACGCACGCACGCACGCACGCACGCACGCACGCACGCACGCACGCACGCACGCACACACACACACACACACACACACACCATAAGAAGTGATGTCAGGGCCTGTATGCCAGGGTGCAGAGTAATGATTCCAATATATTGGTGCAGACTAGCTACGGAAATGAGCAGCAAATCAATCTGACAGTGAAATGGGCTGTGGGATGCATTTACTGCCTCGGTGTGTAGGCATGTCTGCAAAAATGTCAAATAGCAAACGGAGTACAGTGTGTGTTTGTGTTCGGTGCATGCGCATGTGCATCAGCTTGATGTAATGAATGACTGTTTGTGTGCATGAGAGAGAGAGGGAAGGATAAAGAGGGACAGAGACTGAGAGAGACCGCATGTTTCCTCCAAGCATAGCAGTCAACAAGAAAAACAATGAAATATCTGCGACCTCAGTTTTCACACTGTGAATATCTTACTATCACAGAATGTAAAACAATAGCTTGCAGATGACATATTTGAATGACAGAACTGAAAAAAACACAACCCTGGTATTTGTGTTTTCTTAAAAAGTTCATCATAAAGAGTGAGGGGGATGACCAACAACAAAGGTCAAGATCCAGAACATTTTACGGAGGCAGAAGTGGGACTCGCATTGTGTGAAATCTGGTTCATATACTGAACATCAGGAGACACTGAGAGGACATTTAGGAGGTATATAGGATGAGGACAAGTCACCAGTAATTTTGTAAATAGTGGTATTTGTATTTTTTTTTTCAAAGTTGTTTTACAATTTGCCTTTCATCTGTTTAAACACTTACATAATGATGGCAGCAAGCTACCGTGGAAGGTGCTAGTCTGACCACTGAGAGCAACCACTGTCTTACCCAAAGACACTTCAGCACAGGAGCGGCTGGCTAACAAACCAAGCCTGAGAATGCTGGAAGGACTCTTACCTCCTGTGCTGCCATGCAGATGTGTTCATGTAACACATGAAAAAGGTCAACCAGGGCTCTCCATCTCTGAAAACATGCTGCAGTACACTCAGCATCTTTCCTTTGAGCAGTAGAATGTCTTCATTTCCCGTAATGTTGCATTAAATAAGCACTAGTGATTCTCAAATGGCAGTCTGTGGCTTGCCGTTGGGGTTCTGTGAACATTTTTCGGACCTTTTCATTTAAATTATCATGATACTTAAAGGATACACTTTTTAAAACAATTTGGCAGGGCTACAGTCTGCAACTAAAATGGTCACATGTGCAACCATCTTATGGCAGCATTAAAATGTAACTGGCCACATTTGTGTCAGTGTGTTAGGATCGTTAAGCTGTTTTGGATCCCCTCAGCACGGCAGCTGCATTAGTCATTGTGGTATAAAGTGGGGCTTTTTCTAATTGACTGGTCCTGTCAGGTGGCTGGGTGGTTTCGCCTTACAGCTAGAAGATCTCTGGCTCACATCCAGGCCTTCCCGGGACCTTCATGCATGGAATTTGTGTGTTCTTCCTGTGCATGTGTGGGCTTTCTCCAGGTACTCCGGCTTCGTCCCACAGTCCAAAAACATGATGAAGTGAACTAGTGACTAAATAATCTGTGAGTGATGTGAATGTGAGTGTGACTGTTTGTCAGTACATGTAGATCTGCGATAGATTGGTGGCCTGTCCAGGATGTCCCCTGCCTTCACTTTAAGTCAGCTGGGATAGACCCCACCGCCCCTCCTTAAACCTAATGAGGATTTAGCGGTGTGTTACGGCTGTAATATGGTATTATTGTGTTTGCATTTTGGAGTTGTTGTGTTGTCTGGGAGTGGGTGTTCTCTGTTCTTGTGGATCTTTGTCCCATCCTTGTTTTCTGTGTGAGTAGTCTGTTCGTCCTGTTAGTTTGCAGTGTGTGGTCTGTCTGTGTGGAGATCTTTGTTCTGTCCAGGAGGTTTGTTTGGCGACAAAGCGGACGATGCTGGTTGGCTGTTCACCTTTTTAAATCTGCAGTGGAGGAGGGAGCCATTTTGACAGCAGCACTTTGTTGTTTGTTTTCCCAGACTCCAAACTTTTGAACTAATATCTTGTGTTCTTTGGTAGATTAGGCTAGTGTTTTGGGGACTGGGAAAATATTCTATTTTTTTTTTAAAGAACAAATATTATGCTATGCATCTTCCCCCTAGACGGATGCGTACCACGGAGTGTAGTCAATGAATGGATGGTTCTGTCAGTCTGTCCCTACCTGTGAAACAAGCCGTTCAGCTGCTGGATGTTCCAGAGATAAAGTGCTCTGCAGCTGATAATTCTAAAAAACAAAATGAGTAGCGAGGAGGAAGCTGGTGGAAAAGAAGTCCGACTCACCTGATGATCAAAGTACAGCTGACTGTCTCAGTGAAGAACGAACTGCACTGCATTCAAAAACAAGACCCAACACAGTAGCAGGGCCACAAATTTAAATGAATCTTATTCATAGTTTTGACTTTCCATAGTTGTATGAAAATGATCAACTGCAGTACTGACATATAAAAAGCAATCTGCTCGTACAAATCTATGGAAACTGTCGGTGTAGATAGAATCACCTGGTTCACCTTGGGTAAAATCTGACAATAGAGCTCTGTATTTCATTCTTTTTTAAGTCATTTTTGGTCACATTCCCATCTGAGTGAACTGCAGGGAACAAAAGTAAAAACATTTTTTTTTTTTTTTGTCTGCAAGTCCGCTCAAAAATGACACCAACCAACCATGGTGTCATTGCTTAAGCTTCACGTGCAATTTTTTTTCTTCTTTGTGACTGTGGCCATCACCTGTCCTCATGGTAAATTAATCTATCATGTTTATTTCAAGCTGTTTCCTGCATTACGCAATTGAGGGCTGTGCACACCCAAGTGAAACATAAAACAAACACAGGACAGACAGAAAGGTGAGGCATAGACAGTGTTCTAAGAGAAAAGGTGCATTTTATTTGTTTGTGCTCTTTAATTCACACCTTAAAACCAGTTACAAATCCAAAATCCTTCACAAACACCAAATACGACAAAATCCCAACTGGATCAATCATGAAGATGTCAGGAGACCACAAGAAGGATAGATAAAGCAGAGTGAGATCCACAGACACTAACCCAGCAACCTCCACTGACTCAGCGACCGGAGGAACAAACTCTATTGAGTTTTGGTAGGTGCCGGTGTGGTGAGTCTGGCATGCGTGAAAACCTCCACCAAAAGGAGGGAGCTGTCTCCTCCAGCCCAAGGAGGTCCACACAGCCCCCCCGCAGGAGCCACCAAGCGGAGACCCAGCCCAGGAGCCCGGAGCGACCCCCGCCGACACAGCCAGAGCCCCAAGGCCCGCGCAGCAGAATGGGCCATAGCAGACCCCCACGGCGCCCCACCGGCCCACAGCCCCACTTCCCCCACGAGCCCCGGAGATCACGCCAGTAAACCTATTGTGATTTACTCTGTTACTGAGTTCACCAGTTCCCCGACTGGTGAACACTAGCCCTGCACCGTGAATGTGACCCACCCAAGTGTATATACAAGTGTGTGTGGTGCCTTAAGATTGGGGGTCGGTGAGGCAGAGCAGAGGGTAATGAACCCCCCCCAGTCTCCCCGCAAACCCAAAATGTGAATGTGTATGTGGTGCGTTAAAATTGGGGGAAGAAGTGTCAGGGTGGGGGCATAGATGGGGGCCACAGTACAACACTGCACTGGGGCTTATCCCGTCTAATGATGTCCCACCCCATGACCACCCACTCCCCAGGTAGTGTGGTGCATTAAAATTGGAGGGGAATGGTGGAGTAGGAATAGTACCTTTCAACACCCCCGCACAGCACCCGCCGCGGGCACCGGGAGACGGCCGAGACGCAGCGCGACCCAGCAGAGACCCGGGGGGCAGCGCCCGATCCAGATGGCCTCCAGGCCGCCGCGAGCGCCAGGAACCACGGGAGGCCAACGACACCACACAAAGCGGCCACCCCACAAAGAAAACACGACAGGCGGCCCAGCCCAACCGGGCGCCAGACCCAGACGACCGCTGGGCCGCCACCCACGGCATTTTTAGTCGCAAATGGTGTTCGGCCCGTGGTCAGAAAGCCCGGGGTTAACCCCCTTCACTTCCTCAGCAGCTGTAGAGGCAAAGACACAGGAGCCCAGCCATATCGAAGAACACTGCAGCCTTTGTAGACCTTTTCGTAATGACATCAGAATCTGGGACACGTGACCACACCTTCCTTAGCAACGCACGCTGCCATTAAAAGAGGGGGACACAAAGTCCTTAGCAACCGTGATTTGACCGCCGAAACCACGCGGTTTTGACCCGGAGAAAAATGTCTGGTGATTATTTCGGAAATCTTGAGCCAAAAGCCAAGCTACGGTATAAAGAAAAAATAGAACTGGTTGGTTTGCAGTCATGTCTGTACCAAATTGCACTGGGATCATGGGAAAACGACCCTACTACGTGGCCAGATCTTCATTGGCACTCCATTTACGAGTACCTTATCGCATCCACACAATGGAGAAGATGAAGACTTATAAAAGCCTGGACTCATACGGTTTCTTTGAGGTATGCTTATATTTATACGTTTTTGTGCATACAGGTCAATGTCAGAATGATAAATGCCTTGTAAGATACGGCTACACCAGCTCCGCTATGCTAAGCTAATGTTAAGCTAACGAGGTGAGCCATTACACCTTTTAATTTCAAGTGGAAGTAGTGTATGTATATTAGTTAGATGTGCATTATCAAAACTAAGAGTCAGATACCTGTAAATGAGCTCTACCCACCCTAGGCCCAAGGGTATGAGGTGCTAACAATAATGAGGACAATGCTGCTGATTATAGCATAGTAGTTAGCAGAACGAAAGGGAGGAGAGAAGGGAGACTTGTTTGTTCAGTATTGAGTTTAGGACTGTTTAAAAATAGCAGTGTGAGTAGAAAGACCCCTGACTTTTTGTGGGAAGCACAGCTAGCACTAGTCTAAGCTAAGTAGCTAGCCCTCAACATTTCAGATAATTATAGACATCATAAGCTGCAGTCAATTCCAGCCATTTTCAGTACAAAAAATCGCTAATATTCTATTTGTAAATAAAAATATGACGAGAAATACAGGGAATATTGGAAGCGCATCGCAAGGTGCATTTCTGGCTTGTTTCGTCTGGATGTCCAAGGTTGGATTATGGCCGTTTTTTGTGGAATATTTTCATCTGTGTGTAATAATGAACCCGGAAATGTGAGTCGCGCTGTGTACGTTGAAGCCGTGTATAGAGAACGAATGGATGGATATTCGTTGTTTGTCGGACAAATGTGTTTATATTACCCGCTGTGGTAATCACATCTGAAAGTGGTTTATACCGGAAGATTCATGAGAATCTAAGCTTTCCATCGGCGTATAGTGTTTGTATAAAAGCGTTTGCAGTTTCAGACATTTAGCAAATTGCTTATGCAGATCTGAAAGTGTACCGCAGGCGGGACACTGAAGTGCAACTGAAGCACAACGGGTTAAGCTTATTAATTAATAATTTCAGAAAATCAGTTAAGGGGTAATAATTTCATGAAACACAACATACCATTGACGAAATGCTGACTGCAAACATAGGACCATTTTGACTGTGGGCTCCATGTGGTTCCATCATTGTTAATCCGCCTCAATGCTTTGAGCCATAAAGTCCTTTTCTGACCCTTTCCAGACGGAATTCTGTAAAAGGAAATGTTCTTGTTGCTCCATGAGTGAGAACTACAGCCAAAAACAGCGCAGGTTTTGGGCATATCTGCTTTTGGTCGTTAAAATCGGGTGGGAAAGGTGGGAAAGTACTGGTCGTCAAGGCAATAGCATACCCCTCTTAAAATGGCGGTATCGCGTTGCTAGGGGCGGTGACCGGCGGTGACGTTCGATGATGACGTTTCGATGACGTTTTGTCTATCAACAGTGGCTGAACCGCACAGTACCGCCAACCCAGAACTACACACCTCTCCACCTCTACCGACTGCCTTCTCGGGCTGCATTCAAGGTAGCTTGGACATCTCGCTCTCCCCCTCTCTCCCACACACACACACGCTGCTCTCTCTCCCTCTCTCATGACCGAGCCACACACTCTCATAAAAACAGCGTAATCTTTAAAATGCGCTGGCGTAGCGGCCCTAATCACAGCGTAATCTTTTAAACTGAGCGTAACGGGCCGTTATGACAGCGTAACGGCCCGTTACGCTGAAATGCGCTGGCGAGAACCTGATAGATATTAAGTCTTTTTGTATCTGTGCACCAGTGCAAAACTGTGGTATTAATTATTAATGAAGACAACTATTCATCAGCATGTCATGTTCATTAATACTATACTGTACCAAACAAGGGAGCAGGGAGGTGCTTGGAAATCATGCATTGATATGTGTGTGTGCTGAAATGCATTTAAATTGAGGCCTTTCATTTTGATTTCCTTTTACACTAGTTAAAGTAGAGTTAAATTACTATTTGTAATTGAATTGAATTTGCTGATTGAATTGTAGAAGCTTCAGTGGAAAACAACTGTGTTTCTCTTTTGGGTTCCTGAAGACATTTCCCCTTCATCCAAGAGGCTTCTTCAGTTCTAACTGACTACTGGGGAGGTAAAGAATTTATTGTCCCTCCAGCTCACATAGGTCATGGCCCATTAACAACCACGACCACATGTATCGAGGTGTGAATTCTTGTGAAATCAGGTGGTCCACCAACTATGTCAGCAATTGTGGTGGTGGAGCTGTCACTTCACACAACAAAGGATTGGAATCTGCCATGTCAGGAGTGACTGAAGATGCTAATTGAATAGATTCCTATTGCATTTTTTTGTGGTAATTCTTTGTTGAGATGATGCAAATGTTTTCAATATATGTTGAATATTGGGGTGGAACAGTGGTCCAGTGGCTAGTGATCCAGTGGTTTGAATCTCAGCTAGAGCATTTCTTTGTACAGTTTGCATATTCTGCCTGTTAGCTGAGTGTTACTTCTCACCAGGTGCTTCAGCATCTTCCCAAGGTTCAAAGACATGGTTGAGTTAATTGGTGATTTTGAAATTGTCCGTAGGTGTGAATGTGACTGTGCTTGGTTTTCTGTCTCTGTGGGCTGCTCTGTTACAGTGTTACAAGTTACAGGAGTTACAGGATAAAGCAGCATATAGAAATTGTATTGGATCTTGAATTTATTTCGCATACATTTATCTTGGGCTGCACAGTGACGTAGTGGTTAGCACTTTCGCCTTGCAGAGAGAAGATCCCTGGTTCAAGTCCCAGCGTTCCCTGGATTTTTCTGCATGGAGTTTGCATGTTCTCCCTGTGCATGCGTGGGTTTTCTCCGGGCACTCCGGCTTCCTCCCACAGTCCAAAAATAAAAATTGATGATTCTAAATTGCCTGTAGGAGTGAATGTGAGTCTGATTGTTTGTCTCTATATGTGGCCCTATGATGGACCGATGACCTGTCCAGGGTGTTCCCTGCCTTTGCCCCAAGTCAGCTGGGATAGACTCCAGTACACACTCAGAACTTGCAGACCATTAGAATCACTGACTTTTGTTCTTCAGTTGTAGTGTTTAAACTAGTGGTAGGACACAATTAAAAAGTTAATCTAATTAATTTGAGGCTTTGTAATTCAGTAATCATGATTAATTGCATTTTTTGTCAAATAGCAGTTTTTGACACAAAGTTTTTCAATTCAAATAAATTTTGGGTGACAATTGAACAGACATATGCGTGAACTTAAACAAAAATGTTTACTTCATTTATATTTATCTGCATTTTTCATCTGTCTACTATATTCACTGATTACTCCAAACTCAAAATGCAATAATAGCAATCATATTAAGCATTTTAAGACTTGTCTACTGAGCTCAGGATGCACTATAGCAAAACAGGCAACATGAAAACACAGTATCCCACAGCCAGTCTTTGTTAATTGGTTTTGAAGGGTAATGTTAGCCACATTGGCTGTATAACATGTCAACACTAGACTTTCCAGTTGTTGTGAGGACATTACTGTTGCAAATTAAAAACTGAGAGTGCATAGAGACCCTTAATGAAGACTGCATAGTTGTGAAATCTCAAGCTTAGAGGTCCTGACCAATTGTTTAGAGGCACAGGATCAGAACAGGGGTTGTGCATGATCCTCTGTGGATGAAATGCTTTGATACTTGGTTTAGACTGCTGGGGGACTTCCCATAATGCACCCAGCATCTCTCTATGACTCTCATCTTTCTCTCTCCATACAGTTATACATCACTCTTGCATTTCACTAACTTTGTGTCTCTCCTGTAGTTTGTGTCTTCTCTCTGCAGCTATTGCAGGATCTGGAGCTAACATGTCCTTATACATGTATGGATGGTGTAAGGATTTGCTTCATGAATTTTCTGGCTGTTGGTAGCTGGCAAAAATGTACAAACACCATAATGATACAAACAATGAGTGATTAATTGAGCAGCTGATTGAACTGTGAATGAAGATTAAAACTCACTTTCTGTTTTAGTGACAAACTTTTCCTTTTTATACCATTACAACCCATAACACACACTCACTAAAGCACTACAGCTACTCTTTAGGCCTCAGGGGAGATTGGGATTGGCCCAGAGTTTACTGCAGGGACTGATAGAGAAGTGGCTGCAGGTGAGCAGAGAGTTGGGGAAGATCAGGCATCGCAGCCGGCAGCACAGAATGACTGCATGAACGAAAGACAGAAACCAAACCTGTGATACAGCGGAATCTCAGCTCTGAAAAGACAGAGACACATACATCTTAACACTGCTGTGATCATGATTGTTGGATAGGTTTGATAACATGGAGTTCAGCCAGTAACAGCATCACAAATCACCATTATTCTTTCTAAAAATGTTTTAATCCTCTTTGTGAGGTAACCAAAACATGAACAGCTATGAAAAACATCATGTGAATCGTACAACAGCACAAAAACACGAGCTGCAGCTGAGCACACAATGTTAAAGATTAAACCTACACTTCTTACTTGTAAGTCAAAAGAAACTTGTCACTCACTGTGTATACCATCACATTTGACAAGATGTATTCAGGATTTTGCTCTGAGGTGTTTTAATCCACTCCAGAGCAGACCAGAGTCAAGTGACATCACAGCAGAAAATCCACTGACTCCTTGAAGTGCTTCTTCTGCCCCCCGTTAGTGACTGAACATCTCCTAGAGGGCTGCATAATGAGAAGAGTCCCACACGCAGACACGCTTTTCCCCTTTAGCATGCAAAACAAATTACTGAACTTCTGATAGTATTATTCCACTAAGGAATGGCAGAGTTTTGGGACGATAGGCGCATGTTTTCCTATCTGTTTGTTTATCATTCTGCTTGTCTGTCGGTTAGCAACATTTTTCAAAAATGAACGGATTTCGATGAAGTTTTTAGCGAAGGTCAGAACTGACTCAAGGACCAATTGATTGGACTTTGGCAGTGATGTGGCTTATAGTCCTCGGATTTGTTAAAGATTTCTGTATCATTGCCAGATAGCAGCACGGCGACACTGTAAGTATGACAACAAGTGAACATTACATCAGCTGATTGTGATCCTACTACAAATCCACCGCTGCGAACTTATCCATCAGAAACGATACAAGGAACAATTGATTAAATTGTGGGGGTGTTTCCGAGTCCCATCAATTCCCGCTGCCTTCTACATATCTAGGTCACGTGTATCTGTATATATTGTACACATGCATAACACACGCCTGTACTCAGCACAAGGTCATTTTGCTTGTGGGTACATCTACATTAAATTACCGCATTCTATGTTGCAGTGATTTCTGCCACAAATTTATTTCAAGATTTCAGCCGTTGGAAACGATATGACTGAGCAGCCTTGGAGGAGTACTGCGCTCTTTGAGTGTTTTCTTGTTTTTACATTGCTGAACTCCTGACCCCATAATTTCTTCAACAACTGTAGTTATCCCAGTGCCCGGGTCCCACCCCAGCTTTTCTGGGATCTTTCTGCATGGAGTTTGCATGTTCTCCTTGTGCATGTGGGGGGTTTCTCCAGGTACTCCGGCTTCTACCCACAGTCCAAAAACATGCTGAGATTAATTAGAAGCTCTAAATTGTCCGTAGGAGTGAATGTGAGTCTGATTGTTTCTCTCTTTGATTGTTTGTCTGATTGTTTGTCTCTTTATCACAGGGTGTCCAGGATGTCCTCTGCCTTCACCCTCAGTCAGCTAGGAAACTAAATCACAAATAAAGGGCCACAGTCTAAGACTTGACACACACCATGCCATCAAAACATCAGTCATTACTAGAATATTCCTCTTTATATATTTTATACATATGCTATAACTCTGATCTTCAGTCTAATAGCATTTGCCATAATTATATAATCTTTTACTTTTAGCATATTTTAGCAAATATTACACTAGAGGAAAGACTCCAGCCCCCCGTGACCCGATGAGGATTAAGTGGTGCTGAGATAATGAATGGATGGAACTGTTACAGAGGATACCTGTAGCCTCAGCTTCATTTTATGAACATGTAAATAGGCATACTGCACCTCTATGGTACACTCCACTATTTTTCAATGGCAAGCCATTGAGAGTTGAACTTGTTTTGTTGTCAATGAATCAGTGAAACCAGCAGTGGTTTTTAGAGAGCTTCTACTCTTGTCAAAACTCCTGTTTCCTAACCTTTCTCATACACATGAAGAGGCGTGATAGATTTATTCTACCATCACAGAAACCAAACTGGCTCTAAAGTAACAGTGGATATGACTCAGAGATTGTTACTGTAACTCTCCTGTTATGTGTAAACCTATAAATGGTTCAGTCTCAATCTGCGTCTCTGACTCATCAGCTGTGGGTTGTGTTGATCATCAGCACCGCCTACCACCACACTTACAGGACACAGTCAAAGGGTAGCTGTATATGGGGGTATTTTAGTAACAATGTAAGTCAGTGTGACTTTGTAAGATCCACCAACCTGCACATGTAGATAAGATTTACATGATTCTAAAGTGAAGAAGATAATGATCAAATCAGCAGTTTTATTGATGATTATACTGTTGATTAGAATAGTGTTGCTCCCCCCAGACTGCAGAGTCTGAGGGGAACAACACTGAAAGCTTAAATCCTGAAGCCATAAACAGTTAGTGTGAGAGGGTTAGCAGAACACAGAGATCTGCTGGGAACACATAGCAGATTTACAGTGCATAAAGTTCTTTATTGTCTGGAGAAAGGCCTTTAAGTGCCTGACCTACAAATAAATTCAGCTGTGTAATGTACAGGCAGCCTGTTGTAATGCTTTAGTACAGAGATCATGACTGCACGTGTTTGTCATCTGTGCTGCAACAGACACACACCGTATTACCTAATTTCAAATGTAGCCGCGTATACAGATCACACTGAGGACACGGTACAATATACGCTCCATCTTAATAGAACCCACCCTTTAAACACAGCACTGTCAGAACAAGCTCCTACAAGACATGAACTACAGTTACACATAAGATGCTAACCTCTACATAAAGAGATGATGGTCGACGTCACAGAATTTAGCATAAAATTTCACAAACACCAGGCAAGACTGTACCATTTTCAACATCGAAATGTATTCTGACATTAAGTCAAGAGAGTTATCTGCTTGTACGTACATATATTCATACAGATATATATGTGTGTGTGTGTGTGTGTGTGTGTGTGTGTCTGTGTGTCTGTGTGTCTGTGTATATTTTCGGGCTGTAAAAATTAACTGTTAACACGGATTAATCCATCATAATGATTACCGGTAATTTGTTTAAAAATGTTAATGCAATTAACGCATCTTCAGTGCAGAATGACTCAAAACGGCTGAAACTTCTCAGGCAACGCATTTCGTGCATTTTGTCCAAGTAGACTTGCGTCGTGCATGCGCAAATGGGCAGTTGATCCGGTAGCAGCACAACCAAGCAACTTCACATGGAAGACGGAGAACAGTAGGGCCCTGCTGATTTATCGGCTGGCCGATTAAATCGGTCGAAAATAGCCCTTTTCAAAACTATAATCGTCGGTCGGAGTTTTACCTAATAAACGTCCATACATTCTTTACTCCTCATAAAACAGTAAATGCTGTTAAGCGTCAGAGTCATGCAGAATGATGTCCTTGCACCATTTAAGCTACAGCCAGGCAACATTACAGGAGGGGGCTGAACCGACAGAAGTCTGAAACAACGTTGTGAAATTAGCAATGACTCAACATGTGTCCTGTTTCAGTGAACAGAAAAAGTTAAAGCTTAAATGATTAACATTACTGTCTGTGTTCAGCAACCATCATGATGCCACTCTTAGTTTAACTTTGTCAGAAAACACTATAATGTGATCCGGACTGTAAAGGCAACTCAAACATTAGTGTCGGACTATTTGTGACCATTAGATATTCAAACTGAAACTCTGTCAAAGATGACATGTTTTACATCTGAGAAAGGCATCTCTGTTTTTTATTTTGGTTTATATGAGTCCTGACTTCATAGCAAAGACAATAATGGAGTTAAGAAAATGGGATTCAACATTAAAGGGCATCAGAGGGCAGAAGACATGTTTTGCCACTAACTTCACTCATTATGGTGCTTATACAGCATACATGCTGTATATAACCTGCCTCTAATTTGCAGCAACAAGAAGTACAAGACCAGATGTATTTCATAACTCATTTATAGATTGACTCTTTCTTAAGGTTATGCAATTTCTCAGAGGTTTAATGCTCTGTTGCATGTTTTTGTACTTGAAAATTCTTCAAAGGGCAAAGTATTGTAAAACAGTAAAATGATACAGATAGTTATGAATAACTTTGTTGTTCTAAGTGTTAAGGGATCAAAGAAGAAGATATTATATATATATATATATATATATATATATATATATATATCAACTGATTAATCAGTTATCAGAATATCTTTTGCTAACACATATTGGAGTAAAATCAAAAAATCCAAATTGTTCGGGCCCTACTGAACAACACATTGACCCTCTCAGTGGGAAATTTGAACACAAAAAAAAAAAAAAAATTTGACTGACAAAGTAATGTGCACAGTCTGCAGGGAGAAGTTTTCTTTTCACCAAAGCACTTCCAGCTTAAAGTCTCACATTAACGTGAAGCATGCGTTAGTCTGGGATTCTAACATGAACCTTTAAAAGTGTTTAATAAAAATCTCAGGTGTTAAGTATATTCTCTTCTTTCTTGAGTCTACTAGCGCATGCAAAATCAAATGCAATTTGGATTAAAAATGAATGATATTTAATCGTGATTAATTAAAATGAATCAATAGCGACCCTGTGATTAATCAGATTACAAATTTTAATCAATTGACAGCACTAGTATATTTACAAGTATATATGTGCATTAAAAAAATCTGAATGCAATAGTTTGTTTTTTTCTGCAATATATACTATGTGACATGAAAAATCCAGGAATTTTCAACAAATAAATTAAACAACTCTATTTGGAAAGAATATATCATTCTAGAATGACAGTTGTGACTTTGTAGGGGATTACGTCTGAAAATAAATTAAGGAATTATTTTCAAAAAGTTATTTGGAACCTTTCTCATAGTATAACACTGCAAAAGGCATCTAAAGTAGTTTTGTTGTTTATTTTCTTTAGACTATATTCAGACCTTGCTTTTTCTCTCATCATAGATCTTTCTGCTATTGATTGAAGTGGTCAAACAAATTAGTTGTGTTGCCCTTTGTGGCAGCAACAATTCCAAGGCCCGGTTTCACAGACAAGGCTTATATCAAGTCAGAAGTAGGCCTAAGTCAGACTAGTAAAGCTAGGTCATTTAAGTGGCTTGCATGAACGTGGCTTACATTTGTCTTAGTTTGTCCCAGACTGTGGAGTCCTGGAGTAAGCTTAAGCGAGAACACCTGCGTCAAGCCTCATTAGCCTAAGTGGGAGCACAGCCTGTTAGCCTATTGGTGCTCATAAAAACCTGGAATGGAATTGAGGACAGCTTTGCTGGAGGGAATTCTGACACCAAACATGGCTGAAGGTAAAAGAAAACGCTCAAAGAACTATACTGAATATGAAAAAACTCTACTTAAACAGATTGTGGGAACTCATGCTGTTATTGAAAGTAAAGGCCATAGTGCTGCTATTGAACAAAGGAAGAGGAGTGCTTGGGCTGCCATTTGTAGTGAATTCAATGCAAATGAAAATGTAACCACAAGAGCGGTACAGCAACTGCAGGTGAGACATGTTGATTATGACCTGTATATCACAGATCTCATATAGTTTTGTGACATTGTTTATATTGAATGATATCTGCCTTCATAGACTGTCGAAGAACATCAAATTAGATTTGAAAAAAAAAAACTGCAGTGGCCAGAAGAGAGAGATTTACTACTGGTGGTGGACCCCCACCTACTAAAGACAAGACTGATGGATTGGCTGACTTTTTGACTGGGATAATAGAGGACCAGCAACCTCTGGATGGTATACCAGATGATGACCATTTGGACAGTGGACATGAAGAACTGAGCACAAATGGTAAATATACGATAGAAAGCAGGTTAGTTACATCATTCTGTACATACAGATTATTCAACTGTCCGTGTTTATTTTTATTTTATTCTAAGGACCATGTGAGTTTTTGTATCTAACAGTGTTCTTTTCCCAGAGGAAATCATTTTAACCCTGGTGGAAGAGCCAGTGCACAGTGACTGTGCACCCTCCACATCTGGTACGGCATCCCAGAGAAAAGATACTGCCACCACCTTCCAGCAGAAACCAAAAAAGATGTCCATGCATGAAAAGTTAGCCTTAGAATTTCATGAGCTGAAAATGAAATATCTCAAAGAAGAGCATGAGATGAAAATGAGAATTCTACAGGTTGAATTAGATATGAAATTAGAAGAGAGAGCTATTCAAAGAAAGATGCATGAGACAGCTATGTAAGGTAATGAAATATCTTGTGAAAATAAATTGTGAGTGATTGTGAAATTGTGAGAGTGTGAGTAATGTAAACACCACTACCTACATTTTAGAACAGCCTTGGTTAAGTTTCCCATTTAATTTTTCTGCACACTATTTATATATGTTGTACACAAAAAACACTATTAAGGCAAAAACAAGCCATAATCAATGCATTCAATGGTGAAATGTATTTTTTTTTCTAACTAAAGTGCTGCAATGTGAAAGCAGCTCTGAGCGCAAGTCCTCCTTGGTTATTTCCTGCCATGGGCATGGGCACATCTGGATCATTCTGGTCTTCCATTGGAGGGTCAGGACAGTTATGCTGCTTCAGGTAGTTGTGCAGCACAGCTGTAGCAATGATCACCTTGCAGCATCTTCTTGGCTCAAAGCGAAGTGTATTGCGCAAAGACTGGAATCGATTCTTCCACACTCCAAACATGCGCTCAACCATCCCTCTAGTGCGAATATGAGCTCTGTTGTATCTTTGCTGCTCAGTTGTTGTGGGATGTGGCCATGGTGTGAATAAATAGGAACTCTGACACCACTGTCACCAAGTAGTAGTCCACTATGTTGCCCTCTCTCAAACTGAGCACACAATGACTGTTGCTTCACTGACACCACACAAATCACCAGTCTCACGATGAAAGGTTCCAGATGCCAAGAATCTCAAAGTGATCAGAACTTGAAGAGAACTTGGTACAGGCCTTCCTCTTTGAGACATGGAGGAAAGTCTAGGCTCAAGCAATGTAATGATCTCCAATGCATCTTCTTTGTACATACGGAAGCGGTCTCGGAAAGTTATTTCATCGTACTGATTCAATGGATTGCTCCTGTCCACAAGTATTTGTCTGGCTGGCCTCTGTAGTGAATACTGGTCTTCATTTAGATATTCCAAATACTCCATGCTCCCAAACCATCTGTGCTCCCTTTCACAAACAGTACTAAGCTGAAGTTAAACCTGCCTCTTTGCAGGATTAATATAAACTACAATTTAGTCCTAGAGTAGCTCTAATCTACCCTCTTGCAATTGGCTTTGTTTAATCCAGAACAGACTAAATCTATGACTATTTTAAGATAGGTTTGTGCAAGTGACTTAAAGTTAAGCAAGCTCAAACAGCATTTTAGTCTGGGATTAGGCTTAAGCCTTGTCTGTGAAACCGGGCCCAAGACACTTAGTGCTTTTTGTCAACATCCTGAAATATTGTCACACTACAAACACTGTTTCTTTTTGGAACCAGTTCTCCTTTTTTGTGTTTCTCTTGTTCCCCCTCATTTTGCTGTACATATATGGAGCCTGCAAGTCAACAAACTCTATTCCTTCTGAATAAACCTTTAAAAAAAAAAAACTGTATCCAAGAACCCTAAATTGGAGTGAATGATGTTACACCACACACACTACTCTAAAATAAGAGGAGTGCACATTTTCTTTTCCCATCTAGAAATAAGAGGTTGTAGCCTGATGTGTTTGAGCTAATTTACTACTTTACATCACTTCCTGTGATGTGACTATTGCACCTGTGAACATAACAATGAATTAATATATTGTGCAGTCATAATCTGTATGCATTTGTCATTCCAACTAAAGCAAATTTGGTGACTTTTGTAGTGGAATACTTTAGAGTACAATATGCGAAAGGTAAAAGATGATATAATCACGGCAAATACTACTAAACTGAAGAGGAGAGCTACAACATGATGAATATTCTAGTAATGACTGATGTCGGATGTGGAGGAAGGAAAAAAGGGTCCTGCCAAAATACAGTCTATAGGTGTGGAAAAAATGACCAACTCTCACTGCATAACAGACGCTGCACAGCTCACTGTTTTCATGGCCTCTTGTAGCGCTGGACCATGCTCAGAACTGCTCCTGGATTTTCTGTCGACAATAAATTCTGCTGCTCTTCAATGCCGACTTCTCCTGATTAAATTTTTGAAGATCTTTAAAGGAGCTTTTTGCAACATTTGAATACGGTCAAGTCTTTGACTCTGGCCCATTATTTGGGACTTCTGAAAAAGTTCAAAAATTAATGAGAGCATGGACATTAAAAGCACGTGTTCCCAGTTTTATTGACTTTAAGGGCACTAACAGTGGACACAGTTAAAGGAATGGTGATATGAAGACAGAATTGAGAGGTGGTTACTTGGGGAAAACACACACGTACATACATGTGGTCAGTCCACGGAAACTTAATGACCAATGACTAGTTTTCTTGGAACAGTGTGTCACACAATGGAGCAGCACAAGGGTCTACTGTTTTCAACAGCAACTATTGTTCAAAGATAATGTAGCTGAATCGTCCACACATGCATAAACATGTTTTAAAAGAACTTTGGTATCATGACACTAATAAAAAAACTGTGCATTTAAACATTTTTGCTTTTGATGCCTCACATATTGCAGTCATACCTTCCTGAAAGCAATAGAATACAGAGTAGATTTCAAATAGTAAAGTAAAATGTAACATAAAAGGAGAGTAAAACTGGCTGAATTTGACAAGGCCACTTTTTGCAAACAAGTTGGTGAAAAGCTTGTGTTAGCTTCATGCAAATTAGCATTAAGCTGCAGTAAATGATATACAGAGGAGCCCCGACTAGTTTTAGCAGCATACAACAAATCTGCATTAAAAACAGTTAGGTAAAGTACAAGTAAAATTAGCATCAGGCTGGAGGATTTAGAAGCCTGGCCATTCTTTACAGTGCTCCCATAAAACATTCATGTACACAGAGCCGCTAGCCCCTGAAACCCTTAGTGTTAACACAGTTGCCGGAGGCTGACACTAATGACAGCAGCTCCCAGTATACCACTGACTGACTTCGTGGACAGCTTCCACTGTGAATGTGAAGAATGGCCAAGTGATCGGAATATCAAGGTTCCCTTATATCAGTCTGGAACCTTGTTTGAAAGAGGTGGAAAAAAGATTTCTGGTTTTCCCCTGTGCAGACAGCCATGAAAAAAATCAGATTCACAACACAAAAGATTTTAAATCAAACACTCAAGACAGTTTGTTCAGAGGCCTTGTGTATTCCTAAACCCAAAGGGAGTTTTAAAAGAAAAAAAGTGGAAGCAGCAAAGAAAGACCTTCTGCTATAGTCAGCCACAAAGGGCGAAGCGTCAAATGAAACTATCTTGAATATCCGGTTAATCAAAATATCAAAAGACGGCAAAGTCGAGGTATCCTTGAGTTTTCCTTTGGACAAAGCAGGGGGCAAGAAGACCTACAGAAAAGAGGCATCAAAGTCCCTTTCAATCTCGTCATTCCTCCTCTGCCTCCCCGCCTCATCCAGTGGCTCCCCAAGGTGAGTCTTTTGCATTTTCACTTGGTCGCGCGGTTCAGCATTCCAGGGTGGTTAATGGAATTAAAATCAATGACAATCTCAGTCCTCTTGGGCTTGAACTGCCTGCCAAAACACACAGAGGAAAAAGAGAAAAACAACAGCACACGCATTAGCCAAAGATGCACAGGTATGAGAACACACAAGGAAAAGGCCAAAGAAAAACACAGATGATGATGAAAGTCACCTTTTCTGCTTCGCACCCTGATAATGATCATGGTTCACATGCAAACATTTACCCACAAAAGCCACACCCAGTTCACTGCACAGCAAGTCCTGCAATATGTTGCACACATGTTCTTTAATCCACACTAAATCTCGTATGAAAGAGAAGCATCACGGCACCGTCTTTCACAGCAGCTGTTCTCAAAATGTTTCAGGCCACAGATCCCTCTGGTCTAACTGTTCCACCATGCTAATCATAAAGAAAACATAAACATGAAATCTGCTACATAACACATCACGGTTGTTAACCTTCCTTTTAAAAATATGCACAGCACAATTTTAGCTCTTTTTCCCTCATCTGCAGTAACAACCACTTAACCAAACAGGTTTCAACAGCCAGCTACCCCTCCCCTGGCCCTGGCCACCCTGCAGCAGCCACCACTGCATCTATCTGCACCCCCTGCTGACTGCATCACCCCTCCTTCAGCTTGTTCTATGCTTGTCGCGTCCACGAGATCCATGCGGCTCCATGTAGACAAATTACATCATTTTAGCAGCCGTGTCCCCTCCAGCAGCACTTCTCATGCAGAAAATTTCCGCGTTGTGCACCTCCACATTTTTCTAACTGCGTGGACGGAGCAGTTAGAAAAACATGGCAGAGGACCAGGACCTACCCGTAGCTGAAGTCTAGAAATATGGACACTTATACAAGTGGTGTAAGCAATGCCAAACTTCTTCTACTCTAGTTAAGTATCAGAGTAGACTAGGTAGACGTGTGTTTGTGATACACTGCCCCCTGCAGTTTGGAAGCAGTCGCCGCACAGAGTATAATGTCACACCACTCCTCTTCAATGGCTGTGTGAAGTTGCTGGATATTGGCGGGAACTGGTACACGCTGTCGTATACGCCGATTCAGAGCATCCAAAACATGCTCAATGGGTGACACGTCCGGTGAGTATGCTGGCCATGCAAGAACTGGGACGTTTTCAGCTTCCAAGAATTGTGTACAGATCCTTGCAACATGTTGCAGCATTATCCTGGTGCAACATGAGGTGATGTTCTTGGATGTATGGCACAACAATGGGCCTCAGGATCTCGTCACAGTATCTCTGTGCATTCAAAATGCCATCATAAAATGCACCTGTGTTCTTGGTCCATAACAGACACCTGCCCATACTAGGGATGTGCGCGACAAGTCGTTTAATCGTTTAACCGCCTACTCATTTATTAAACGTTTAGTATTTTACTAGTCGGTTAAATGCTGCATTAAGCATCATGCACCGTCTACATCAGCTTCTTTGTAAACAGGCTGAGCAGCCAGGGAGAGAATTGCTCCTCCTCCTCTCCCCCGCACACGTAGCAGGGGGCGGTTGACCTCCGGATGACACGTTCATTTCTCCAAACCTTCACCACCTGTCCGTTTACCCCCCCCCCGTCTGGGCTACCTGATAAATAAAATTAGCGACTAGTCGATTCGGAAATTAGTCGACATTCCCATCCCGCCCATATCATAACCCCACCGCCACCATGGGTCACTCCATCCACAACATTGACATCAGAAAACCGCTCACCCACACGACACCACACACGCTGTCTGCCATCTGCCCTGAACAGTGTAAACCGGGATTCATCCGTGAAGAGAACATGTCTCCAACGTGCCAGACGCCATCCAATGTGAGCATTTGTCTACTCAAGTCGGTTATGACCACGAACTGGAGTCAGGTCGAGACCCCGATGAGGACGACGAGCTTGCAGATGAGCTTCCCTGAGACAGTTTCTGACAGTTTGTGCAGAGATTCTTTGGTTATGCTAACCCATTGTTTCAGCAGCTGTCCGAGTGGCTGGTCTCAGACGATCTTGGAGGTGAACATGCTGGATGTGGAGGTCCTGGGCTGGTGCGGTTACACGTGGTCTGTGGTTGTGAGGCTGGTTGGATGTACTGCCAAATTCTCTGAAACGCCTTTGGAGACGGCTTATGGTAGAGAAATGAACATTCAATACACGAGCAACAGCTCTGGTTGACATTCCTGCTGTCAGCATGCCAATTGCACGCTCCCTCAAATCTTGCCACATCTGTTGCATTGCGCTGTGTGATAAAACTGCACCTTTCAGAGTGTCCTTTTATTGTGGGCAGTCTAAGGCACACCTGTGCACTAATCATGGTGTCTAATCAGTATCTTGATATGGCACACCTGAGAGGTGGGATGGATTCTCTCAGCAAAGGAGAAGTGCTCACTATTTAGACAGATTTGTGAACAATATTTGAGAGAAATAGTGACATTGTGTATGTGGAAAAAGTTTTACACCTTTGAGTTCATCTCATAAAAAATGGGAGCAAAAATAAAGTGTTGCGTTTTTATTTTTGTTGAGTGTAAATAGGGACACAATGTGCAATTTCACAGGAATTCTGCTGCATTTATATTTTTTCTAAAAGGAGAAAATGCCTATTTATATCTGTGCACTGCTCTTTTCCTTGTACTGTTTTTTGTATTTGCTGCTGTAACACCGAAAATTTCTTATCTATCTATCTATCTATGCCTAAACATAATAACACCAGTACTGAAGCAATACCACAGCAACAAGCTCAAACCTCAGGAAAAGTAATGGACTAATAGATGACAGACCACACAACCTGAAGACAAAGACAGTATTTTTGACAATACCAATGCAAGGCATTGAAAAGAGGAAGCCATAAAATGACAGAAGGACACATTGTTCAATATTTCACACATTTTCTTATTCAATCAGAACTGGAGGAACTCTTCAGATCAGCTCTTTACTCGTTCTCCTCCACTTTCAAATGTCACACTGCAGGTTAAGTGCAGCAGTACTTAGTGCACAATTCAATCACTTACTCACTCTTTGTGCAGGAATTCAGTTTATCATTTATAACTAGCGAGGCTAAAGAGCAAACTTGTGAAATTTCGATTTTCTACAGCTTTCAGTAAAGTCAGATAATGATACCAGCGTGTTTGCATATAGAGATGTTTGCTACACTGCTAAGTTTACTAAGAAGATAAAGCTAACTCAGGGTTTCTGCAGAAATCAGCCAGTCAAATTTAATACTTTTCACTGCCCTTTTAATGCTATACTGTAAAAATTTTAATGCCATGACTGTGAACCAACAAATTACATGAGTTTGTTTTTTCTAAAAGATGATTTTTATATGAAAACTGTCCCTTCATTTCACTATTTCTGAATCCGTAAAACACCAGACAACCCACGGGCTGCAATCGTTCTCTGAATTCTATATTTTCTAGCTATTTTTGCTGGAATTTGCATTTCCCCATTTCCCCATGCAGTTTTCGGCCAGAGCAATTATCGCAATGCTTTGGCATGTTTATGCAGATGCACATATCTGACGAATCACAGTCTATAATTATATATTATGACATTATTATTATCAAATGTTTTTCTTGAAAATGGTAGAAAGAATTTTGAATGCCACTGAGAATAGATATAATAATTTTTGATGCCATTTACGGCCTTATCACTGAGCTTACTTATGTCAAAAATAGTCCCAGTGAAGTAGTAAGTAGAAGGAGTAATTAGTGAAAAACCTTTGCTTATCACAAACCAAATCATTCAGTTGAATTACATTTGAGTGCAGGACCTAATATGTATTTTTCACTTTTGCTAACCTGTCACCCTGACATACAGCCCCCTCCTGTAAACAAGTCGACATGTATGTTAGAGAGATGTCTTGTCAAGTTGCACATATTGGTGGTGTACGCAGGGTCACCATCTTTCACTGATGAGCTTTGTGGTGTTTGTGGGCTCACCCTGATAGTCGGCTACAGGTGAAAAAAATGCCCCGTTTCTCTTTGTCTACTCAGAAGAACTTGTTCTGACGGCATGAAACTTGCAGTGTGCTTATATAAGAAGAAAAAAAGTAGAGATTGTGCTCACTTTGCCCGCAGACAGCATCGAATCGGAGCACTGCATACACACTGTGTCCCAAAACACAGCAACCCTGGATTAGCAACCCTGTTACTGTGATTAGAGTAGGGTTAGCAAACAACACGTAAAAAAATGGTACAATTAATGTGCAAGCCAAGCTGATCAAATTTTTAATAGCTTATTGCCTGTTTGTTATTCAAGGTCAAGGTGTTTTTATTGGTCTTAGACAGAGGGGTCTGCTGCACAGATAACACATACCACTCATTCAATAAAATAAACAACCAGATATTGATATATATGTAGAAAATATTGTAAAAGAGAATCTATTTTTCAAACATTTTGAAGCCCAAATGTCCTCCAATTCTGGAATGACCCTTTTACCTGTAGGGTATTGCAATACATTTCTCATATCAGTATACTGTTTAACAGTAGCACAGACAGAATCTAAATGTCAGTGTAGAGAAATTATTTGTCTTCAGCAGTCCTCCTCCTTATTGACTAGATTCATTGCAACCAAAACCAGATCACGTATTATTGGCATCCTGTCACTGCTTTCAAAAATGCTAAACTTTGCATTATTTGATGGTAAATGTGGATTTTAGAATATTTCTATTGTGAGCAGTGCTCCTGAGCTGGCTAACAGTTCTCATGAGGTTGATTGGCTGACAGCAGTTGACGTGTCACAAAGGTGTGTTTTATGGCGCTGTATAGCAAGTGTAGAGTTTTTATGTGTTTTCAGGCTCTGTCTCATGTTGACCAGAACAGAATGTCAACTCCTTTCCTTTGACTTTGTAAAACACAGCACCACACAGGAGCGGCATCCACATTCTGCTGGACCGCTTAGAGCAGGGGTCGGCAACCTTTAACACTCAAAGAGCCATTTCGACGTGTTTCCCACAGAAAAGAAAACACCAGGAGCCGCAAAATCCTTTTGGCATTTAAAATGAAGACAACACTGCATATATCGCTTTTTACCTCTATGCCCTTGTTAATTTTGACTAATTAATTAACTAAAAAATAATGCATTAAAAAATAATGTATTTAACCGCACCTTTTTCAGTTCCCAAATTTCTGGCACACCGATAACTCTTTGATGATAAATCAACATTTATCATCAAATACTGCAAAGTTTAGCATTTTTGAGAGCAGTGACAGGATGCAAATAATACGTGATCTGGCTTTGGTTGCAATGAATCTAGCCAATAAGGAGGAGGACTGCTGAAGACAAATAAATTCTCGACACTGACATTTAGATTCTGTCTGTGCTACTGTTAAAGCGCAAATGAACCAAAAGTCTGTTTTCCAGCCCCTGAAGAAGATTCCCAGGATGCACTGTCAGCCCACAACAAAGTTTGGTGAACAGTGATTGAAGACGAGAACACTCTGAGTGTGTTGGGTAGAAAGTTTCCTTTAAAACTCTTCCTGATGGCAGCTTGGATAAAAGCATGGTTATTTGGAAATTGTGCAACAAATAGTTTTCTGATCACCGCAGCACTTCAAGCCAGTGTATCCATCCCATAATAGACCACTTTTCGAGATGCTAAAGGTGCTTGAGTTTACAAAAAGCTTTAAAATACTCAGGGATGGGATCAGCAAGTTCTGATTCCAGCGGAAAGTTGTTGACGGGGGGGGGGGGGGGGGGGGGGGGTATGTGATATGTGTGCGGCGGCGCAGCGACTTCCAATCGCTGGGCCGTTTACAATCGTCGTTAACAAGCTATCGTTAACGTCGTTACCATCTCGCGGGAGTATCAGCGACAATAAAGTGTTCAGACTTGAAATGAAATCGGCGGAAATCAGCGGATCCATGGAAAATTCCCATCCCTGGACTCTGCACTTCATGGTGATTCGATTACAGGACTGTACATGACTGCTCTCACTGAGTGGCAGCTAGCATTCAGCGCGGTGGATATTAGCAGCCGTTCGATATTACGACTCGCCGACCATAAACATACCTCACCCCCCCAAAACATTTTCTCCTCGAATTTAGACGATTCACAAGAATGACCCTGGCAATGATAAAATCCGCGGAATTCCGCGGATCCGCGGCAAATTCTCATCCCTGAATACTGAATACAACCGCGATAAATGAACTTTATGTTTGCAGTAATCTGTAAATGTAGCAGACAGATAAAAAATGCAGATAAATATAAATGAAATATACTTGTTTAAGTTAACGTATATGTCTGTTCACCAATTTAGTCATCAACCAAAAATTATTTAAATTGAAAAACTTTGCTGATTATGTCAGATATTGCTTCATGATGCCATCAGTCATGATTAATTAAATACAAAGCCTCTAATTAGATAGATTCATTTTTTAAATTGTGTCCTACCACTAATATTTATCTTACTTGGTTAATGTCATTTTTGCTCCTGGACCTCATGTTACATAATGTTAGCTGGAAATCAATATTTTGCAAATGTCTATTTAACTTGTAAAATCTATTATGAGTTATCATAAAATCATAACTTCTCTCCGGTAAGTCGCTGCTCTATTTTCCAAGACGACACTCCTCTGACTCTCTGACCTGCTCCCTGGATGCTGGACGTGACATCGAGCCGTGCTCTCGCGAGTAACGTTGTATTAACCTGACATATCAAAGAGTAGATACTGAGCAAGATAATTATCCGTAGTTTACCTTAGTACTCACGAGTACCCGACACAATGCAGGACTCTGCTGTGAAGGCGGAGACGTGCGGTGGTGGTGTATTTGCGACAATAAAAAAGAAAGAAATTTGAAGGAGCGACGGCTAGGATTTAGGAATGGTGGCTCGCCACTGCTGAATGAATGTAGAGCAAACACTGGGATCCGAAGATCAACAGGACTCTAAATGAATACACGCAGGCCGGTGAGTGTCGGAGATTATACAACGGCTGGGACGCATATTTTGACAGACAAAAAATTAAGACCTTTTTTTTTGATGTTACAAGATCACCATAATCTTCAAATTTAGAATTAAATTTTAAAAATTAACAATCTAAAATAAAAGAAATTTTAATTAAATAGTCTGCTGATTATTTATTTTCCAAAGCTACAGGGAGCCGCAATAGAGGACTGAAAGAGCCGCATGCGGCTCCGGACCCACGGGTTGCCAACCCCTGGCTTAGAGGGTGGTGACGGATTAATAATGAAGCAGCTTCAGTCTTTTTCCAGTGATAAGATGCTCTCATAATTTACTTTTTCTTTCATTTTTTCTTATTCTCTTTGCAGTCCATTTAGAATGTGATACAGGACAAAATAAGAAATCTACGTTTTTTCTGTCAACTGCTTCATTACAGGGAGTTTTCAGTTTTGCTGATTAAATGCAATATTTTCAGATGTGCCACTTTGCAAGGCAGCAGGGAGTTGGCCTACTAGTGCAAATACATTGCGTGCACAATTATTAGGCAAGTGAGTATTTTGACCTTACCATCACTTTCATCCATATTCTCTAACTGAATGCTATATAAACTGGGATTCCAATTGGTTTTAAGCATTTTCAGGTGATGTGTATTTTTGTAATGAGGCAGGGTGTGGCCTAAAGTGATCAACACCTGATACCTGTGCATAATTATTTGGCAACTCGTTTCCTAATACAAAATGGGCCCAAAAAGAAATTAAACGAACTCTGAAAAGTCAAAGACTGTAAACTGCCTTTCAGAGGGACGCAGCACTCTTGACATAGCCAAGCTATTGAGGTGTGATCACCGAACAATCTAACGTTTTGTTGCAAATAGTCAACAGGGTCACAAGAAACGTGGAGAATAAAAAGATGCAAATTAACTGCTGAAGGCTTGAGGAGAATTAAACAAGAAGCTACCACGAACTCATAAACCTTCAGTGTTGCCATTTTTCTGAAATGCAACCTACCTGGATAGTCCAGAAGTAAAATTGAAATGTCAACACTGGGTCAAGAGATTTCAGAAGATTTTATGGACAGATGAAATAAGAGTGACTCTTGACAGACCAGATGGATGGATGGATCACTAATAGGCGCAGAGCTCCACAGGTGGAGGTAGGGTTCTGGTATCTGCTGTTATTATTAAGGAGGAGTTAGTCTTGTTCAGGTTGAAGATAGACTTAAAATCAACTCCCAAGCCTGCTGCTGTTTTTTAGAAGATACTTTCTTGAAGCAGTGGTACAGGAAAAAGTCTACATCATTGATGAAGGCCATGATGTCCATACAGGACAACGCTCCATCAACATGTATCCAAGTCTTCCAGACAGAATAAAGACATCCTCAACGATCTAAACCCTGCGGAGAACTCTGGGTCCTTCTTAAATATGAGATTTACAGTTAGGGAAGACAATACACCTCTCTGAACAGCATTTGGGAGTTTTGTGGTTCCTGCTGCAGGAGAAGTTGATCATCAACAGATCAAGAAACTAACAGACGTCATGGATGGAAGGTTCATGACAGTCATTGAAAATAAAGATGGCTACATTGGTCACTGAATATTTGATCAAATGTCAGAAGTATTTATTTGTAAATTTCAAGTGTATTTGTTCTTCTTACTCTAAAATGAAAAAAAAAATGAATGAGAAAAGTGAGATGGAAATATTTTTGTTCTTCATTTAGTTGCATAATAATTCTGCATACAAATAGCTGCATATTAAATGTGCACAAATACAAATTCTCCTAACAAAGCCAAAACTCTCCTTTTTCTTTGCTAAATTTGAGGTTTATTCACATTTTGGATTGACTGAGAGCACTGTGTACTTCAAAAATAAAAATAATCCTCAGTAATACAACTTCCCTAATAATTGTGTGTGCAGTGTACAACTGATTGCACTCAGTCCAAAGATTGCTGTAAATACTGAAGAATACAGAAATAAAATCGAATAAAAAAATGGATTTTTTTAGGTTCTCCCTAGTGGTATCATGGTAGACAGCTGGATTCAATTTCAGATATCTGCCTCTGTAGAAACTCTAAAGTGGATGTGAATAAAGTTTAGTTGTTGACGGTACAGCACTGATAGAACATTCAACAGAAACCTCTTTTTAAAAGCGGGGCCTTTATTATTATGGATGAGCAGAATCTTCACATCCACATCTACACACATCTACACATCTACAGTTTTTTCTCATGAAGTAAAACAAAAACTCTCAGCATGTCCATGGTCCTACCCTGAAAAAAAAATCAGTCAGACAAGCACTACCCATTAGTTTTACTACACTCAGTAAGAAGTGTGCTGCAGATACATTTTAAAATCAGCCTGCTTCTACAGGCTCTTTACAGTACATTCTCTTTCTTTGCTTCAGTCCGTCTCAACCACGCCTTTGTGTTTTCCAGTGTGTGTGTTTTTTGACTTTCCTATCATGACACTATCACTGAGACAAACAATGGCAGCAGAGGCACCAGAACCGGCAGGACTGCAGTAGGACTGGGACATGCAGGACCCCATGCAAATCTGACAGGAACACACATTTTTACCTTTTCTGCATGCAGCAGCAGGTAGCCAGAAAACAAACAACAGAACCCTTGATTTACTGCAACCAGAAGACTGGAGTCAAGGATGGGGTTGAGAAGAAATCTAAAGTGGGATTTTATAATACAAAAGCATAGAGAGACTACTCTGATGTGGGTCACTCTCCAAGTTGTTACTGACAAAGATGGAAAAAGTGGACTTTGTTTTGACAAACTGTGTCAATACACAATGGGAGTAAAACTGCCACCCTCTAGGTTTTGGTGACACTTAGTCTGACTCACCAGGTGTAGGTTGATATATAGGGTATCCCCCCTATGCAGAATGATGGCATGGTGCAGCCAGACTATTATGTTCTACAGAACGGGCTGACTAAGCCAGACTAGGTGACACCTGCTCCAACCTCCCTGCTCAAAGGAAGTTCTCCTTCAAAGATAAGGCACTTCTTCCTGCACATGTTACATAAGATACTGCTGAGAAATGTATAAAATGTGTTACTTATCATTTCAGAATAGATTCTTGTGAGTATAACAGCAATCCTGCTACATATTTTGCAAGTGCAGCGGGAGGGGATATGCAAACTGTAGAAGTGGGCAGCGGGCCACTCCTGATTGGTCAGAAATCAATCAAGAATACGACTAGGAAAACAGTTTGTCACATGGCTATACCAGGAACTATTACACAGTTTAACTGACCTTAACAGATCTGGCCTTTAATTCAATCACCCAGAAAACCTTTGAAATGCACCTTGGCTATCCTCAAAAATATCCACTTGCCAAGAGTTAAAGGTGAGAAAGCAAAACCTTTTTTGTTGTGTGCCAGAAAAAGATATGCGTTTCTCACCTGTACTGTATCCCTGCCAAGTTGAGCAGCCTTCTGGATGCAGTCATCTCAGGTGTGTCATGGTACTTGTCAGAAAGATACACCACTTCCTTAAGACCTAGACAGAAGAAGGAAAAAAAATGATGAAGGGATACAGAAGGCAACAGTGCAACATTAAAGGCGTGTTAGTCTATTTGAAAGAATTGTCCTTTGTGCATGGGGACTTGCACGAACAGAGAAAACATTAACAGTATTAACAGTGTGTAAAGTCCCCAAACATCATGTTGAGCACAGTTGTGCTGTGAGATGCCACTGTACAGTGAGATACAAATAAACTAAATGAAAGCTTCTGCCTTCACAGAGCAGAGGCTGTCTCTGGTTTTGTTCTTCTGCTGTGACCAATGTGGGGAAAAACAGGCTTAAATATATTCAGAAGTGATTATGCAGAATTATCACATAACCTAACCTAATCATTTGCACATTGGCTGTATTACAAATAAAGATTAAGACTACTAAAAGAAATGTTTTAAGCTATAAATCTGTTCTCAGATCAGGGCAGATCAGATTTGAATAATTTAAACCTACATTTTTTGTTTGTGTATTTTAAAGAATGGAGATCAAAAGTAGGGCACATACTTCTAGTTACTTCTTTGTTGTTTCAAAATAAAGGCATCCTTTAATGCAACACAGATTAAACTAATAATTTCCTTTTAACACTGACATTCCATTAATGACCTGCAACAATTAGCCACTTTCTGCCAGATTTCTTTTTGATTTTTTGTCAGGACCGCAGCCTAACTTTTCCATTGGTAGCACTGGTTCTACTGATTTTCTCAGCTGGTCACATCAGCATATATCTGGTCAATCCTACCGCTGAACCCATTTTTCCACCTTGCATACTTACTGATGAACACTTATCTTTGTATACCCTTATTCTGCACAGATGTAAAGACTGACGTGACTCAAGACTTGATATTTGCAGAATATCTTACTGAAAATAACGCATTATACATTTTGTCACCAGTCTTTTGTCTGAGGTTGTCTTATATCACTGTTATAGACTGGGTACAAGCTAAACACTTCACTTGCTAAACACCTACTTGTCCATAAGACACTATAATTTACTGATGTTCCCTAAACACCTCACATATAGGCTATAGTAGAGGCTAACTCGTTGGCTGTGAGCAGAGAAATCTCCAGTCTCTACTTAGTTACGACAACGCAACAGCTCAATCAGATACGTGACCAATAATTACTTTACAAAGTGCAATAAGGTGAGCTCATGTCAGATTTACCTAATTTAATACCAAGTGATTTTATCTACAGAACCTGTTCTCTAAAAGGGGATTTTCTCTGAGTTGAAAATTTTGAACATCATTATCACAATCAGTCATGGTTATTTTAATTGTGGGAAGCCAAAATCATGATTAATATGATTTCATTTTGCGGCCCTAGCACTGCAATAGACACCATGATTGAATGTAGGACTACTTGTCTTCATCAGCTCAATCAGTATCTCCCCGTCTGCAGATGCACTCATGTCATAAAGATGTGACCTTATGAACATCCATCCATCATCTATACACCGCTTAATCCTCATTAGGGTCAGAGGGGGTGAAGGCAGGGGACACCCTGGACAGGTCACCAGTCTATCGCACGGCTACACAAAGAGAAACAATCACACTCACAGTCACATCTACGGACAATTTAGAGTAACCAGTTAACCTCATTTATGAGCAATGAACACACCGAGACCCAAAGAGGAAGAATCCGCTCAGATGGGGTGCCTGAAGTTCTGGCCGGCAAAATGTGTGTGTCCATTTATGGAGTTGAAGTTTAGAACTCTTTGAGAAATGAACTTAAAAGCTGTGCAAGTGTCTACAAATTCAAAAAAATGTTTAAAGATAAAATAATGTCAGAATATAGAGAAAAAGATAATTTTGGAATGTGAAATTCCCAATAAGTAAGACACATAAATATATATATTTTGTTTGTGATTATGTTTGCCTAACTTGTGTTGACCTGGTGAGGAGTGGGGTTCGAAAGGTTGCTTATTGTAATTTGTTTTTGTTTGTTTGTTTTTTTATGAAACACAGGGGACAGCGTTTACAAGATTTATCTTCCTGCTGTTCCTTGTTTGTGTCATTTGTATGTGTATTTTAAATAGTTAATATTTCAATAAAGAGATATTTCAATTTCTGGACTGTGGGAGGAAGCCGGAGTACCCGGAGAAAACCCACGCATGCACAGGGAGAACATGCAAACTCCATGCAGAAAGATCCAGGGAACGTGAACTGAGGATCCTCTACCTGCAAGGTGAAAGTGCTAACCACCAATCCACTGTGCAGCCCCCTTATGAACATCCATACATCCATTATCTATACACTGCTTAATCCTCATAAGAGTCACAGGGGGCTGGAGTCTATCCCATCTTGATATAAGGCACAGACCTTGAGTAACTGTCTATCACAGGGCTACATACAGTGGCCGACAATCACACTCAAATTCACACCTACAGACAATTTAGAATCACTAATTAACCTCAGCATATTTTTGGACTGTAGGAGGAAGCCAGAGTGCCCTTAGAAAAGCCACACATGCACAGGAAGAACATGCAAACTCCATGCAGAAAGATTCCGGGAAGGTGGGAAAGGGAGCCACCCCTGTGCAGTCCCATTATGAACATGTCGCAGCAGAAGAGTTTATTTAAGTCATCAAGCAGGGCCAGACTGACTGAGACAGTGAGGGAGACAAAGTACTACTTTCAGCCACAAAAAGAACTGCAGTAGGTATCTGTGCCTGGGATTCCACGCTACCAGTCAGGAGTCAATTTCAAAATATTCTTAATGTTTAAAATAAATAGTTTTATTTGAAATGCATACCATGCTCATCCAGTAGGGAAAGACATTAAAAGTCTCTACCTTCTAGTACTGGGTCAGTCATACTGCTATTAAAGGGACAGTGATGGACACTTATAAAGCCTTGTATGAAAGCATAAATTATTATTATATTATATACAATAAGGTCAAAAATTCACTGTAAATAACTGGGGCTGCACCATACATAATTCAGCATCAGCACTGTGATGTGTGCAAGCACAGCAGTCACACTGCAGGAAGTGTTTGTGAAGTAAGGCAAACTGATTCAAATACATAATGTTACAACCTTGTTTTGCTATGCAAGACCTGTGTGAAAAGTACAAGGCAAGAGTGGAATAATTGGCTACAATGGGCTTCTGGAGTATGAACAGCCAATATTTAACTAGAGGGCAAGGTGCACAGCTGAAAACACTTGGAATTTTGAAACCTGAATCTGACAAGGTGACGACTACAACACTTGGATTATTGGCTGTGACCCGGTGATGGTGGGATGATGAGATTGTGTGTGAGACTAGTGGAACTGATAGTCTTGATGCATGGTGAAAAGTGGAGGCTGGTGACACAGACACATATTCGTTAAATATGTAAAGATTTAACTGAATAAACTGCAACTGACAGCGGTTATATCGACGCTGTTTGCACATTCACACTATTTTCATTGAAATCAAAGCTGCTATTAAACCTGTTTTTTGGGGTTTTTTTTAGATAACACCTCCTTCCTGATGCAGACATGCACAGTAACCCGTTCTCTCTTTCATACACAAATCTTCTACAGCACCAACTTTCATCACCCCCCACAAAGTCAATTTCATGAAATATATGACCAAATAATTCATACGGATATTTGAGCCTGATGTGAAAAGACGTTAAACAGATCCTGCCTGCCTGAAGCAGACTCTGCAGGCTGTTACTGCTGAGGGAGTTTGTTGGATGACTGAACATTAGCAGCTAGCAGCAAACTGATCATTATCAGTAAAAATTTTCATAACATATTTTAAAAACAAATTCTATTTAATCGAAAATCTAGCCTGGTGTGAGGTACCCAAGCAGAGAAACGCAAATGAAAAAACGCCTAAAAGCAAGCCTTTTAGACATTCCCCAGCTCCTTCCCATGCATACAACTGTTTTTCTCCCTCCAGTTTTGACTGATAGTAAAGGCAGCTAGCTCATTATGGGTCAACAGTTTCTCGTATAAGGAAATCTCCTCTAAAAATCTATTTAAGTCTATATTCTGAAAGGATGGTGATACGATATATTTTGAACTGAAGTGAGTTTGCCAAGAAAAGCTTTGGAAACTCAATGTTGGCACAAAATATGGGCATACAGTTGGCACCAGCTTAAATATCAGTAATATAAAATAGCATTATTGGCCTTTAAGCATCAATATCAGTGGTGTGCCAACAGTCTAAGTGCGTGTGTGTAAGTGTGTGCGTGTGTGCGTGGTCAACACCCACCTGCCTGGATGATGAGCTTGGCACATTCGTTGCAGGGGAACAAAGCTACGTACATGGTGCAGCCTTTCACATCTGCACTGTTCTTGTTCATAATGGCATTCAGCTCTGCATGGCACACTGTGGGACAAAGTATGGAGACGATCCCCAGTCAGAACAAGACATTGCAAATATTCTTGTTTAAAATGTAATTAGGGTTGCAATTCAAAACAAATCCAAGAAAAAAAAAATCAGTGAAAGCGAAGAACTGTAACAGCCATAAAAAGGCAGGAATTCAATCCAAGACCGTCTGGACACGCAGCATCCTGGCTCACTGGATGATTTATAGGACGCTGGAGAAATACACCAATACACACTTACGTCTCTCCTAAAGCCATCACAAACAGAATGTTTTATTGTACTTTACATTTGGTGGGAAATAGTCCCAATGAAAACACAGCCTGTGGACTATTCAGAGTAACTAAGACGCCATCTGCAGAAAGAGATGTTGATGGAGATGTTTGAAGGCACAACCACTTGATCAGTTTGGTCTGTCCATTCCCCTTTTCTATACCTTTTACTTATAAAACCTCATATCCAGGTTTCCATGGATTTGGTTGATTGTATTTATCTTCAGAAGAAGAATCATTCAGATGAATACTAATGTGTTAATGTAGGCCTGGGTGATGAAATGATCGCAATATGTACGGGTGATAGACACTTCATCAATGCTCCATAGCCTCACCTAAACCCATTAGCACTTCATGAAAATGCAAAGCTACATGAACAAAAAAATTGTGCTCCATGTGAGGTCCTGCGGCTTCGCCCTGGTCGCCCTTTATCCAAATCTATCTTTTTAATTGTTGCATTAATATTAAAATGAACAAGTGTGTGCCTTGGTAAACAGGCTGAAGTAGTTAAATTCAAAGTAGCCTGAGGCAGGCAAATACAAAATAAAACCCCAGGCTTTGCTTAAAATAGGTAATTAAAAAATGAGTAATAATTTTAATATCGACTGAAATAAACATATTATCATGACAGACTTTTTAGCAAAAAATTCATTCCATGTTAATCTTTCTTCTAGTGCCATCCTCATGAAAATCTGTGCGACTGTCTTGAAGTTCCCAAAGAACAACAAACCACAAACACACAACATGTACTCAGTGGATTCATGGTATCCACATGATGAATGCTGCTCACTTAAAACAGCATTTCATCTTCATTATCTTTATTATTCTATTTATTCGGTGTTGTTGACAAAACCTGGAGTTAATCGCACCCACAATTCAACCTGAACACTGACAGTTTAGTTGGATATTTTTCCTTACATTATGGTGATTCTATTAGTAGTGGATTAAGCAGCATTGAACAGAGATGAAGAGCAAAATACAGCAGTATGGTGAGATCACTTCTTTCTAATTCACATAATTTATTTTATTATATTCTTAAATTGTAGTCTTGAGCCCAAACAGTGACACTGAGGCACTCACTAGATTTCACTCAGCTCCCTGTGGAGTGACAACTTTATCATTTTCAGATATGCAATAATGAAGACCAGTGAAAAGACGTTGCAAAATTGGTAGAATTCTTCTGTAAGAATAAAGAATGAAACAAGGTGGTATGACTCAGGAAAAGACAAAATCCTCAGCAATCTGCTTATTTGTTTTTCTTTAACATTGGGGTTCTAAAAACACTGTAGCTTCTTACAGGCCATTATGAAGGATTTGAAAGTTTATGTCTTACTTTAGCAAGAGTTCATATGCAAGAATATTTTGTCAGAATTTTCAGTGCACTTAATGACAGGTAAAGTCAAAAAATCTGAACAACAAGAAATACAAATGCAGAAAAAAGTGCCTTAAGAGTGTTGTGCATCACTTATTTATTTTTTTTCGACTATCCATCATATTGTAAATTGAGCACTAGCAGGGGAAGAAAAAAGAAGAAAGATTGAGGAGAATTCATTATTTGTCCTCTACCACCCTCTACAGGACACTCCCTCTACTTGACACATGAGAAGAAATGCAACATAACATAAAAATAAGATGATTTTAGCTCAGAGAGACACGTCAGACATTCTTTCACACAAAAATATGAAGGAATTGGTGGCAGAAAGCAGAAGCACCTTGCTGCTTCGCTGTACATGGTCCTAATCCAAACCACCAGAAAACCAAAGTAATTAGTCAAAATTACATCTTGTAAAAGGTACAGAGCATCGGTCCACATGCATTCTCACCGTAAGGGTATTTGGTGTCAAGGCGGTCATCAGCAGACCGAGACCACGGGAGCAAGTCATCATCACAGCCATTGGGCATCCCATTGTAACCGATGCCAACTATCTTATTCTCCTGGTTCACTATACATGCTCCCACCTGTAACACAGAGAAAAAACACACGCAGGCATTAAAAGTCCCTTCTGTAAACATAATACATAATTTGATTAATTTTAAAGTTACTGGTTAAAGCACAATGCACCCAATTTGAAATCCAGATGCAATTAAGGTTGCAGGTCTATCACACTGACATCTACTACAAAATGTTCCTAGCAAGAAATTTCCCTCCCGATTAGACAGATATTTTAAATTTGGACTAGTTGAGTAGTCTCAACTAAATGGATGCAATAGTTGACTACCTGGCAATGGTCGACTCAACTTGCACTGTACATTAATAAAATAGAAATTACTAGTTTAACCGACAAGTATTTGTGGTGTCATCTAGCAAGGGAAATTTATCCTAAGACACAAGTGAGATCACGCTCATCAAGCCCTCATCCAACCAGCAGACGACCCACTGAGCTGGAGGCAGGCCAAGGTCTCAGTCTGCCCCACCTGGTGAAGGTGATGGAGAAGAGACAACTTCTTCCATCTGAGAGAATCTTCTCAAAAACATGGCAGATATTCACTGAAAGAAGAAATGGTATCAACCCATCCAAGCTCGGGCTTCTGATTTTTCTGAATCTCACCCTGCACTTAATTTAAAATTAAGATTCAACATGTTTCTCTACTGTACATTATTATTTATAAACCTCCAAAAATTCCTTTTATTTCAGATTTTACTGAGTTTCTTTTATCCGTATGCACAAAATTTGAATATGTAGTTATTAGTGGTGATATGAATGTGCACGTTGACATAGCTCATGACAGGCATGCCAAACAACTTTGTGATGCCCTTGAAACATTTGGTTTGACTCAACATGTGACTGGTCCTACACATAATGAAGGACACACTCTAGATATAATCATTACTAAAGGTGTTGACGTTACAAATGTAAATATTGTTAATCCTGCTGTCTCTGATCATTTTTGTGTCTGTTCCACTGTGATCCAGAAAAGATTTATAAAGGATAATACGAGGGCACAATTTGTGGAGAAGGTTCACTTTGAGGATGCTCAGTGTTTAGATGTCAATTTGCTGCTCACTTCCTATTCAACTAGTGTTCTCAATACTTTGAACTCTATTGCTCCTGTGAAGACCAAAGTTGTTAAAAAGAAACAAAACGCTCCATGGCATAATGAGGTTAAGTCAGAACGCAAAGGAGAGAGTGCCGGTGTGTTGAACGTAAATGGCGCAAGTCAAGGCTTCAGGGTGACTACGAGATATACAAATCAAAGCAAGTTATGTTCAATCAAGCTGTGTGGCAAGCAAGAGAGAGCTATTTTTCTAAATTAATTTCAAATTGTAACAACAATTCTCGAGTTTTATTTGCAACTGTGGCCAAATTAATAAACCCCCAAACCACATCAACCCATGACCTAATGACCACAGAAAAATGTAATGATTTTGCATTATTTTTTAAAAATAAAGTCCAATCCATAAAAAATTCAATAACCCTTACGCCCCAAATGTTAACTTTCCAACCAGTTGGACTCTTACAACTTACACATTTTTCAATGGAAAATGAAAAAAGAATTGAAGATGTTGTTTTCAGTTTGCGCTCCAGCAGTTGTTCTCTTGATGAGCTGCCCACAAGCTTTTTAAAGTCTGTGTTGGGCAGTTTGTTACCACAGCTCACTCATCTAGTCAACACCTCATTGCAGACAGGAGTATTTCCAGACGTTTTAAAAGCCGCTGTGATAAAGCCTCTTTTGAAGAAAAACGGGCTCGACCCTTCAGTATTAAATAATTATCGGAAGAGCAAAAGTAACAATCGATTAGATTTTGGAGGTGATCCGGATCACCGTCTGGATCCTGGTGGCCATCTCTCAATTGTCCTTCGACCTTCAAAAAAATCCTGGATCCAGACGGTGATCCGGATCACCTCCAAAATCTAATCGATTGTTACTTTTGCTCTTCCAGACATCCTGCAAAAATTTGGTGAAAATCCGTCCATGACTTTTTGAGTTATGCTGTTAACAGACACACACACACACAGACACACACACACAGACACACACACACACACACACACACACACACACACACACACACACACACACACACACACACACACACACACGGACAGAGTTTATTAAAGTTTATGGAAATTGAATTATTTATGTATTTTAATCTGTTTTAATGCAACTTTTATCGACTTGTTTTTATTTTGTTTTTGAATGTATATATGCCTTTACTGTAATGGACATTGGGCTGTCACTGTTACATGAAATGTGCAATACAAATAAAATTGCCTTTCCTTGCACTGTGGACATTTATACTGTTTGAATACCGAGTCTGGTTCTGTTTCTGTTCTGGTTCTGTGGGTTCATGTGCAGAGTTTTGTTCATTTGTTTTTTGTGCAAAAAAGTTTGATTGAAATATTAAACAAAAGTAAGAATGCCTGTTTTTGTAACAGAACAAATGTACAATGTGAGTCAATTACAAGGCTTCTCATAATAACACTGAATGCAAAAGTGTTTGTCAAAACACAAATGATTCATATTTGCCAGGTTAGGCTAAAATATGAGGCTACAAACAATAATAAATTAGGAGCCATTTGGGAGAAGAAAGAACCGGCTTTTCTTTGGAAGCCGTGCCAAAATCTCTCTGAAAAGAACCAAACTGCCATCACTACTGTCCTCTTTGTCGCTCATCTCTCAACTGGTTTTTGAAGGCAGAGCTGCGATGCAATGCAGTGACGTCATTGGCTGAGTAGTGTCACGTGGGATGCCTGAACTCGTACATAATTGGTCTGTGCGTTTCTGAGCTGACAGACCAATGACAAACACTGGAAAGCTGCACCGGTAAAATAGAAGCGACCTGTCAAATTTACACCCGTAGAGACGGCGTCTGGGTCCGGATCCGGACCGCCTTTTAGTGAGTCCTGTTCTCAGCCAGACACCTTCCCCCGCCCCATACAACTTCACCTCTTCCTGACACACAGAAGACGAATTTATGAACGGGAAAGTGAACGTTATGTCAAAAAACTTACTGATACATATGTTTGCGCATTTTTAAGTGGTTATATGGAAATTCGGGACCTTTTCTAGTGGGTATACGGTGTATACCTGCGTGTTTACACCCCTGGGTATACGTATCTTCGGACATTTTGGAAAATTTTCTAGTGGGTATACGGCGTTTACCTGCGTATCACGTAGACTACACCCCTGCCCACCATTAGTGAACATCCAGGGCATGGACATAGAGAGAGTTAACTCACACAAGTACCTATGTGTTCACCTGAACCATAAACTGGACTGGTCAGACCATACCACAGCACTTTGGAAGAAGGGTCAAAGCAGACTCTGTCAAATGAGTGTGTTTATTAATGTGTTTATTTCCAATACAAAAGGTGATCTCACTTGTGTCTTAGGATAAATTTATTTGTATGACCCTAAGGTACTTCCATACCAAAGGGGACCTTTGCATCATGACTTGAAGTCAAAAGCCTATTTTTTGGGCTTAATCTCCCTACTTTAATGGGGTTGGGACCATCAGTTTTGTTATGCAAAAATCAAGTTGATTGACAGTTGACAGCCCTATTTGACAGCTGTTAGAATCCATATTATGGCAAAGACCAATCAGCTAAGTAAACAGAAACGACAGTCCATCATTACTTTAACAACTGAAGGTCAGTCAGTCTGGAAGACTGCAAAAATTTTTTTAATGTATCCCCAAGTGCAGTCGCAAAAACCATCAAGCGCTACGACAAAACTGTCTCAGATGAAGACCGCCCTAGGAAAGGAAGACCAAGAGTCACCTCTGCTGCTGAGGACAAGTTCATCCGAGTCACCATCCTCAGAAATGGAAAGTTAACAGCAGATCAGATCAGAGCACAGATAAATGCCACACAGAGTTCTAGTAGCAGACACATCTCTACATCAGCTGTTCAGAGAAGACTGACCAATCAGGCCTTTATGGTCAAATAGCTGTTAAGAAACCACTGCTAAGGAAAAGCAACAAGCAGAAGAGATGTTTGGGTCAAGAAACACAAGGAATGGACATTAGACCAGTGGAAATCTGTGCTGATGAGTCCAAATTTGAGATCTTTGGTTCCACCTGCCGTGTCTTTCTGAGACCAGAAAAGGTGAATGTATGGTCTCTACATGCATGGTTCCCACTGTGAAGCATGGCGGAGGAGGTGTGATGGTGTGGAGGTGCTTTGCAGATGACACTGTGGGGGATTTATTCAAAATTGAAGGCACACTGATCCAGCATGGCTACCACAGCATCCTGCAGCGACATGACATCCCATCTAGTTTGTGTTTAGTTGGACCATCGTTTATTTTTCAACAGGCCAATGACCCCAAACACACCTCCAGGCTGTGGAAGGGCTATCTGACCAAGAAGGAGAGTGATGGATTACCTGGCCTACACGGTCACCTGACCTAAACCCAATCCACATGGTTTAGGATAAGATGGACCACAGAGTGAAGGTAAAAAAAGGGCCAAAAGTGCTCAGCTTCTCTCGGGAACTCAATCAAGATTACTAGAAAATCATTTCAGGTTCCATCTCATGAAGCTCATCTAGAGAATGCCAAGACTTTACAAAGCAGTAATCAAAGCAAAGGGTGGCTATTTTGAAGATTCTAAAATATGACACGTTTTATTTCACACTTTGTTCACTACATAATTCCCGATGTGTTCATTCATAGTTTTGATGTCTTCAGTGAGAATCTACAATGTAAATAGTCATGAACATCAAGAAAAGCCATTCAATGACAAGGTTTGCCCAAACACCTTTTGACTGGTAGTGTAGCATTATAACCAGATGGTTGATGTTGCTTACAAATGGGTTGTTGTTTGCCCACTTGTTTTTTAGGACGCTTTCTGTGGTTCATTAGCAAAACCATTTTGTGGACAATCAATTATATACTTCACATAGTTGTGAAGTATTCAATCATTTCAGTTGTACTATGCAAACACACACCTGTGAGCTTGGATCTTTGCTCCTTTGGGCTGACAGAAAGGCTACAGCCATGAAGTACTCTGGCCATTCCAAGTAGTCTTCTCTTTTCTGGGTGATGCTGCTACAAGAAATCCAAAGACAGAGAGACATTAAAGTTTTGTGAAAGGCAAAAAAAAAAATCATTTAAACTATTTTTGACCAAAGAGGTATTTCATCTACTCAAATTACAGCTCTCTGAGCAGTAACTCCTCCTTGTAAACACCAGAACAGATTTCTATGTTTGACTTCAGCTTGTATTACATGATGTGCGCACACACAGTAAATTGATGATCTACAACACTACCATGAGCACAGCCACTTTAAAATACCAAAACAGAATCTTCTGAGAAGCAGCATAATGTGCACAATCTTCAGTAAAAGCTTTAACATAATAGCTGACAGTCCACCTCCCTTACTGGCACCAGGGGAACAGACTGTAGTTTCATTTATGGAAATCTCCTTTCTTTTCTTTGGGTATGAGCACAAGCTTCACTCAGAAATATGTTTTGGCTCAATTTCAGCTCAGCATGGTTTTGGCAGCCTGCCCAGCTGCTCTTTAACTTCTGACTTGATCTGGAAATAAAAACCCTGCTACTGCAACAACACAGGGTCATCCAAAAAGTCCGAAAGAAAAAATAAGTGTTTAAGAATGCTGGCCTCTTGTATGCTGAGATATATGGACAAAGAAATAAAGACTACATGTACTGGTGTAATAATTATACAATATAAAACAAATGGAATCCTGAATGGCTTTTCAGCAGTAGGCCCAGGGTCAGGCTGCTAATTACTAGACTTACCAATATGTAAGTCTATGTTGAACCCAAGGTAATGCATTTCATTTGCTAATTCTGTCTACAAAGATTAGTATTTTTATGTATTCACTGACCTACCTGATGACCAAAACAGCCATTGATGAGAGTTCTTAACCACCTAATTACTTAAATGACATTTCAGTGCTTGTACTTAGTGTAAGACTGTCATTTGTCACAAATAAACCCTAACAAAAAGCAATGATGGAAATAAAGCATGTTAACTCAAATACTGCACTTAACATAACAGCTGTACTGTACTTGTGCACTGGCCCCGAGAGATCGATGCACTGCAGCTTGAGAAAACATACAAATTAAAGGAACATCTTCAACAACTGACAATGCAGATGTTGCTTTAAAAAAACTGCAGCAAAAATAACTCCCTCTGATTGAACAGGACTGCATGATTCTGGGCAAAATGATATTCAGGATTATTTTGATTAATGTTGAAATCACAATTATTCAATGATTTTAGATAAAATATGCTGATTTCATTTCATTTGATTGCACTTTCACATTAAAATAAATAGAGCACTGCTTTCACTTTTGTGTTCTGATATTTTAATGATTTGCATCCAAATGAGAGGCAAAGTATAAATTGCATGCGAAATGCCTCACCTGCTGAACACTGTTTAATCAATAGACAATACATTTTATTAATGTTCCTGAAATGCCTCACAGGCAGGCTACAGCAGAGGGCCTGTGATCACAAGCACATATAGAAGCCTCTAGTCTGTTACTGCAGAGTAGCAGTTCAAACCAAAAAGGATCTCTAATGTCAGATTAACCCAAGTTCAAATAAATAAATATTTATGTGCTATTTTCTATATGGGAAGTTTTCCTTGGGCAAAATCTTTCAAACATCAATATCACAGTCCAATCATGTTTAATTATTTGTGAAAAGTCAAAAATCAGAATTGTGAATAATATTGAATTAATTGAGCAGTCCCACAAGTGATTTTCTCTTTCTTTTCTTTGTTTTTACAATCAAGTCATTTTTTATGTGTTTCTCTCCTGTTGTCATGTTGTTGTGCAAAAAAAACAAAAGCAAAAAAACAAAAGCAAAACAAAACAAAAAACAACCAACCAAACAAACAAATCAGAGTAAATTATGTTAAATCAGACAGATTCATGTTGTAGATTGGTTGTGGAAAATTAGACATCTCACTTCGTGCAGTGTGACTACTGCACATGTGCACATTTCAATGCTGAAATTATGTACTGTGCAGTCCTACATATGCAATGATGCAAAATTTGGGCAGTAGTGACAGCTTAAGATAAAGCACATATTCATTTAGAACCACACTAAACAAAGTGTAGAAAAAATACAGCTATAGTACTGTTGGTATTGAAGACATTAAGTGCATCTCACTTCTATGCTTCTGTAGTTCTACTCAGTGGCAGAGAGCAACACCATTTTCACAGGGCTGAGACCAATACACTACCGATCAAAGTTTTAGAACGCCCCAGTTTTTCCTGTTTTTTCAGTGAAATTCAAGTGGTTCAAGTCCAATGAATAATCTGAAATGTTACATAAGTTATGCAGTGAACTGACAGAGGTTAAAAAACAGTAAGGTTACACAAAACTAAAAAATAATGTACAATTCAGAATTAGACAAAAAAGGCCTTTATCAGAGTACAAGAAATAAGTGAACAACTTAAAGTTGTTCTACAGCAGTGGAGGTTGATCAAGCCTTCAAAGTTGGTGCTACCAAATCCTACAGGTGTCCCCACTTTTCTTGATTACTTCCAACCCCCTCTGTCTACATAAAAGTAGTGTTGGAACTAAGGCTGGGCGATAAATCGAATTAATTCGCCTTTTTAAAAACCTGACAATGTGAAAATTTGCCAAATCGTAAAATCGAGGCGAGCTTAAATATATAGCAATACAGATTCTTCTTCTGCCTTTCATGACTTGTGCACTGGGGTTTGCTTCCACCTCTCATCTCCTTCCGCCAAAACACTCACACCCCCCGTCATGGCGGACAGAACAGCAGACGAAGAGTTGGTCGTGAGAAAAGGGCCTCATGTTACATCGATTATGGAAGTGGTTGGGCTTTAACAAGACTGACACAGAGCAAACTACAGTCATGGGCAAGGTTTGCAAAAGTACTGCGAAAAGGAAGAGTAGCAGCACAACTAACCTCTTTCAGAACCTCCGGCAGAGGCATCCTAAAGAATGGGAAGAGTGCTCGCAGCTACGGGAGTGCGGCATGGCTAGCACTAGCCATAGCAAACAGACCGCAAAGAAACAACAAAAATCGATTAAAATCGTAATCGTCCAAGGTGACTTTAAAAAAAAGAGAGAGAGATTTTATTTTTTGCCATATCGCCCAGCCCTAGTTGAAACACACCGTGGCACCAGACCCTCCAGAGCATTATTAGAACAGTGCCGTACTGCAGAAAGTAGTGTGTTGCTATAAAAATGGCAAGGAAAGGGCAATTAACAATAGAAGAGAGACAGACCATCATAACATTTAAAAATGTAGGTCTTTCCTAGAGAAATTGAGAAGAAAGCCAAGGTGTCAGTAAATACAGTCTTCTTCACCATCAAAATACACTCAAAGTGGGGGAAACTCTGACAGGACAAGGTCTGGAAGACCCAAAGCCACTACAGATTCAGAAGACAAGTTTCTGAGAGCCAACAGCTTGGTGATAGGCGGCTCACAGGACAACAGCTTCAAGCACAGCTTAATATAGTGGTCGTATTAAGAAGTCTCACTTTCAAATGGGAAGGGAAGACTTGGAGGTGCAGGTTTGACAGGTGGAGTTGAAGCAAGAAAGTCATTGCTAAGACGTCAGAATAAGAAAAAGCCATAAATACACACTACTTTATATTAAATAATTCAGAAAGCTTTGGAGTCTTGCCAGTCTTTTTTTCAGGAGGAAATGACATCATGTGGAGCAGGTCATGTGATCTGGAATGAACACACTTCTTTGAGAGGTGTTTTGAGAGGGTAACTTAGTTCATAGTGAAATTTTGATATATTGGCAAAACAGAAATATCTGTCATGACTATCTCAACTTAATAAAAAGAACACAATCAAAACAATTTTTGAATAAGCTCATTTTATTATTGTTTAGCCAATTAGAAGGTAGTTATTTAATGCGGACGGTTATTTAGTTGATACTTTAGTGACATCCAGTCATTTTTTTATTAAAAAGTGATTGTTTCCATTATAAACTAGAAAAGCACTCAAGAGAGTGCAGACCTCCACCAAGGATAGAGAGGAAAACAGGAAACCCATGCAGTAAAGGATCATGAGCTAGAATCGAACCTGCGTCTCTGACACAGTTCTGTTTACGAATCACCTTCTTAACCAGCTGAGCTATCTGGACACCTTGCTCCAATTTGTTGGACGACATACTAACCTATGATGTTTTTGTCATATTTTAGATCACATACTAAAACATACTGTAGCACTGAGCGGCGACTTAAGGCAGCAATGACGAAGGATCTTACAGTCAGGACACCAGGCTTTATTGTCTCTACCACAATAAGCACTCCAGAACTCACAACCAACCGGCTCGCAGGCCGAGGTCACTCCTCCCGTAACCCCCCTGAGCTACGGTACACATGAAAACAACGAAGACACAAACGAACTCAGAACGCAGAACTGAACTAACTAAATGCAACCAGTAATTAAAGCACATCTTGAACAAACAAACAACCCCGTAAAACAATTCCCAAAGAACACATAATTCCCCCCATGATGCCTAGCGGCCCCCCTACCCAGAACACAGTCACAGCACTCAGCCCCCCCCCCCCCGGCCGCTACAATACTAAAAAATTCAAAGTGATCCAGAATCCAGGATCCTTTCCGGATTGCCACCAAAATTAAATCAGCTCTTCCTCTCACCATAGTCTACATCCCCTCAAAATTTCATGTGAATCTGCCCAGCCGTTTTTGAGTTATCTTGCTAACAGACAAACAGACAAACAGACAGACAGACAGACGCCGGGTGTCACATAACCTCCTTGGCGGAGGTAATAACTACAATAATTATGGAATTTTCAAGACATGAAAGAATATCATTGTGTGTGTATATATTAGGGATGTGCGCGACTAGTCGTTTAATCGTTTAACCGCCTACTCATTTATTAAATGTTTAGTATTTTACTAGTCGGTTAAACGCTGCATTAAGCATCATTCACCTTGTCCCCGACCGGGCGCCGCCATGCAGCTCTACGCTCGGCCGTGCGCCGCACGCTCGTCCCGTCTGGGCTACCTGGTTGATCCTGCCAGTAGCATATGCTTGTCTCTTTTATCAACCCCCGCTATCCCCCTCATCATTAGCGGTGTTTTGACCACTCCAGCTACACCCACCACGTCCCTTCCTGCCACCCCGAAGAAAAGCATCGGCTCCAGTATGTGCTGCTCGTGGACTGTCATGGCGCACCGACCCGCTGCCGTTACGCACAGACGCAGCGGCACTTTCTGTCTCAGTGGACGACTGAACATCTTTATCAGAGGGTAAATATTCCTCTTCAGAATATGAGTAAGCCATTACTTGACAAAGTACTTTGTCAGTGTTGACCAGACCTCTCGGTACTGTGAGTTTTCTCACTCTAAAATGTGCCGTCTTGCGCTCTGATACACTCCGACGGCGAGTCTCGTCTCCTCGGTTTTCAAACTCTGTAAACTCCAAAACTTTGAATGAAAACACGCCCACAACTGATGCTCAGATTGAAGTTCCAGATGTCTGCCATCTCCTGGTGTACAGTACATGAGGCACACGGAGCAGTATATTTGAAGCTATGGCTTGTTATGTTCAGCAATGTTGCTTGTCGCAATATTGCGACTTTGGCGCTTAAAGGGTTAAATTGCAAGTTTTCCGAACCGACTAGTCGCCAATAAAATTAGCGACTAGTCGGTTCGGAAATTAGTCGAAATTCCCATCCCTAGTATATATATATATATGGATAATAAAAACGCATGCAGCAAGATATATCCCATGGACTTCAAAAGTCCTTCAATTATATATTGATCCAACTGCTGATAAAGCTGATAAGACATTTACTATTTAAGTAACTTAAGATGAGTACATGTAGGACACTTGCTGGTCAGACTGAGGTGACTTATCTCCTAAATTAAAATACTTAGAAAAGTAGAATTAGTATCTTACTCAGTAATCTTCTTCAGCTTCTGCAAAAAGTAGTTAGTTAGTTAGTTAGTTAATAGTTTATTTCAGGCAATGACTTTCAGACAACATGATTTCAATGCAGGTATCATTTACACAACAGTAACTGGACAGGTAATACATGTGCTCACATAGCCCATATAGAAAGCCTGAAAGGGAGTGGAAAGAAGCGAACTTATTTAATCCCACCCCCTTTTACATAAATTATAGACATAATATCAATGTCGCTTCTTGTTCATTTCTGTAACATAACAAACTCAAAACAACATGAATACAAGTACAGATAAATATTAGGAAAGTGTGTGACAGAAGTATTAGAATATTTTTTTGTTACCATAGGCAACAGATACATTGCAACAACTATTACAAACCAACAATGGTAAGAAATGTAATACCAACAATGGTAAAGAAGAACTGTCTCAGTAAGGGTGATGGACAAAATACCAGCAATTGTAATGAACAATATACCAACAAAGGTAAGGAAACAAGCACACAATAACACAAGTACAACAAAATACTGATATCAATTTAAGAACCACTTTCTTTATACTGTGACCACACCATGTTTTTATATAATAATTTGAATCTGTGAATATTATGGCATTGCTTGTGCTGGGTTTTCAAATTGTTCCAAAGTTGCACTCCACATACAGACACACAAAAACGTTTACGATTATTTTTGGCACGAGGCTGTTTAAATTTTCCATAACCTCTCAAATTATGAGCATTTACTCTTTGAATAAACAATTGTTGTAAGTTAGATGGCAACGATTTATTAAATGCTTTATAGAAAACTATGACGGTACTATATTTAACTAGATCAGTAAATTTAAGCAACCTTGAATTGATAAACAGATTATGAGTGTGTTCACGAAATCTCACCTTATGAATGATCCGCACGGCTCGTTTCTGTAATTTAACTAGTGGATCAATTGTGCACTGGTAAGTGTTTCCCCATATTTCAACACAATACATGAAGTATGGGAGTACCATCATGCAGTACAAAGAGCGGAGAGCATTCTCATCAAGGTAAAACTTCACCCTATTTATAATTGAAATACTTTTGGAAATTTTTGTTTTTATGTGTCTGATGTGAGCTTTCCTTGATATATTGCTATCAATCATAACTCCTAGAAATGCATTCTCATTTACAGTATCGATTTGGACACCATAAATAATTAGATCTAATTCTAAATGACTGTTAGAACTGCCAAACATCATTATTTTGGTTTTATTTAAATTTAAAGATAGTTTATTTACATCCAACCAATTTTTTTCTCTGTTCATTTTCTCATTTAGTGTCTTTACAAGGTCATCATAGTTGTCTCTACTATAGAATATTGGATCATCTGCAAAGAGAATGAGTTTCAAGGACTCAGACACATCAAAAATATCATTTATATAAATATTAAACAATGTTGGCCCCAAAACAGACCCCTGGGGTACACCACAAGCAATATCAAGTTGTTCAGATGTATACTGCCCCATTTCCACATACTGCTTTCTATTCGTTAAATAACTTTTTAACCAGTCACCAGAAACTCCACGGATTCCATAACGGTCAAGTTTATCAAGCAAAATTGAATGATTAATTGTATCAAATGCTTTTTTAAGATCAATAAAGACACCGGCTACAAATTGTTTCTCATTTAGATTCGTAGTAATTCCTTCAATTGCATCAAGTATTGCCACTGAGGTAGTTCGTTGTTTACGAAAACCATATTGTCCTTCATTTATTATGTGATATTTATCAAGAAATCTTTCAAGACGGGAGTTAAAAAGTTTTTCTATAATTTTTGAAAATTGAGACAAAAGAGAGATTGGCCTGTAATTTGTAAAATAATGTTTGTTACCATTTTTGAACAGAGGTAATACCTTTGCTACTTTCATTTTATCAGGAAAGCAACCGGACTGGAATGAGAGACTGCAGATGTGAGTTAGTGGTTTAGCAATATACAAAATAACTTTTTTGACCAATGTCATATCAATATCATGACAGTCATTGGATGACTTACTTTTGAATTTGAGAACAACATTTACCACTTCCTGCTCAGTTATGGCTGAGAGGAAATGTGATGATCGATTGCGATTTATGCTTGTATCAGCTATTTGATTTGGAATTTCAGCAGCTAACTGTGGACCAATGTTCACAAAATAATTGTTGAAACTATTCACCATCTCATTTATATTATGATGTTCATTATTTTTGTCAATAAAATATTCTGGATACATTGATTTTGAGCATCCATTTTTAATCAAGCTATTTAATGTATCCCAAGTTCTTTTAATATTGTTTTTGTTTTCATATAACAATTTTCTATAATATAACTTTTTGCTAGTTCTTATAATATCGGTTAGTTTATTTTTATATATTTTATACCTTAATTCTGCTTCTACAGTTTTTGACTTGATAAACAACTTGTAAAGATTTTTTTTTTCTTGCAAGCATTAATTATTCCTTTTGTGAGCCATAGCACTTGCTCTTCATAAGGTGTTCTTTTACAGGGCAAAGTTTGTCATACAATGACATGAATATGTCTAAAAATATATTATATGATTTATCGACGTCCACTTCATTGTACACAGGACTCCAATCCTGGAGAGACAGACTAATATTCAGGGTGTTAATTGAGTCCTCATTTTTTTTGTAAAACATTTTTGTGGAATTTCCTATCTTTTTAAGTTCACAGTCAAATAAAGTAAAAACAGGTAGATGGTCAGAAATATCAGATATAAGCAGTCCATTGATAGTTAGATTTCCCAAAACAGTATACATGTTGTCAACAATTGTAGCACTATGAGATGTTATTCTGCTTGGTCTAGTTATCATTGGATACAGGGATAAACTATACATAGGATCAGCAAAGTCGTAAAATGATTTAAGTTTATCAGGATTCAACA